>NC_079193.1:147204308-147535141 GCF_029499605.1 Hyla sarda
CCCTTTTTTGTCAAATCTAAAGAGATGAGAAGGAGATATATACAAACATTTTGTCTGGTGTTTATTTCTTGTGTCAACACACAGTATACAGTGGCAGTCACGCACATTTTAAGGCCTGACCAGCAGACAACCTTAACACCTCTACATGGACTCGCTTTGTACCTCTATATGGACTCACTATGTACCTTTACATGGACTTGCTGTGTACCTCTACATGGACTTGCTGTGCACCTCTACATGGACTTGCTGTGTACCTCTACCCTGGGAGGAGAGGAATTTGTTGCTTTTGTGTGTAAATGCTTTCATCTTAAAAATGTTAAATGAAATTTAGCTGGTCCAAGGTATTGACGTTAAGCCAGTAAAGTTACATGGTATTGAGATTCACTTACACAAGAGTAGTTTTTTCCTTTCCTAACAAGGTAAATAAAATATAAGGACAGATTATATGGTGTATGACTAATGAAAAAGGTGATGTCCTATCGTGTGATATCGTTCCTAAGGCTAAGCTGTCATTCTTTAGTAATTCAAGATTTTTAAGAACTAATGCAATGAAACATAACTTATTCCCTATCCAAAGGGTAAAAGGTGGAGAATAAGAGGACATGGGCTGGACCTCTGAGCCTCATTTACATATTAACTTAAATATGTCAGCGCTAGAGTTTGGAGATAAAACACTTGTATAAAATCTACGCAGACATCAAGGATTTATCCAATTTTCACATTGATGCACAGATGGATCGTAGTGTTCCATATACTGATAGGTAGATAAAGGGAGAAATACAGATAAAAACACAGTCAGTACAAAGAGAGGAAACAATACAATTCTTATTGATCTCAGGAAATGAGAAAACACAATATCTCAAAAACACACTATCCCATAGATCAGGAATTAAATACACAGAATTTAAAGTTTAGGAATGGTGCCTCCGCCTATGGGGATAATTTATCACTGTTTACTACAGTTAATCATTGAACTGCACTACCCTCTGGACTGTTTTATTTAAATTTTTACGTTGAACCGTCAGCTTTTGCACTACCACAACAACAAGGGCACTACCGGCACTGTATGTGGTGCACCAGAGGTCTGCATTCCATTACTACTGTGCAGTTCCTCTACTTTTCTTTTTGTCACGACCACAAGGTAGAGCTATATTTCCCATTAGGCACCAGTGGGCCTGCGCCTAGGGCAGCAGTGTTGAGGGGGCAGCAGTGAGTAAAAAAAAAAAAAAAAGGTAAATACTTTTCATGTAGCTGCTGCCGCCAAGCTGTGTCCTGGAGGAAAAACTTTACCTGCAGATTTGCAACAACAGCCGCCCATTATGTTGTGGATTTGTGATTGGTTTCACCACTTTTTGTGCGTGGGGTGAGATCCATAGTGGAACTGCAACAAAATCTGCAATGCTTGTGGAATCACCTTAATGCCTAATAGGGTGTATTCAGTCTGAGTGACTAGGGCAGCACAAGCTGAAAATACAGCCCTGCCCACAGGGTGGTGGTAAGGGCCTAGGATCCACTCTAACTATTGTGACCAAAGCCTCCATTGGGGTGTGAAACAGCATACATATATGTGCTAGGCAATAAGTCTCTGCTGAAGAAGCAGCTCTGCTGCTTTAACAAAAATGGCCTAAATTCTGCAAAAAGAAACCAAGATAAGGATAGGGACTGAACCCTACACTATAGATGCACTTTCTGACAGTGACAAGTGACAGATGTGTACAAAAGGTTTGTATTTCCATGTAAAATGGCCACAGTCTGAGGAGCAGTGTGTCTCTAGTGTTATGATTGAAGATATGCAGACTGGATTTGAATCTCAAGCTCTTGATCTATTGACTATTGACAAGCTGTTATTGCATTATTAATCATCACTAAATAAGAAAGATGATAGCTTCTAGACATGTAGAGAAAAATACAACTTAGGACCACAAGATGGCACTGTTTACACACAAATAGTTCAATATTGAATATCTTGCAATATTTAAGGATTTATCAAGAAAAATTGTGACAACAGGTTTTACAATTACCATATAGTTTTAGCTTTATATTTACTGCTTAAGAAGTTTATTTGCACTTTGCCTAATCACTCTATATGTGTGTAGCTAGAGTTAGGAATTGGCATATTCAGCTACTGGAATTATTTTTATTTTTGCACACTTTTTTGCCAAGATAGTGCAGCATAGGGTGGTTCTCTTGTGCTATCTATGGGCAGCAAGCGATAGAGCTTGGAAGATCTTTATAAAACTTTCCTGACTCAAACTTCAAAATATATAAAGTGTAAGTAAGTTATAAGACTCTCATGACTCTGACTGTCTCTGTTTTCTGTGAGTGCTGTGTGCAGAGGTACCACCAAAGGCTCATGGGTCCTGGTGCAAAGGTTCAGCTGTAACAAAAACAAAATCTAACCCTGTATATACACATACAAATTAATCAAGGCTAGTGAACACAGACATATACATATTCTAACCACTGGGAGGCCACACATAAACATATATATCTGTTGACATAATATCGCTATGTTTGTTGATAAGCTAGCTACCTTGCAACATACAATTTGGATTACATGAAGCCATGAGAAAAGCACCAAATGGCCTCCTAATGCACTTTTAAGTATTACAGAGGTGATGTAGGGAAAAAAATTCAAAAAGATGCAATATCCAGAGCCCAGGATCCAGTTAAAACAAATTTTTAATTAATCCATTAAAATGCAAAGAAAAGCATGAAAGCAGCAGGCAGAAAAAGTTTGACACGTTTCGGGGTTACTCCTTTACCCTTAAGTATGTTATGCCTACCATGAGTGAATTAATATTCTCTAATTCTATTACATGACTCATTCCACATACATACAAAAAATTCGGTCCTCTTCAACAATTGTGAGCCACTTCCAAAAAAAGGAAGAAATCACCGCACAGGCAGTTAAAAATACTTTATTACTTCTTGTATATAATAACATTATACAATCTAAAGTGCGTTTCCGCCTGGTATGGTGGGAACACGTCAGAGAAAGAAGACACCTCACCATGACTTTGTCCTGTTTATTGCACCTCACTTTGGATTGTATAATGGTTTTATAAAGAAGAAGTAACAGAGTGGATTTTAACTGCCAGTGCTCTAATTTAACCCCTTTTTTTAGGGGTCAGAATCAAGTCACATAAAAGTTCCTATCCAAACAGGGCAGACGGCCTGCCCACGTGTCACTGACCTGGGTGGTGCAAAGTACCCCCTAGTTTCCCCCTTGCTAGAAGAGGATTACTGCCTACTTGTAGGGCTGGGTTACTGTCTACTGCCTACTTGTAGGGGGGATTACTGCCTTCTTGTGGGGGCATTACTGCCTACTTCTGGGAGGGATTATTGCCTACTTCTGGGGGAGATTACTGCTTACTTGTTGGGGGGGGGGATTATTGCCTATGTGTATGGGGGAGGGATTATTGCCTACTTGGGAGGGGGGGGGGAATGAATGCCTACTAAGAGAGCGACCTGGAAAATCGAAGGGATTACCCTACTGAGGGGAGGGATTATTGACTACTGGGATGAGCTATCTAGGGGGGAGATAACTTGCCTACTGGTGAACTGGTGCTACCTGGCTGATTGGGGTTTTCCCTGCTGACTGGGGGGCATACTTGTCTACTTGGGGGACACCCAAGCTGCTGTGGGGGACCTTCCTTACCAACTTTTACTGTTTGGGGCACAAAGGGGGCAATATTACTGTTTGGGGGGTCATAAATAGGGAGATTATATAGAGGAGGTATGCATGTGTGAAAAGAAAAGGGCCTAATATGTGTTTCTGGGACATTTTGCAGAAAAGAGTCATGCTGAAAGAAATCGTTATGGTGGTTTGGAAAAAAAAAAAAAAAAGAGAATGACTCCAAGAAGACACCAGCTGTGAGTTATAGCTAGTATCTACTGTTACTGTCTAAGGTCTCTAAATGGGTGCATATTAGTCTGTACATTTTTGTGTTATTTGGCATGATTCTGACGGGGAGGTTGCTAAATATTTGTTCCACCCTGGTACCAAATACTCTAGGTATGCCCTTGTATCCAATAAATGCAGGAGTTGTCTCATCTCCTCCCCTAGTTTGGTATAAGAGGTGGAACTTCTTTCTCTTTAGTCAATCTGAGTTTATCCCTGTTATAGCCAGGAGAGTGAGGCTATGTTCACATGTCAGAATTTTCGTGCAGACAGGAAAGCCAAAAGCTGCTGAAGTGGGGAGTCAACTTCTCCTAACTTTAATGGGAATTTCGCAGACAGGTTGGCCTACAGAATACTCTGTTTATGTAATTCCAGGAGTAACTTAATAGCTCCTGGGGCTCTGCTTTTTACATAACTCCCATTAAATTCAATGTGTGTTACGCAATTTGTGTAGCTTCCCCACTTTGGCTACTTTCAGCTTTTCTGACCACCTCCAGCACACGCTTACAGACCACAGGAGGAAGCTAGGACAACCCCTATAAACCCTTCAAGACCGGACGTTTAGAAAAATTTTTGTCATTCGGGAAATGTACCCACACAAATGATATATTGTTATTTCATAACACATTGTGATATCTAAAGATACCATTATTTAAATAACATCATGTAATTTTTTCTGAAGAAAAATTCTATATATTGTGAAAATTGAAAAAAAAAATACATGATTTTCTTTACTTTATTTAAAAAAAAACTAATTGTGAAAGAAGTAAATAGCTACATGTGTTCAGCAACATCTCTTATGTACAGTGATACCACTTTCAAACTATTGGGTAGTAATTTTTGGGGTATTTTTTTGATGCACATTTCAGATCCTGTTATGTATTACTGCCAAACAACAAACCAATGCAGTATGTGTTCAGCAACAATTCCTGAGTACAGTGACAATACGCATGTACATATTTGTTTGTTTATTTGAAAACTAAAAGGCCTTATTTGGGAGGTGCATTAGGAGTATTGTTGGGCGCGAATATTCGCATTTCAAATTTTTATCGTGAATTTGCGAATATTGCGAATATATTCGCTATATATTCTAAATGACGAATATTGGCTTTTTCCGCATATGCGCATATTCACATATGCGCATATTCGCTTGTGCGAATATTCGCATGTACGAATATTCGCATATGGGAATATTCCCTCTTTTCACTTGTGGGCTAATTAGAATGATGCAAATACACTTGTCAGAGGTTATCAACAACATCCATTATAGCAACCAATAGTGAAGTTGCCCACCCCCTCATTGTTTTCTTCCTCCAATACACGAATATGCGAATATTCACATTTGCGAATATTCGCATATGCGAATATAACGAATACGCAAAATTTGCGCATATAGGACGAATATTCGCCTATATATTCGCGAAATATAGCGAATTCGAATATGAGCAATGCCACTCATCACTAATTAGGAGGTACATGCGTTTGCACAGTGATCTACAGTAATAAAGGAGTTAAATTGTCACTGTCAGATATAAAAACTTTTTATATGTTATACATCATGACAAAACAATAGTTTTTCTAATATACTTCATTAACATTTTTTCACATTTTATTAAAGAAAACTGCCTTTGAAAATCCCTCCACTAGGGGACATACCTCCTGGGACACTGATGAATCCCACAGCATCATCAGCATGTCCAAGAATCATGGACACGAGATGGCTGATTGACAAGACTGCAGTAGGAACATTGCCTGTAGCAACACTGCTCAACACAGAGTTTTAACAAACATGTGCCTCCAGCTGTTGCAACACTATAACTCCAATCATGCCTGGACAATCAAGGATGTCTGGGCATGCTGGGAGTTGTAGTTTTACAAAAGCTGTAGGCACACAGCTGAAGGCAACACTGCTGTAAAAAAGAGTTATTCAAACACTGGACCTCCAACTATTCCAAAACTACAAGTCCGAGCATTACAGGACTTCCTAAGGATGACACATATGAATGACATTGTACGTTTAGCACCAAACCTTTGCACTAATTTAGGAAGATCTAAGTTATACACTCGGCATATTGTCTTTGATGGTAGAGTAGAGGCAATCTCCAATAATCACTGTGTGTGTGTCTGTGTGTACAGCATAAAACCAAAGAAGAAAGAGTAACAGAACAGGGCTGCAAACCATTTTTCCTTAGAAGCAAAGCTCAAATAGAGTGACAGCCCTATTACAACTTTGTACAAAAGAGAGCTGTAATAGCGCTGTGTGCATTAGTCCTTAAAAGAATAATACAGGATATAAAAACGTATCCCCTATACTAAAGATAGGGGATAAGTGTCAGATTGTGGGGGGTCCAACCGTTGGGACCCCTTATGACCTCCTGTACGGGACCCTGGCTCTCCTTCTAAATGGAGAGTGTTGACCACTGCACAAAGTGGTGCTGACAAGCCCTCTCCATGCAGCTCTATGGAAGAGCTGGAGATTCCCGAGTGCAGCACTCCAGCTCTCACATAAAGAGGCATGGAGGGGGCATGTTGGCTGCTGCTTTGTGGGGTGGTCGACATGCCGCATTCAGGAGGAGAGCTGGATAGGAGATACGTTTTTATATCCCGGAGTACTCCTTTATTTAAAACAATGTCATTTATAGTGTCCCAGATGTAAAATTACCAATAAATTAAATTTTTCTTTCCATAATAGGATATTTTTAAGATCTCTCATTCATGGTTTCCATCATTTGGGGTACATTCACACGTGCCTTTTTTTTGCTGCAGCTTTGCTGTTGCAGATTTTGCTACCCATTGAAGTCAATGGGCAGCAAATCCTGCAGCAGAAAATCTTCAGCAGATCTGCTGCAAAAATAGGCATGTGTGAACATACCCTTAGGACTCATTCACATGAGCGTATTTTGTTTTAAACTTGCAGCAGGTTTCCCACTGAGAGTTTGAAAGGAGTGGGCTCTCTGCAGGCTGACTGCACATGATTTTCAGCAGCAGAATGTCCACTGTGGAAAATCCACCACGGACCCCAATGGGGTCTGCAACGAATTTTCCTCAGCGTAGATTTTGCTGCTGAAAATCATGTGCAGACAGCCCGCTGAGAGCCCACTCCTTTCAAACTCTCAGTGGGAAACCTGCTGCAAGTTTAAAACGAAATATTACTTAGAGTAAAGTAGCTGAAAAGAACATCTCTTTCACTTCCATGCATTACCAGTCCAGGTCATTGGTTATCAGCCGATCATTGGGGTCCTCTGCTGTCAGCAAATGGTCAGAGAATCCTTCAAACAAAACATGATTATGAAAAGTAAACAATCCCTGATAATAAATTGTTCAGATTGTTAAAAATAGTCTTTACATCTATGACCACCAGCTTTTGGGGGAAGGTTGAGCGAAGAAAATGCTTAGATGCCATAATTTCATCATGTAGCAAATGTTACAAACTGCAACACTTTTCCATAGTACGTTTTTACGGCAAAGGGAAGGAAATCTAAACAACTCAGTGCAGTTATGCTCAAGCAAATTTCATTGATGTAGAAGCAGTCCTGGTAATGGTCCACATAGTAGAACTTAAACATATGAAGAGGAAAGAAACATGTTATCATCACCAAAATAAAGAAAAGACTTTTCAGTTGGACCCAGATTTCCTGATAGGCAAGAATAGGTTTCTGGACTTGTTTCAAGGCCTTTACAAAAATAAATGTTTGTACACCCAATAGGCAAGTAACCACTGTAAATATGACGACCGAGGAGATATAGTTCACAGTAGTCACAGCTTGGTTCTTCAATGCATCTTGAAATTGGAAGCACTCTGTTTCAGTAAAGTTGACAGATTTGCCATATTGCGTGAAAACCAAAGGTATGGTTATAACAGATATAAAAATCCACGTAGCTCCACTGACTCCAAGTGAATGGAGTGTCCTGTAAAACTCAATCTTGTCCTTTTTCTTAAAGAAGCCTATGTATCTCATTGACAGCATAATGACGTAAAATATGAAAGAAACATAAATATGGATGTGTGTCATGGCACTTACAATTTTGCAGAAAAAAAGTCCATAGTTCCATCTCTTCTGAACGTAGAATGCAATACGAAATGGAACAGAAATAAGAAAAATACCATGAACCACCAACAAGTTGATGATTGATGTGTTTGTCACTGACAGTCTGTTTTCACCAATGATCAAGTAGGTCATAAGACTTGTCCCTATTAATCCTCCAATGAAAATGATAATGTACATTGTTATCAGAATAGGATGTGCAATATTGGGGTCTATAAGACACGATGTTTGGTTCATTTCTTTTTCCAAGTTGTGTTTTTCTTAAATTATCTTGAAATAAAATAAACTGTAGAAAAACTGAAGCATTATAAAATCTGACTGAATTTTGGTTGCAAATTATTTACTTTTAATATCGTTCCCAATTTTTTTTACTGTCTGCAGGTTAGTATATGGGATTGATACTGCTTGGGGTGCAGCTTGACAGGTGAAACAGTATCTCATCGCATTATTTTTTTCTCTGATGTACTTTTATAGGAAAACATTCTTTAGTGTACAGTATGTCTTTATCCATCCTGCTAAGAATCGCCCCACCAAATACGGTAACTGCTACCCCGCCCTCCATAATCTTTACATGATAATCCAGGACTGGTGACCTTTGACAATTTAACTCACCTCCAACAGGTGAGCCCCTGGTAGAATTTGATGTTTTCAGAGTAGACCACTTCCCGGCCTTCCTATTTTCTTGCAGTGCTGCCATTCATGCAGTTTTCCTTAGTCATTTATTTCCTACAATAGAGACAAGTAATGGAACGCAGAACACCACACCACAGAATGTCCTAATTCTAGTGGAGCAAAGCTGAATGTTGAGCCCTTGTGACCACATGGAGGGATAGGAGATCCAGGATCCGTGCAACTATTTAAAAAAACAAGATTAAAGAATTAAACATTGTTGGTCTAGGTAGTCCACTTTGTGACCCACTAGTACAGCCCACCTACAACTGCACAATAGGACAAATTGTTATCCAGCCTATGGAGTTGTTTGATGGGATCTTAGCTATGAAAAGATACCTTACCTGTCCTTGGTCTTTCAAGAGTGGGTCCAAAACATAGAAAAAGGAGAGGATATTTCAGTTTTACAGTTCTTCATTTTTGCTTAAAATTTTGGCCAGAATTGGCACCAAAATAAGGACCAAATACTAACCAAAATACTATGTTTACATTAATACCATTAAGGCTAAGTTTCCACTTGTTTTTTTTCTGGCAGTTTTTGGAAAGCGACTGCAGTTTTTGAGCCAAAATCAGAAGCGGATCCATAAGGGAGGAGAAGTGTAATTTCTTCCTTTATACGTCGTATTCCTTATGAATACACTTCTGGCTTTGGCTCAAAAACTGCAAGAAAAAAAAACAAGTGGAAACTTAGCCTAATACCAGTTTCTCAGTCCTACCTTCCCAGTGAAGTCTCATGAGAATCTGCTTAC
Source organism: Hyla sarda (assembly GCF_029499605.1). NCBI lineage: Eukaryota > Metazoa > Chordata > Amphibia > Anura > Hylidae > Hyla > Hyla sarda. The sequence continues at coordinate 147,213,677 of NC_079193.1, forward strand.
TCTCAATGCTCAGGTCAGTGTTATACTTCCTGAAGATGTGGCAAAGTGTACTTAACCACTCCAATAAACAAATATGTTCATGTAACAAAGCTTTGAAATCACTACCAACAATAGCCAAAGTGTTCTCTCTGTGCCATAGACAAAATCAGGGACTATTCATGATAACTCTTCATAGTGAGAATTCCAGCAAGCAACTCCCCAGGTGTGCTGTACTAGCAGGTGATGGAGTGGGCTGCCTAGACCACCGCTATAAATTTTTATAATTTCATTTTTTTTTTTACAATAGTTGCAGGGGGTCCAGGAATACCAATTCTCGCTAGGGTTGCCACCTGGCCGGTATTTTACCGGCACAGCCGGTATTATTGCGACCCTGACGTTTTTTTATATTAAAAATACCGGCAATTCAATGGCTGGTACAGTGGAAATACGATGGTAATTCGTTCCAAACGAGCCATCGTTTGTCGAATCCATCGTATGTTGAGGGATTAGTGCAATGTAAAGTATAGGAAGCTGTACTCACCTGTCCCCGCTGCTCGCGATGGTGTCTCCGCCGCTCACGATGGTGACCCCGGGCCTCCGCTGGGTTCTCCTGGTCATCTCCGGTCCTCTGCTGGGCTCTCCTGGTCTTCTCCTGCTACTTTTCCGCCTGTCCCCTACCACATCCGTCTATTCTATTTTTTTTCCAGACTTTATTTTTCCATTTTATTATTATCTTATTATACTGTTTTTCCTGTACATATAGTCAATGTATCATCATTTACATTGTTACACAACCTACAAAAGCTTTTACTACTGGTACACATAGAGACTAACCTGGTTATGCAATCATTATTATGTTTACTATTATTTTATTATTTGTATCATCTCAAGGAGTCAATACACTAACAATGAATTGACCCCTATATATATTTTAATATATACATTTTTACACTATTTTATCTACCAAGTTAAGCATACATCACTGAAACCAGGGAGTGCAATCTCAATTAGCAGAATCCGGACCATGGATTCCCATCACCAGAATTCACATGCTAATTAAGAGGACATCTTATATAAGACCACTCTGTCTACAGTCAGTCATCTTCAGCCATTGATAAAGGGGGAACTCCCCGAAACGCGTCTGACCTCCACAGATCGTCCTGCATGATCTGCCACCGCTAATAACCTTATTATCCTATGTGCACCTACTTGCAGGCACTGCAGTCCCCTTCTTAGTGTACCACAGTGTGCACCTAAACGGCACCAACTGCACGAGGACGCTGCACTTGTATTTCATCCACAGCCTGGATTTATCTCCACCAAGTCGAGCCACTCTGTGCCATCCAGAAATCAGACCACGCCTCACCCGGCAGACAGGCATGTTCTATCTCCTCCTACCGCCTTAACTTGCGCACTGCTCCAGGATCGCAGATACTTTCCATCCAGTAGGCCGGGTGCATACACGTACCACTTTGCGCATTGACTGCAAATATCAATTCTCCTGCATCCAGGGTCGGATTAAGATAGGGGCGGATGGAGCTGCCGCTCCAGGCCCCTACGTTAAAATAGGCCCAGCGGTCATCACAGGCGGCCCGCAAAAGCCGCCCGCGACAGCTACATTTACAGAAAAAGAGGGCCGGTGTAGTGAAGAAAACTGAGGGCAGGCATGAAGAGGACCTGATCATTGTCTCTGTCCCCCAGCACAGGAAGAGGGTGGGGCCAAGAGCTGACAGGCCTCCCGGGAACATAGAGCGGCTGCTTCCTTTGAGGGTGTGTGATGTCCCTGGGTGCTGCCTCTCTCCCCTCTGATCAGCAGTATATCCTGGGGCTGGGTGATATGTATTGTAGCAGCCCAGTGGGGTCACTTTCCCTCCCCCAGTGTCCACAGGTCACCAACAGGTCACATTACCAGAGCAATTTTGGGGAAAAATCACGGCAAAAATGGTGTGGTTTTACTGCCATTTTTCTAAATCGTGGTAAAACTGTGCAATTTTTACAGCAATTTTTCAAAAAATTGTTCTGGTAATGTGACCTGTTGGTGACCTGTGGACACTGGGGGAGGGAAAGTGACCCCACTGGGGCGACAACATGTGAACACACTGCTTGTTTATCATTAACCCCTTAAGGGTACATTCACATGTACAGAATCTGCTGCATATTTTTGCTGCATATTTTGTGCAGCTGACTTTGCAACCCATTAGCTTCAATAGGTAACAAAATCAGCTTCAGAAAATATACAGCAGATCCTGTACATGTGAACGTACCCTAAGTGTTTATTCACATGGACGGATCTGCAGCGTATTTTACATTGCGAATCCGCCAGCAATGGACCCTACAGTGCTGCCTCCATCTGTGTCTGCTCATAGCGGCAATCCAATGCTACGAGCAGACACGCTTCGAGGTGCATGTTTGCCTCGCGCATGCACAGTATACTCGCACACATTGCATGTGTGCGAGTATACTGCGCATGCGTGCGTCGAACATGCACATCAAAGCGTGTCTGTTCGTAGCAACGGATTGCCACTATGAGCAAACACAGATGGAGGCAGCACTGTAGGGTCCATTGTCGGTGGATCCGCACCGTAAAATACGGAGTGACTGCTACCGACTGATTACTTTGTATTTGAACTTCCACCCCCACTGTATCGGTGTTCCTACCCACCTGCTCGTATTAGGACACCCAATACTATTCCCTTGTACCTGATATCCTACCCACGTCCTAATTCCCTTTTTCCCCTGACCCTCTACCCCAACCTCCTTCTTGTTGTCTTTGGCATCTCTCTCTTCTCTCGTTTCCTTTTGTCTGTCCTGGTTTTGTGTGCTATCTCTTAGCTGTCTGGGAGCATCGTTCTTCTGTTGGTCATTCTAGCTTGTGACATCCCCGTTTGGATCTCTTCAAGTCCAACCGGGTTTCTCTCTCTAACATTAGTTCTGTTCCAGGTACGCCTTACCCTCGATGTGAAGCAAATTGTGACATCCTTGTCTGAGTCTCTTGGAGTCCAGTCAAGTTTTTAACCGTTCTCACACCTTGCGAGTCCCCCAGTCTGTGCAGTTGTGACATCCTCGTCTATGGTAAGTCGAGTTTTTAATTAATCCCTTTTCCCTCACCCATCATGACTATGAGCCTTGATATTCTTTCCCTCAATGTGAATGGGCTCAACAGCCCCCAGAAAAGACGGTTCCTCTGGAGAGAGGTGGAGGCTCGCAAAGCCTCAGTGGTCTGCATACAAGAGACTCATGTTTCGGCTGCTAATCCGCCTCCTCTCTCGCACAGGAAATTCCCACTGATCGCGCATTCCTCTTTTCGCAAGAAACAAAGGGGGGTTCTAATTGCATTTCGTGCTGATTTGGCGGTCCATATCTCCTATCAGTACGTAGATCCTCAAAGCCGTTACATAATTCTGGTAGCCACTATAGACAAAGTCCCCTACACTCTTGTGAACCTGTATACTCCTAACCATGGACAGGGTAGTTTTTTGAGGAGGGTCTTTCGGCTGATTCATGAAGTTTGTACTGGTGACTTAATTATCTGTGGTGACTTCAATACGGTCCCGGATCTGGTCCTAGACCTCCCGGGTACATCCAATCGTAGATATTGTAATCTTGCGACCCTTATGGTTCGCTATGATCTCTTTGACTCCTGGAGAGTGAGTCACGCTGTTGAACGTGATTTCACCTACTTCTCCCTACGTTTCCGTACCTATTCCAGAATTGACCTCATCTTGATATCCCGGAAGTTGTTAGATAAGATTTCAGCGGCTGGAATAGGTCAGCTAATGTGGTTGGACCATGCCCCTACAATTCTGAGTTTGCTGGATGGTCGTCCTCAACATAGCGACTTTGTGTGGAGGCCTAACAAATATATAATGGCTCACACCGAGCATAGCCAAACCATAGAGAACAGACTCACTGACTATTTTGCACTAAATTCCACCCCTCATATATCGGTCACCTCCTTGTGGCTGGCCCACAAGGCGGTGATCAGAGGGGAGTTCATAGGTCTAGGTTCCTTCCTTAAAAGACAACGACAGAAAGATATCCGAGAAGCTACCGACAGGGTCCAGGTTCAAGAGGCGTTACATAAATTGCACCCGACACCTGATAATTATGCCCAACTCCTTCAAGTTCGCACCCAGCTCAGACGACTCCTTCTGTACCAATTTGAGTCAGTTCAGCAAAAGTCCAAATTACGTTTCTACACTCAGGATAATAAACCGACAGCCTTGTTCGCCAAAAAGCTAAAACCCCCGAAACTGAAATGTAGGATAGACAAATTGAGACACTCCGTTACCCAAGAGACCTTACTAGCGCCTAAAGATATAGCAAATGCCTTCCAATCCTATTATAGTGATCTATACAACCTTGCGAGCGACCCTCAGACGACCAAGCCGACTCAGACGACCATTGACTCTTTCCTGACCTCGCTACAGTTACCCCGGCTCACCGACTCAGCCCTTGCCTCCCTTAACTTACCAATCTCCACCACTGAAATCGAACCAGCCATTCAGTCCCTGCTTTCTCGTAAGTCCCTGGGACCTGATGGTCTGCAGAATGAATATTATAAACGATATAGCTCGATTTTAGCGCCCCATCTTTTTTCAGTCTTTACGGAAGCTATGTCTTCAGGCTCTTTACCGCCAGAGATGTTGACTGCATTGATAACCACTATCCCCAAACCAGGTAAATCTCCGGACCAAGCAATGCAATCGACCAATCTCCCTGCTCAATGGGGATGTAAAGTTGTATGCCAAAATCCTAGTGAATAGGCTTCTCCCTATCTTACCCAGCCTTATAGCCCCAGATCAAGCAGGGTTTATCCCGGGTCGCCAGGCCCCTGACAACACCAGACGTGTCCTCTCCCTTCTCCAACACTGTGAGATATGACGTCCCTGCAGGACTGCTTGGGAATGCACCGTCTCATAGACGGCAATGCATTTCCATGCGATATCCGCAAAAAGAATAGACGGTGAACAGTGCAGCAGCTTCTCATTTAAATCAATGGGACTCTGCTGCTGTGGGATAGTAATGTGGAATTCCCAATGGACATTCTGTCATGTGAACATACCCATAGAGTGTTTGTATAGAGGGCCAAGGGTACCGGATAATTGCAGAAATCTTTTCTATAAGGTTTCTGTTATGGCACTTTATTGGTAATTAAAATTGTTTAAAGTGCATCTGTCGTATGTTTTATGTATATGAAATTGCTAGCATAGCCAAAAAAGATGTTCGATAATTTGCATATCTTCATAGATGTTGTTTGATCCTTTATTTTGCTAAACGAAAAACATTTTTGTAGGGGTGCATTAAGTGTCAAAGGGGTGTGGCTAGGGTGCGCTGTGCTACAAGGCCACAACACTTCTCCGCACCTTCTTTGACACATGCATCCCCTATGCTGTGAATAAGGATTGTGATGGATGAGCAGTCTGACAGGTTTGAATTCAGACTTGCAGCTTGTGAACCCCAATCCCCATTCACGTCGCATGCACAAGATGTCAACATGTCGCTGGCAAGCAAGCCCTGGTGTTAACCAAAGAAGCAGTGGGTTGGACTTTACATCAGATAGATGTTACAGTCTGCGAGTATAGCGGACCCTCTACCACTCCTCTTTGACAATCTGGGCCCCCATAAAAGTGAGTTTCTTTAAAGCTTTTTTTTTTTTTTATAGCTGAAGAACAGATTCTATAAAGATTCCATGCACTATCATATATTCATCTATCCTGGTAATTTAATGCGCTTAAAACATATGACTAATGCATTTTATTTGTGTTAAACAAAATTTCTTTGTTTTGCGTCTTCATTTTATATATTTCTATAAAATCTTCAGCACCAGGCCCATGATGCTTTTAATCCGGCCCTGCCTGCATCCCATTTTCTGCAATACAAGGATCTGACATTGAATATTGCAAAACAAAGACATTATCAACTCAAGTGGCAGAATTCTCATGCATTTCATTAAAATGTATATTTATAACATTTTATAACTTATTTTCATCCATTAAATCTGTAAGTCTCTGACCCTGTAGCAAGGGCCCTGCTCCGGGTACAGCATTTTATTTTATTGTTGTATGAGCTAAATGATATTGTATAACCAGCAGCATCTTCAGTCTTATAATACATAATATATTTCATATAACATTTTATTGCAAATTACCCCTAAATCCTACCACCATCTCACTAACTATTCCTTGAGGGCTGCGCTATGAATGAAAAGCATTCTAGCACTGGCCGATACTGCTGATAGAAATACTTTTCATTCATAGCGCAGCGCCAGCATATGTATATAGAAGCGCTGTGGGGGGCAGATAACGCTATATGTCTGCCCCCCCCAGCGCTTCTATATACATTTGCTGGCGCTGCGCTATGAATGAAAAGTATTTCTATTAGCAGCGCATAGTGCCGGCTGCTGGATTTTATAACGGATCTTTTACCGGATTAATTTTATAGTGTGAAAGGGGCCTTAGTGTGCACCCACCCACCTTTTCTCTTCTATACTACTATATAGTCCAACATGCAGGGAGTTGTAGTTTTCATTTGGGGCAGCTGCTGAGCCACAGGCTGTATCAGGGCATGCTGGGAGTTGTAGTTAGTAACTAACTGCAACTCCCAAATTAAATAAAAAAAGTGATCAAAACAAAAATGGTACCATTAAAAACGACATATCGGGGCGGTAAAAATGAGCCTCATACATTCCCGTATAAGGAGAAATAAAAAAAGTTATATGGGTCAGAATAGGACAAAATTTCCCCCGCATATGTTTATCCTGTGATGTCACGCATATATAATTTTTTATGCAAATATCATGGCCAGTATTTTTTTGCAAGTAAGGTGGCAACCCTAATCTCCACACATGCCCATATTGAGCTTTGCTCCACATTAGCAAACATCAGGACATTCTGGGGGAGATGTCCAGAGGAAAAGTTGCCCAGTTGCCCATAGCAACCAATCAGATCACTTCTTTCATTTTTAACAAGGCCTCTGCAAAATGAAAGAAGCATTCTGATTGGTTGCTATGGGCAACTTGGCAACTTTTCCTCTGGACAGGTATTGATAAATCTCCCCCATAGTCTGTCCAGGGAAAGTTCAATGCTGATTTCGCCTCACTCTCTTACCCATGCCGCCTTTCAGCATTATCTTGCTCAAGGTATCCTTGTTATTAGACAATTTTATATTAAAGGGGTACTTTGGAGGGTAAAATATGTTTTTACAGATTTGTAAATAAATTTCTATTTAACCCCTTAAGGACCACGGGTTTTTCCGTTTTTGCACTTTAGTTTTTTCCTCCTCAACTTTTAAAAATCATAACCCTTTCAATTTTGCACCTAAAAATCCATATGATGGCTTATTTTTTGTGCCACCAATTCCACTTTGCAGTGACATCAGTCATTTTACCCAAAAATCGAAACGAAAAAAAAATCATTGTGCGACAAAATTGAAGAAAAAATGCCTTTTTGTAAATTTTGGGGGCTTCCGTTTCGACGCAGTACATTTTTCGGTACAAATGACAACTTATCTTTATTCTGTTGGTCCATACGGTTAAAATGATACCCTACTTATTTAGGTTTGATTTTGTCGTACTTCTGGAAAAAATCATAACTACGTGCAGGAAAATTTATACGTTTAACCCCTTAAGGACCAAGGGCGTACAGGTACGCCTTTGCTCCCTGGTACTTGAGGACCATGGGCGTACCTCAGAGGTGCCACCCCTCCTATATCTGCTATTGGTGGTCTAGACGCGACCACCAATAGCAGATCGGGGGCGGAGGGGTTTACTTTCGGTTTCCCCGTTCTGCCCACCCACAATAGGCGGGGCAGGACGGGGAAACTGACATGAACCGGCACCGAAGATCCACTTACCCATCGGCGACGGCAGCGGTCGACGATCAGCGGCGGCAGCGGGCGACGATCGGCAGAAGAAGAGGATGGCGACGCAGCTTCCTGGATCCGACGGAAGCCGGTGAGTTACTTTGCAACATCTGGAGGGCTACAGTCTGAGACCACTATAGTGGTCTCTAAACTGTAACCCTCCAGATGTTACAAAACTACAACTCCCAGCATGCCCAGAGAGCTGTTTAGGCTTGCTGGGAGTTGCAGTTTTGCAACAGCTGGAGGTCTACAGTTTGTGACCACTGCAAAGTGGTCTCTAAACTATAGCTCTCCAGATGTTGCAAAACTGCAACTCCCAGCAAGCCTAAACAGCAAACAGCTGTCTCTGCATGCTGGGAGTTGTAGTTGCGATCCCTCCAGCTGTTGCATAACTACATCTCCCAGCATGCCTTTCGGCGATCAGTACATGCTGGGAGTTGAAGTTTTGCAACAGCTGGAGGCACACTGGTTGGAAAATACTGAGTTAGGTAACAGAACCTAACTGAAGGTTTTCCAACCAGTGTGCCTCCAGCTGTTGCAAAAGTACAACTCCCAGCATGCAGTCTGTCAGTACATGCTGGGAGTTGTAGTTTTGAAACAGCTGGAGGTTTCCCCCCCCCATGTGAACATACAGGGTACGTTCACACTGGTGGGTTTACAGTAAGTTTTCTGCTTCAAGTATGAGCTGCGGTATGAAACTCCTAGCGGTAAATTCACTGTAAACCTCCGCCAGTGTAAACGTATCCTAAAAGCACTACACTACACTACACTACCACATAATAAAGGGTAAAACACTACATATACACCCCCTTACACTGTCCCCCCAATAAAAATAAAAAACGTATTGTACGGCAGTGTTTCCAAAACAGAGCCTCCAGCTGTTGCAAAACAATAACTCACAGCATTTCCAGACAGCCACTGACTGTCCAGGCATGCTGGGAGTTTAGCAACAGCTGAAGGCACCCTGTTTGGGAATCACTGGCGTAGAATACCCCTATGTCCACCCCTATGCAATCACTAATTTAGTCCTCAAATGCGCATGGCGCTCTCTCACTTCAGAGCCCTGTCGTATTTCAAGGAAACAGTTTAGTGCCACATATGGGGTATCTCCGTACTCGGGAGAAATTGCACTACTAATTTTGGGGGCTTTTTTTCCTTTTACCCCTTATGAAAAAGAAAAGTCGGGGTCTACACCAGCCTGTTAGTGTAAAAAAAATGTTTTTTTACACTAACATGCTGGTGTTGTCCTTTACTTTTTATTTTCACGGGAGGTAAAAGGAAAAAAAGACCCCCAAAATTTGTAACGCAATTTCTCCTGAGTAGTGAAATACCCCATATGTGGGCGTAAAATGCTCTGCGGACGCACAACAAGGCTCAGGAGTGAGAGCGCACCATGTACATTTGAGGCCTAAATTGGTGATTTGCACAGGGGTGGCTGATTTTACAGCGGTTCTGACATAAACCCAAAAAAACAAATACCCACATGTGACCCCATTTTGGAAACGACACCCCTCACGGAACGTAACAAGGGGTATAGTGAGCCTGAACACCCCACAGGTGTTTGACAAATTTTCATTAAAGTTGGATGGGAAAATGAAAAAAAAAAAATTTTTTCACTAAAATGCTGGTGTCACCCTAAATTTTTCATTTTCACAAGGGAAAATAAAAAAAAGCCCCCCAAAATTTGTAACCCAATTTCTTCTGAGTAAGAACATACCCCTTATGTGGATGTAAAGTTCTCTATGGGTGCACTACAATGCTCAGAAGAGAAGGAGCGCCATTGGGATTTTGAAGAGAAAATTTGTCCGGAATTGAAGGCCACTTATGTTTACAAAGCCCCCATGGTACCAGAACAATGGACCCCCCCCCCATATGTGACCCCATTTTGGAAACTACACCCCTCATGTAATGTAATAAGGGGTACAGTGAGCATTTACCCCCCACAGGTGTCTGACAGATTTTTGGAACAGTGATCCGTGAAAATGAAAAATTTTATTTTCCATTTGCACAGCCCACTGTTCCAAAGATCTGTCAAACGCCAGTGGGGTGTAAATGCTTACTGCACCACTTATTAAATTCTGTGAGGGGTATAGTTTCCAAAATAGGGTCACATGTGGGGGGGTCCACTGTTCTGGCATCAGGGGGGGCTTTGTAAATGCACATGGCCCCTGACTACCATTCCAAACTAATTCTCTTTCCAAAAGCTCAATGGTGCTCCTCCTCTTCTGAGCATTGTAGTTCGCCCGTAGTGCACTTCAGGTCAACTTATGGGGTACCTCCATACTCAGAAGAGATGGGGTTACAAATTTTGGGGGGTATTTTCTGCTATTAACCCTTGCAAAAATGTGAAATTTGGGGGGAAACACACATTTTAGTGAAAAAAAAATATGTTTTTTTACATATGCAAAAGTCGTGAAACCCCTGTGGGGTATTAAGGCTCACTTTATTCCTTGTTATGTTCCTCAAGGGGTCTAGTTTCCAAAATGGTATGCCATGTGTTTTTTTTTTTTTGCTGCTTTGGCACCATAGGGGCTTCCTTAATGCGACATGCCCCCGAGCAAAATTTGCTCTCAAAAAGCCAAATATCACTCCTTCTCTTCTGAGCATTGCAGTTCGCCCGTAGTGCACTTCAGGCCAACTTATGGGGTACCTCCATACTCAGAAGAGATGGGGTTACAAATTTTGGGGGTCTTTTCTGCTATTAACCCTTGTAAAAATGTGAAATTTGGGGGGAAACACACATTTTAGTGAAAAAAAAATTTTTTTTTACATATGCAAAAGTCATGAAACACCTGTGGGGTATTAAGGCTCACTTTATTCCTTGTTACGTTCCCCAAGGGGTCTAGTTTCCAAAATGGTATGCCATGTTTTTTTTTTTGCTGTTCTGGCACCATAGGGGCTTCCTAAATGCAACATGCCCCCCCAAAAACCATTTCTGAAAAACATACTCTCCAAAATCCCCTTGTCGCTCCTTCGCTTCTGAGCCCTCTACTGCGCCCGCCGAACAATATACATAGACATATGAGGTATGTCCTTACTCGAGAGAAATTGGGCTACAAATATAAGTATACATTTTCTCCTTTTTCCCCTTGTAAAAATAAAAAAATTGGGTTTACAAGAACATGCGAGTGTAAAAAATGAAGATTGTGAATTTTCTCCTTCACTTTGCTGCTATTCCTGTGAAACACCTAAAGGGTTAAAACACTTACTCATTGTCATTTTGAATACTTTGGGGGGTGTAGTTTTTTATAATGGGGTCATTTGTGGGGTATTTCTAATATGAAGACCCTTCAAATCCACTTCAAACCTGAACTGGTCCCTGATAAAAAGTGAGTTTCAAAATTTTGTGAAAAATTGGAAAATTGATGCTGAACTTTGAAGCCCTCTGGTGTCTTCCAAAAGTAACAACGTGTCAATTTTATGATGCAAACATAAAGTAGACATATTGGAAATGTGAATTAAAAAAAATTATTTTGAATATCCATTTTCCTTACAAGCAGAAAGCTTCAAAGTTAGAAAAATGCAAAATTTTCAAATTTTTCATCAAATTTTGGGATTTTTCCCCAAGAAAGGATGCAAGATACCACAAAATTTTACCACTATGTTAAAGTAGAATATGTCACGAAAAAGCAGTCTCGGAATCAGAATGATAACTAAAAGCATTTTAGAGTTATTAATGTTTAAAGGGACAGTGGTCAGATGTGCAAAAAACGCTCTGGTCCTAAGGTGTAAAATGGCCTGGTCCTTAAGGGGTTAAAATTGTCATCTCCTGACCCCTATAACTTGTTTATTTTACCGCGTAAGGGGCGGTATGAGGGCTAATTTTTTGCGCCATAATCTGAACTTTTTAGCCGTACCATTTTTGTATTGATCAGACTTTTTGATCGGTTTTTATTCATTTCTTCATGATATAAAAAGTGACCAAAAATACGTTATTTTGGACTTTGGAATCTTTTTCTGCGTATGCCATTGACCGTGCGGTTTAATTAATGATATATTTTTATAGTTCAGACATTTACGCACGCGGCAATACCACATATGTTTATATATATTTTTACTTACATGTTTTTTTTTTATGGGAAAAGGAGGGTGATTTGGACTTTTATTTGGGAAAGAGTTAAATCACATTTATTAATTTTTTTTACACTTTTTTTTTTGCAGCTCCCATAAGGGGCTATAAATATGCACACATTGGGGGAGATTTATCAAAACCTGTGCAAAGGAAAAGTTGCCCATAGCAACCAATTAAATTGCTTCTTTCATTTTGCAGAGACCTTGTTAAAAATGAAAGAAGCAATCTGATTGGTTGCTATGGGCAACTGGGCAACTTTTCATCTGGACAGGTTTTGATAAATCTCCCCCACTGATCTTTTACACTGATTACTGCAAAGCCATAGCTTTGCATGGATCAGTGTGATAGGCGGTCGATTGCTGAAGCCTGCATCTCAGGCTTGGAGCAATCAATCGCGGAAGGTACGCGCCGGAGGAAGGTAAAAGGACCTCCGCTCGTGTCTTAGCTTATCGGGACACCGCATTTTTACTGCGGTGGTCCCGATCAGCCCCACTGAGCAGCCAGGAAGGTTTTACTTTCGTTTTAGACGCTGCATTCAACTTTGAACACTGCGTCTAAATGGTTAATAGCGCACGGCACCGCAATCACTGCTGTGCGCTATTAGCCCCGGGTCCCTGGACCGACCCGATATGACACGAGGTCACCGCGTTACCCCGCGTTATTTTACGGGAGCCGGCAAAGGCCGTAAATATACGTCCTTGGTCATTAAGGGGTTAAAAATCTTAAGCCTCCCAGTACTTATCAGCTTCTGCATGCTACAGGGGAAGTTATATAAACCTACAAAGCAAAAAATTGCGGCATATATATATATATATATATATATATATATATATATATATAAATAAAATGTATATACTTTATTTATATCATGTTAAAATTGTGTATCCCAAAAGCAAGACACATGGCAACTGGAACGCAGGGGACAACAGTGGCTGGACAAAAAATATGCTAAAAAAAAAAAGTACATGTATAAAGTGCCTCCCAAAGAAAGGGGGTGATACTGAAAATGATATAGGGGGAGATTTATCATAACCTGTCCAGAGGAAAAGTTGCCCATAGCAACTATTCAGCTCACTTCTTTCAATTTTTAACAAGGCCTCTGTAAAATGAAAGACGCTATCTGATTGGTTTCTATGGGCAACTGGGCCACATTTCCTTTGCACAGATTTTGATAAATCTCCCTCATAGGGTATTGGCAAGTAAAAGCTGAAATAGGAGAGCAAATATGTAAATTGCATGTGCAAAAGTACAAAGAGAGCAAAAAACTATTACAATAGCGATACCCACATGTAGCAGGAAAATTCACCAGACCGCTGAACGCCCACCCCTACAGCCATTACGGAAATGTTACGCCGAGCGCTCCGGGTCCCCGCTCCTCCCCGGAGCGCTCGCTACACTCTCTCCGCTGCAGCGCTCCGGTCAGATCCACTGACCCGGGGCGCTGCGATTCTGCTGCCAGCCGGGATGCGATTCACGATGCGGGTAGCGCCCGCTCGCGATGCGCACCCCGGCTCCCGTACCTGACTCGCTCTCCCTCGGTCCTGTCCCGGCGCGCGCGGCCCCGCTCCCTAGGGCGCGCGCGCGCCGGGTCTTTGCGATTTAAAGGGCCACTGCGCCGCTGATTGGCGCAGTGATTCCAATTAGTGTCTTCACCTGTGCACTTCCCTATATCACCTCACTTCCCCTGCACTTCCCTGCCGGATCTTGTTGCCATTGTGCCAGTGAAAGCGTTCCTTGTATGTTCCTAGCCTGTGTTCCAGACCTCCTGCCGTTGCCCCTGACTACGATCCTTGCTGCCTGCCCCGACCTTCTGCTACGTCCGACCTTGCTTCTGTCTACTCCCTTGTACCGCGCCTATCTTCAGCAGCCAGAGAGGTTGAGCCGTTGCTAGTGGATACGACCTGGTCACTACCGCCGCAGCAAGACCATCCCGCTTTGCGGCGGGCTCTGGTGAAAACCAGTAGTGACTTAGAACCGATCCACTAGCACGGTCCACGCCAATCCCTCTCTGGCACAGAGGATCCACTACCCGCCAGCCGGCATCGTGACAGTAGATCCGGCCATGGATCCCGCTGAAGTTCCTCTGCCAGTTGTCGCTGACCTCACCACGGTGGTCGCCCAGCAGTCACAACAGATAGCGCAACAAGGCCAACAGCTGTCTCAACTGACCGTTATGCTACAACAGTTACTACCACAGCTTCAGCAGTCATCTCCTCCGCCAGCTCCTGCACCTCCTCCGCAGCGAGTGGCCGCTCCTGGGCTACGCCTATCCTTGCCGGATAAATTTGATGGGGACTCTAAGTTTTGCCGTGGCTTTCTTTCCCAATGTTCCCTGCATCTGGAGATGATGTCGGACCTGTTTCCCACTGAAAGGTCTAAGGTGGCTTTCGTAGTCAGCCTTCTGTCCGGAAAAGCCCTGTCATGGGCCACACCGCTCTGGGACCGCAATGACCCCGTCACTGCCTCTGTACACTCCTTCTTCTCGGAAATCCGAAGTGTCTTTGAGGAACCTGCCCGAGCCTCTTCTGCTGAGACTGCCCTGTTGAACCTGGTCCAGGGTAATTCTTCCGTTGGCGAGTATGCCGTACAATTCCGTACTCTTGCTTCAGAATTGTCCTGGAATAATGAGGCCCTCTGCGCGACCTTTAAAAAAGGCCTATCCAGCAACATTAAAGATGTTCTGGCCGCACGAGAAATTCCTGCTAATCTACATGAACTTATTCACCTAGCCACTCGCATTGACATGCGTTTTTCCGAAAGGCGTCAGGAGCTCCGCCAAGATATGGACTCTGTTCGCACGAGGCGTTTCTTCTCCTCGGCTCCTCTCTCCTCTGGTCCCCTGCAATCTGTTCCTGTGCCTCCCGCCGTGGAGGCTATGCAGGTCGACCGGTCTCGCCTGACACCTCAAGAGAGGACACGACGCCGCATGGAGAACCTCTGCCTGTACTGTGCTAGTACCGAACACTTCCTGAGGGATTGTCCTATCCGTCCTCCCCGCCTGGAAAGACGTACGCTGACTCCGCACAAAGGTGAGACAGTCCTTGATGTCTACTCTGCTTCTCCACGTCTTACTGTGCCTGTGCGGATGTCTGCCTCTGCCTTCTCCTTCTCTACCGTGGCCTTCTTGGACTCTGGATCTGCAGGAAATTTTATTTTGGCCTCTCTCGTCAACAGGTTCAACATCCCAGTGACCAGTCTCGCCAGACCCCTTTACATCAATTGTGTAAACAATGAAAGATTGGACTGTACCATACGCTTCCGCACGGAGCCCCTTCTAATGAGCATCGGATCTCATCACGAGAGGATTGAACTTTTGGTCCTCCCCAATTGCACCTCGGAAATTCTCCTTGGACTTCCCTGGCTTCAACTCCATTCCCCAACCCTGGATTGGTCCACTGGGGAGATCAAGAGTTGGGGGCCCTCTTGTTCCAAGGACTGTCTAAGACCGGTTCCCAGTAACCCTTGCCGTGACTCTGTGGTTCCCTCAGTAACCGGTCTCCCTAAGGCCTATATGGACTTCGCGGATGTTTTCTGCAAAAAACAAGCTGAGACTCTACCTCCTCACAGGTATGATTGCCTTTATGATTGCCCTATCGACCTCCTCCCGGGTACTACTCCACCCCGGGGCAGAATTTATCCTCTCTCTGCCCCAGAGACTCTTGCCATGTCTGAGTATGTCCAGGAAAATTTAAAAAAGGGCTTTATCCGTAAATCCTCCTCTCCTGCCGGAGCTGGATTTTTCTTTGTGTCCAAAAAAGATGGCTCCCTACGTCCTTGTATTGACTACCGCGGTCTTAATAAAATCACGGTTAAGAACCGCTACCCCCTACCCCTCATCTCTGAACTCTTTGATCGCCTCCAAGGTGCCCACATCTTTACTAAATTGGACTTAAGAGGCGCCTATAACCTCATCCGCATCAGAGAGGGGGATGAGTGGAAAACGGCGTTTAACACCAGAGATGGACACTTTGAGTATCTGGTCATGCCCTTTGGCCTGTGCAACGCCCCTGCTGTCTTCCAAGACTTTGTCAATGAAATTTTTCGTGATCTGCTATACTCCTGTGTTGTTGTATATCTGGACGATATCCTAATTTTCTCTGCCAATCTAGAAGAACACCGCCAGCATGTCCGTATGGTTCTTCAGAGACTTCGTGACAATCAACTCTATGCCAAAATTGAGAAATGTCTGTTTGAATGCCAATCTCTTCCTTTTCTAGGATATTTGGTCTCTGGCCAGGGACTACAAATGGATCCAGACAAACTCTCTGCCGTCTTAGATTGGCCACGCCCCTCCGGACTCCGTGCTATCCAACGCTTTTTGGGGTTCGCCAATTATTACAGGCAATTTATTCCACATTTTTCTACCGTTGTGGCTCCTATCGTGGCTTTAACCAAAAAAAATGCCGATCCCAAGTCGTGGCCTCCTCAAGCGGAAGACGCCTTTAAACGACTCAAGTCTGCCTTTTCTTCGGCTCCCGTGCTCTCCAGACCTGACCCTTCCAAACCCTTCCTATTGGAGGTTGATGCCTCCTCAGTGGGAGCTGGAGCTGTTCTTTTACAAAAAAATTCTTCCGGGCATGCTGTCACTTGTGGTTTTTTTTCTAGGACCTTCTCTCCGGCGGAGAGGAACTACTCCATCGGGGATCGAGAGCTTCTAGCCATTAAATTAGCACTTGAGGAATGGAGGCATCTGCTGGAGGGATCAAGATTTCCAGTTATTATTTACACCGACCACAAGAACCTCTCCTACCTCCAGTCTGCCCAACGGCTGAATCCTCGCCAGGCCCGGTGGTCTCTGTTCTTTGCCCGATTTAATTTTGAGATTCACTTTCGTCCTGCCGATAAGAACATTAGGGCCGATGCTCTCTCTCGTTCCTCGGATGCCTCAGAAGTTGAACTCTCTCCGCAACACATCATTCCACCTGACTGCCTGATCTCCACTTCTCCAGCCTCCATCAGGCAAACTCCTCCAGGAAAGACCTTTGTTTCTCCACGCCAACGCCTCGGAATCCTCAAATGGGGTCACTCCTCCCATCTCGCTGGTCATGTGGGCATCAAGAAATCTGTGCAACTCATCTCCCGCTTCTATTGGTGGCCGACTCTGGAGACGGATGTTGTGGACTTTGTGCGAGCCTGCACTATCTGTGCCCGGGATAAGACTCCTCGCCAGAAGCCCGCTGGTTTTCTTCATCCCCTGCCTGTCCCCGAACAGCCTTGGTCTCTGATTGGTATGGATTTTATTACTGATTTACCCCCTTCCCGTGGCAACACTGTTATTTGGGTGGTCGTTGATCGATTCTCCAAAATGGCACATTTCATCCCTCTTCCTGGTCTTCCTTCAGCGCCTCAGTTGGCTAAACAATTTTTTGTACACATTTTTCGTCTTCACGGATTGCCTACGCAGATCGTCTCGGATAGAGGCGTCCAATTCGTGTCTAAATTCTGGAGGGCTCTCTGTAAACAACTCAAGATTAAATTAAATTTTTCTTCTGCATATCATCCCCAGTCCAATGGACAAGTAGAAAGAATTAACCAAGTCTTGGGCGATTATTTGCGACATTTTGTTTCCTCCCGCCAGGATGACTGGGCAGATCTCCTTCCATGGGCCGAATTCTCGTATAACTTCAGAGTCTCTGAATCTTCCTCCAAATCCCCATTTTTCGTGGTGTACGGCCGTCACCCTCTTCCCCCCCTCCCTACCCCCTTGCCCTCTGGTCTGCCCGCTGTGGATGAAATTTCTCGTGACCTTTCCATTATATGGAGAGAGACCCAAAATTCTCTCTTACAGGCTTCTTCACGCATGAAGAGGTTCGCGGATAAGAAAAGAAGAGCTCCTCCCGTTTTTTCCCCTGGAGACAAGGTATGGCTCTCCGCTAAATATGTCCGCTTCCGTGTCCCTAGCTACAAGTTGGGACCACGCTATCTTGGTCCTTTCAAAATTTTGTGTCAAATTAATCCTGTCTCTTACAAACTTCTTCTTCCTCCTTCTCTTCGTATCCCTAATGCCTTTCACGTCTCTCTTCTTAAACCACTCATCCTCAACCGTTTTTCTCCCAAATCTGTTCCTCCCACTCCTGTTTCCGGCTCCTCGGACATCTTCTCTGTCAAAGAGATCTTAGCCTCTAAAAAGGTCAGAGGGAAAACTTTTTTTTTAGTGGACTGGGAGGGTTGTGGTCCTGAAGAGAGATCCTGGGAACCTGAGGACAACATCCTAGATAAAAGTCTGCTCCTCAGGTTCTCAGGCCCTAAAAAGAGGGGGAGACCCAAGGGGGGGGGTACTGTTACGCCGAGCGCTCCGGGTCCCCGCTCCTCCCCGGAGCGCTCGCTACACTCTCTCCGCTGCAGCGCTCCGGTCAGATCCACTGACCCGGGGCGCTGCGATTCTGCTGCCAGCCGGGATGCGATTCACGATGCGGGTAGCGCCCGCTCGCGATGCGCACCCCGGCTCCCGTACCTGACTCGCTCTCCCTCGGTCCTGTCCCGGCGCGCGCGGCCCCGCTCCCTAGGGCGCGCGCGCGCCGGGTCTTTGCGATTTAAAGGGCCACTGCGCCGCTGATTGGCGCAGTGATTCCAATTAGTGTCTTCACCTGTGCACTTCCCTATATCACCTCACTTCCCCTGCACTTCCCTGCCGGATCTTGTTGCCATTGTGCCAGTGAAAGCGTTCCTTGTATGTTCCTAGCCTGTGTTCCAGACCTCCTGCCGTTGCCCCTGACTACGATCCTTGCTGCCTGCCCCGACCTTCTGCTACGTCCGACCTTGCTTCTGTCTACTCCCTTGTACCGCGCCTATCTTCAGCAGCCAGAGAGGTTGAGCCGTTGCTAGTGGATACGACCTGGTCACTACCGCCGCAGCAAGACCATCCCGCTTTGCGGCGGGCTCTGGTGAAAACCAGTAGTGACTTAGAACCGATCCACTAGCACGGTCCACGCCAATCCCTCTCTGGCACAGAGGATCCACTACCCGCCAGCCGGCATCGTGACAGGAAAACCTACCTTCTTCCGGGGGTGTCTTCCAGTACTTTACAGCTGCTCTATATTCCAGAGGAAGTTGTATAGTTCTTTCCATTCTGACCACAGTGCTCTTTGTTGCCACCTCAGTCTGTGTCAGGAACTTCCGTAGTGTGCTCCAGAGTGAATGAGCATTCCGTGGATCCATTTACACTGAAGAATTTCATCAGCCGTAGCTGAAATTGATCCTTTGAAAAGCGAACCTGTTCATACTTTTGGCAAAATTATGCGGGCACAGCACTGCCGTCAATGGTGACGGCGCAGGTCTGCTTGATCCTACCAAGCAATGATTCCAACAGCGGCCGCCAGATAGAATCTACAAGCAGAATTCCTGATCGGAATTCTGCACACGGAGATTCTATAGTGTGTTTTACAATCTTTTTATTGGGTTTTCAAAACATAAACATAAAAGACATTTATAACACAGTGTAAAACAGTCATGACATCTCTTAATATGATATACATGCATATTACAAGGAAGATTGCAAGATTACGCAAATGCGACAATCAACCCTTCAATTATAAGTTATGTAGAACAACAAGGAACTATTTAGTCCAAGATAGGACTTGAGTAACGATGGAGACATAGTAAACAAAACAAGTAAAGATAAAATAATGGACTTGTGTGCAACTAGCACTGTAACTTTAGGTTTATTCACAAACCCGAATGAATAATACTGGAACAGTAAAAAAATCTATTTTTTATAATAGTAATGCACACCAATGCTAATTTCTTTCGTTTTGCAAATATTTAGATGCCTACACTGTCATCTTACACTCTGTTTAATTGTTTTTACAACTGTAGCAGTTTATACAGAGCTAGTTCTTGTCGTGTTTTTCTATGTATTGTTATACCAAACACTTTGAGCTGTTATCGTGATGGTCATTTAGTGCAGAGTGAAGTATATGTTTAACAGTACCCTCAAAGCTCTTATCTCAGTAACAAAGCTGGGATTCTAGCTCATTAGAATTATGCTTATTTTGTAAGTATCTAATGTGGCTGGAATTACACACTGATGTACATAAACAAACAGAAAAATCTCTATGCAGGTGTACATCACAGGGGTGTCTAAAGCAACTTCTTATTTCATCTGTTTTGTAACTAATATATAGTCTCAGTGTAAACATTTTGTTTTGTTTTACCTTTTGTATTATCTGTGTACTCTCCAGGGTCCTAGGTCACCACTAAAGGAACCTGCTTTAATATCATGTTTGCATAAGATTAAATGCTTACTTTATAGCAATACATTTTTGCTCTCTGTATTTCAGACTTGTTCAGTTTGTAGAGCTGCTAAGCGACCACTATTTAAATAAATGTTATGAGGAACGACTGTGGAAGATTGTTTCTCATCCTTTTGTAGCGGTGAGGATTTGTCTTTAACACAGAAATGGCATCATTTGTTTTCTTACATATGCAATGTTTTTTTTTACAAGAAGTCTCATGAAATACACCACAATTTACTATTTACATAATAGCCAAATGTTAGATCCCAACAATCTAATATTATTTATTTATTGTTAAAATGGGAGGCACAGAAATCCTCTCCAGAGAAAGCTCTTTCCCTTTTTTTCCAGTGGTTTGTTAGGTAGGTAGTTAAATGCTTAGCCTGTATGCTGAGAGCACATAACTAATGTAAATGGGACCTTACAAGACTATATAATATGGCTGGGTTCACACTGTGTTTTTGTTTACATTTAGCATACATGTTTTATATGTATTAATAAATACTAATAATCGATTTTGCTGTATTCTATACAGCAGAATTTGTTTCCCTTGCAATGAGAATCTGAGGGAGAAGGGCACAGATGAGTCTGTAGGAGGGGACAGAAGAGTCTGGAGAAATGGACAGAGGGGTCTGGAGGAGGGGATAGAGGGGTCTGGAGGAGGGGACATAGGGGTCTGGGCAAGGCAGAGGAGTCTGGAGAAGGGGACAGAGGGCTCTGGAGGAGGGAACAGAGGGGTCTGAAGGGATAAAGGCATCTGGAGGAGGGGTCTGGGAGGACTAAGAAATATAACCTCTTCAGGACGCAGGGCGTATGCAGACGCCCTGCATCCTGAGTCCTTAAAGTCGTAGGGCCTACAGGTATGCCGTGGGCATCCAAGACACCACCGATCCCCCTGAAGGGATAGGAGTAAGGTGACAGGGGTGCCACCCCTCCTGTCCCTGCTATTGGTCAGTCAGAAGCAACCGACCAATAGCAGATCGGGGGCGGGGGAAGGGGTTAAAGTTTTGTTCCCCCGTTCTGCTCACCCACGGTAGTCAGGGCAGAATGGAAGAACTGTAGTGTGACCAGCGGCGGCAGTGGAGGTCCCTTACCTGCGGCGATCCTCTCCCTTGTGCGGTGATGACATGCAGCGATCCTCCTGACTACGAAAGCTGGTGAGTTACCTAGTAACATCTGGAGGGCTACAGTTTGGAGACTACTATACAGTGGTCTCTAAACTGTAGCCCTCCAGCAGTTGCAAAACTACAGCTCCCTGCATGCCCAGACAGCTGTTTGCTGTTTGGGCATGCTGGGATTTGTAGTTTTGCAACATCTGGAGGGCCACAGTTTGGAGATCACTGTACGGTGGTTTCTAAACCATGGCCCTCTAAATCTTGCAAAAAAACTACAACTCCTAGCATGCACCAACAGCAAATGGCTGCCTCACCATGCTGGGAGTTGTAGTTGAGTACCTTCAGCTGTTGTATAATTACATCTCTCAGCATTCCCTTCAGCGATCAGTACATGCTGGGAGTTGTAGTTTTGCAACAGCTGGAGGCACACTGGTTGGAAAATACTGAGTTAGGTAACAGAACCTAACTGAAGGTTTTCCAACCAGTGTGCCTCCAGCTGTTGCAAAAGTACAACTCCCAGCATGCACGGTCTGTTAGTAAATGCTAGAAGTTGTAGTTTTGCAACAGCTGGAGGTTCCCCCCCCCCACCCCATGTGAATGTACAGGGTACATTCAAACAGGCAGGTTTACAGTGAGTTTCCTGCTTCAAGTTTGATCTGCAGCAAATTTTCCTCCGCAGCGCAAACTCCTAGCGGGAAACTCACCATAAACCCGGCCGTATGAATGTACCCTAAAAACACTACACTACACTAACACAAAACAAAGGATAAAACACTACATATACACCCCTTACACTGACCCCCCCCCCCCCCAATAACCCAATAAAAAGGAAAAACATATCATATGGCAGTGTTTCCTAAACGGAGCATCCAGCTGTTGCAAAACAACAACTCCCAGTATTTCCGGACAGCCACTGACTGTCCAGGCATGCTGGGACTTCAACAACAGCTGGAGGCACCCTGTTTGGGAATCACTGGCTTAGAATAGCCCTACGTCCATCCCTATGCAATCCCTAATTGAGTCCTCAAGTGCGCATGGCGCTCTCTCACTTCGGAGCCCTGTCGTATTTCAACGAAACAGTTTAGGGCCACAAATGGGGTATTTCCGTACTTGGGAGCAATTGTGTTACAAATTTTGGGGGGCTTTTTCTCCTTTTACCCCTTATGAAAAGGAAAAGTTGGGGTCTACACAAGCATGTTAGTGTAAAAAAATAGTACAGAAATACCCCATATGTGGATGTAACATGCTCTGCGGACGCACAACAAGGCTCAGGAGTGAGAGCGCACTATGTACATTTGAGGCCTAAATTGGTGATGTGCACAGGGGTGGCTGATTTTACAGTGGTTCTGACATAAACGCAAAAAAATAAAATACCCACATGTGACCCCATTTTGGAAACTACACCCCTCCCAGAACTTAACAAGGGATATAGTGAACTGTAACACCCCACAGGTGTTTGACATATTTTCGTTAAATTTGGATGGGAAAATGAAAAAAACATTTTTTTTTACAAAAATGCTGGTGTTACCCTAAATTTTTCATTTTCACAAGGGAAAATAGGAAAAAAAAGCCCCCCAAAATTTGTCACCCCATATCTTCTGAGTAAGAACATACACCATATGTGGATGTAAAGTGCTCTGAGTGCAAGCTATAATGCTCAGAAGATAGCCAAAATGTAAAAATTTTTCCGGTATTGAAAGCCACGTGTGTTTACAAAGCCCCCATAGTGCCAGAACAATTGACACCCGCCTCCACATGTGACCCCATCTTGGAAACTACACCCCTCACGTAATGTAATAAGGGGTACAGTGAGCATTTATGCCCCACTGGTGTCTGACAGATTTTTGGAACAGTGGTCCGTGAAAATTTAAAATTACATTTTTCATTTGTACAGCCCACTGTTCCAAAGATCTGTCAAATGACATTGGGGTGTAAATGCACACTGCACCCCTTATTAAATTCTGTGGAGGGTGTAGTTTCCAAAATGGTGTCACATGTGGGGGGTCCACTGTTCTGGCACCACGGGGGGCTTTGTAAATACACATGGCCCCCGACTTCTATTCCAACCAAATTCTCTCTCCAAAAGCTCAATGGTGCTCCTTCTCTTCTGAGCATTGTAGTGCACCAGCAGAGCACTTGACATCCACACATGGGATATTTCCATACTCAGAAGAAATGGAGTTACAGATTTTCGGGGACATTTTCTCCTATTACCCCATGTAAAAATGTAAAATTTGGGGAAAAAATGTCTTTTTATGATTTTTTTTTTCATTTGCACATCCGTCTTTAATGAAAAGTCTTCAAACACCTGTTGGGTGTTAAGGCTCACTGTACCCCTCGTTACATTCCTTGAGGGGTTTTGTTTCCAAAATACTATGCCATGTGTTTTTTTTTTTTTTTTTTTTGCTGTTCTGGCACAATAGGGGCTTTCTAATTGGGACATGCCCCCCAAAAACCATTTCAGAAAAACTCACTCTCCAAAATCCCATTGTCGCTCCTTCCCTTCTGAGCCCCCTAGTGCACCCACAGAGCACTTGACATACACATATTAGATGTTTCCTTACTCGAGAGAAATTGGGTTACAAATTTTAGGAAGATTTCTCTCCTTTTACCCCTTGTAAAATTTCAAAAACTGGGTCTACAAGAACATACGACTGTAAAAAATTAAGATTTTTCATTTTCTCCTTAACTTTTCTGCTAGTCCTGTGAAACACCTAAAGGGTTAACACACTTACTGAATGTCATTTTGAATACTTTGAGGGGTGCAGTTTTTTTATAATGGGGTCATTTGTGGGGTATTTCTAATATGAAGGCTCCTCAAATCCCTGAAAAATTCCGATTTTGAAAATGTGAAAAATTGGAAAATTGCTGTTGAACTTTGAAGCCCTCTGATGTCTTCCAAAAGTAAAAACATGTCAACTTTATGATGCAAACATAAAGTACACATATTGTATATGTGAATCAATATATCATTTATTTGGAATGTCCATTTTCCTTATAAGCAGAGAGTTTCAAAGTAAAAAAAAAATGCTACATTTTCAAAATTTTTATAACATTTTGGAATTTTTCACCAAGAAATTATGCAAGTATGGACGAAAATTTAACACTAACATAACGTAGAATATGTCACAAAAAAACGGTCTCGGAATCCAAATGAAAAGTAAAAGCATCCTAGAATTATTCATGCTTAAAGTGTCAGTGGTCAAATTTGCAAAAAAAGGGCTGAGTCCTTAAGGTGAAAATGAGCTGCGTCCTTAAGGGGATAAAGGTGTCTTCATATAGAGGATGAGAATTTGCTGACAAAGTGAGGAGCCAATGATGGCTGGGCATCATATTTTGCAAAGGAAAGTTCTAGCTGGAAGAAGTCCTGGCGTTTGGACCAGATAAAAAGAAAGAAAAAAGAAAGAAAGAAAAAGAAAGAAAGGGAACAACTACAGAGAAGAAGTCGCCAGTGATTTGCTGATATCATTGTGCATTTTGCCTGACCACTTGTAAGTTCTGCAGTAATAATGGGTAAAAGTGGACCCCGATGTGCAGCTCCCCAGCTATTAAAAAACCACAACTTCCATCATGCCTGTAGCTCTGCAAGCATGATGGGGGTTGTAGATTTTGTTACAGCTGGAAGCAAACCAAGGTGATTGGTGGAGGTCCCAGAAGTCGCATCAACCCCTCTCCCCACCCCCTACCCCCCCCCCCCCCCCCCCAAAAAAAAAAAAAAAAAAAAAAAGTAGCCTGCATATTCTTAAATGCCTGGGCCTATATTGGTCCTAGGCAGGCCCTGATTTAGGCACTGGAGATGCTGTTTGGCTTCATAACTCTAAGTATGTTTGCAGTGTCCCACTGGGTGAACCTATTGGTTGGATGTTGGTTAGCTTTGTTCCACATGTGATTTTGCACTTTCTGGCCCTCAGAGGTCTGACCACTAAGATTTCCGCTGAGAAAGTGCATTCCTTAAAGGGACTCTACAATGTTTTTTTTATAATGAGTCCAGCTAGACAAATAATAAAATAAATAAATAAATAAAATCACTCTGGCTGTAAACAAGCATTTTCTTGTGTTGATATGGGACCAGAAACTAATGGTCAGTGGGGACCCAATGCAATCGGAACAGCAGTGACAGGATACTGGACATGGGAGTAATGTTTAAATAAAAAGCAATTACTTTAAATGATCATATGCTTAGCAATACCCACCAATATTTCACTAATGTAAGTGTAAAATATATATTTGTGGATAATTCAGCCACTATGACAGTGTACTGTACAACAACAAAAACCACTGTGGTACTACAAAAGCCATAGAAATATATGTGATGCTCACTATTTTTGTGTAAGAAAAGACAAAACTGCTAAAGAAGTGATACCTTTTACATCAATTGCCTGCAACCCACAATGAGCACACTCATCGTCAAATGAGCATTAACACTGATGTTTGTATATGGATATCTGCAAAGCAGATGTCTTCTTATTCTTTTAAATAATATTGTGAATAATAATGACTATATATGCAACCACATACAATTTTAGAATGTAATTTATCTTTGAGCACTGATATATGCAGTGTCTATAACTTCACACATGTTGCAGAGGAGGTGAGGAGGTGGTATTCTATTGCAAAACTAAATCTTGGCATATCATGAATAAATGTCATTATTACAAAAAAAAAAAAAAAAAAAATTAAGTATTTTCTTTTGACAATTATCAGTCATACTGCCATAGCCATATTTATAGCAAGGCATGTGAGGGCATGTGCCTATGGCGGAAGGTGGGGAGCGGCATTTTAGAGAAAAGTTTTAATATTAGTATATGTCTCTTTTACATAAGTGATGCTACCAGTTAAATATCTGAATATCCAGCTGCAGGGAAGAAGAGGAGCAGAGCTTCACCACAAGGGAATATTTGAGCGGGATAGCTGTACATCTACTATATCAGTAGGTCTAGTAAGTGGCTCCTGAGGTCAAGGTATCCACAGTATAATAAGAATAGTTTTTAGTATGGGGCTGCCCTTTTTAGGGGGTAGGAAAAGGGGTAGGAAAAGTTTTAAAATAATACCCCTTCTCCCCTGTTGCTGTTTGAACCCCATTTTCAGTATATATAGTACATAATTTGGACACATGCTATTCATTTGTCGAGTCTGCATAAAAGTTAAATGTTGTATTTAGAGATGAGCGAACTTACAGTAAATTCGATTCGTCACGAACTTCTCGGCTCGGCAGTTGATGACTTTTCCTGCGTAAATTAGTTCAGCTTTCAGGTGCTCCGGTGGGCTGGAAAAGGTAGATACAGTCCCAGGAGACTCTTTCCTAGGAATGTATCCACCTTTTCCAGCCCACCGGAGCACCTGAAGGCTGAACTAATTTACGCAGGATAAGTCATCAACTGCCGAGCCGAGAAGTTCGTGACGAATCAAATTTACTGTAAGTTCGCTCCTCTCTAGTTGTATTCTATTAACTATTGTGACATAAAAAAAAAAATCAGCCCACCTGTCTAGTATCACGTCTGCCCCCCATGTGCCCTGAAGTTCTGCAGCAGTGGCGTCACTATTGTGATGCTGGAATCAATCATCCCTGGGTCATCCCTGCTGAGGCTAATGACTGGCTGTAGTGTCATATTGTCAGGATCCGGGTACTGAGAGGATACTGGTGGTGGATCCTCTGTGTCAGTGGGGTGATGACGTGGGCCGTACCAGGGGAACGGAGTCTAAGGGGTTACTGGTATTCACCAGAGCCCGCCGCAAAGCGGATGGACTTGCTGCGGCAGGTAACCCCCAGGTCGTTCCACCCGATAGCGACTCAACCCAGACTGACTGCTGAGATAGGCGCGGTACAAGGGATTAGGCAAGAGCAAGGTCGGACGTAGCAGAAGGTCAGGGCAGGCAGCAAGGATCGTAGTCAGGGGCAACGGCAGGAGGTCTGGAACACTGGCTTGGGACATACAAGGAACTCTTTCACTGGCACAATGGCAACAAGATCCGGCAATACAGGGAAGGGGAAGTGAGGTAATATAGACCAGTGCACAGGTGAAAACACTAATTTGGACCAGGTGCCAATCAGCAGCGCACTGGCCCTTTAAATCGCAGAGAACAGGCGCGCGCACCCTAGAGAGTCGAGCCGCGCGTGCCGGGACTGGACGGACGGAGGACAGGACTGGTAAGCAGGCTGGGATGCGAACCGCGAGCGGGCGCGTCCCGCATCGCGGATCGCATCCCTGCTAGAGAGACTATCGCAGCGCTCCCGGTCAGCGGGTCTGACCAGGACGCTGCGAGCAAGTAAACGCTGCAAGTGCTCTGGGGAGGAGCGGGGACCCGGAGTGCTCGGCGTAACACATATGAGTAATGTACAGGACAGTGGGGGATTTATTTATTGCACAAATGACCAAAAAACCTTAAAAAAAAAACTGTGACAAACTCATTTAAATGCCACCACTGCGAGCATGAGCAATGTTTCAGGAGCGAGAGCTTCTGAAATGTTGCTCATGCTCACAGGGGTGGATGGCCACAGCATTTAGTTTGTGGTAAAATGCAAGATCATCGGTCTTGAGAATGAGAAACACCAAACGGAGCAAAGAGAGTCAATGATGTGCCGCTGCTACATTTCTGACAATGACTATACCTGGGTGATTATCGGGGACATTTATCATTGTTGCTTTGGTAAACCAGTTCTGTAGTCATTTTTTTTTTTTTTTTGCTTATGTAATGTCCCAGTACTACCCTTAGGCCCTGTCATTCGTGTATACCCCGATATACCCCCAGGAAAGGCAGGGGGAGAGAGGCCGTCGCTGCCCGCTTCTCTCCCCCTGCCTTTCCTGGGGTCTAGAGCCCTGCTGCCGGCCCTTCTCTCCCCCTGGCTATCGGCGCCGCTGCCTGTTCTGTCCCCCTGACTATCGGTGCCGACGCCGGGGACGCACGCCGGAGGCCTGCAGCAGCGCGGACCCGACCCAGGTAATTATGCCACCGGGGATGGGGGGAGACAACGGGGCAGCGGCGCCGGCAATGGGTGCCGCTGCCCTTTCTCTCCCCCTGGCTGTCGGCGCCGCTTCTCTCCCCCTGGCTATCGGCGCCGGCATTGGGCAGCGGCGCCAATAGCCAGGGGGAGAGAAGGGCCGGCAGCAGCGCTCTAGACCCCAGGAAAGGCAGGGGGAGAGAAGCGGGCAGCGACGGCCTCTCTCCCCCTGCCTTTCCTGGGGGTGTATCGGCGTATAACACTCACATAGACTTTAGGCTAAAAATTTTAGCCTAAAAAGTGCGTGTTATACGCCGATAAATATGGTAGTTAGTATAAAGGACCTGTGAGATGTTGTCTAAAAGAGATGTTATGTTTATGTTATCACATGATGTTACCCAGAGAGCACCAGCTTAACCTATGACCCGCAGCTTGACCAATGGGCTTTGGCTCAGACCCCTCTATATAAGGGGGCGGCCATTACAATTCTCTCTCTTATCTTAGACTCTTCTTTACTGAGACCAGCAAACACCAGAGATCTCAGTGCTGGTGACAAGCACCTGGAGGGCCTCGGGTCTGCAGTCATTCCAGTGGGTCAAAAGTCTATGTCTGCTGTCACTACCCATAGTCAAGTCCTGTGTAAAGTCAAGCCTCAAGATAATTATCTAAAGTCAATTACAAGTCTAATTGGTCCCAGCAAGCTGCGAGGTCCTTCTGTGTTCCTGGCCACCTCTCTGGGAATCTGGCCTAGCTGTGAAAATAATACCATCTGTCTGGACTCAGTAAAGCCTCCGTTAGGCCATAGCTGGTTGTGGATTCTCCTTTCACTGCCTAGCCATTGGAATAGCGGAGATGCCGTTCGAGTGGTTCCAGTACCCAAAAACCACTCTGGCGTCACGAACATTAAAGGTTAACAACACCTTGCCCCGGGGGTTAATACCATCTTGCCCCTCTACCTACACCGCTACACCCCATCATCCCACCATACACCGTGGGTCACCACAATCTTGGCGTCATGAACAGGATATGGGTGTGTGCCTTAACCACTTAACCACCAATTTAAGTCAGGCCACCCATTAAAAGTATATGGGTGTGTGCCATATGCAAGTTGCTGCAAGTCCTTCCCCCCATTCTGAACTGTGTCTAAGTCAAAATCGCATGCCGTTGCGAAAAAGTGTGCACCAGCAAAGTGTACGGGACTGTGTCGCTAACGTCTGTTTTTACTGTGGTGCGGATAAAAAAGTGGGGAAGGTGAAAGAAAGACTGTTAATCGTTATTGCTAAGTGTATACAGTCCGTACCTGAAGGGATTAAACAGAGTTCTGTGTTTCCCGCGTGTGGGAGCAGGTCCCAGCTCCTCCCAATCAGTCCTCAGTGGTGACGCCTCTTCAGTGTGCGAGCCAGAACTAAGAATCCGCCCTGTGTTGCACAGGGAAAGAATTTGCCACCCGGACCAAACAGGAAATTCCCTGGGCGCAGAACATAGTGAAGGTCCCGACGGCTGCGGACGGCTTTACAGAATACAGGCAAGAACCCGCTGCAGCGCAAATTCTGTATAAACCAACAACTTGCTGCAATAAGTCTCCGGCACCAGTGGCAACTAACATTAACCCCTCTGTGCCCAATAAAGTCTGCAGTTACTTGCTACCGTCTATTGCAAGGCGTCTTAAAGAGAGCACACCCAATTCATCTTAAAGAGACAGCGCACCCAATTCTTAAAGAGTCAGTGCTCTCAATTCTTCTTAAAGAGACAGCGCACTCAAATCTTCTTAAAGTGACAGTGCATTCCAGTCTTCTTAAAGCAACAGATTGGCAACATGTCAGCACCCAGCTCTCCAGATCGACCCAGCGAGAGTACCCCTCCATCACCAGCAGTGGGAACATCTGCTACACCAGCGGTAGGGGTCCTGCCGGTCCCGCTTGCAGTCCATGTCAATCATGTGGGTGCCCCAGCAACCGTGCCAGTATTTCTGGGGACTCCTGTCCTTACTACCTACAGCAGAGATCCCTTCACCCTGAGTGATTTGGAGGAGAATATTCAGAGCTTGTTTGTTTTTTACTCTCTCCCTCCTAATCAACAGGTACCCCTGCTCACAGGACAACTACAAGGACCAGCACTTGAGGAAGTCTGCAACTGGCTCGCTTCCGAGAAGATCCAAGAGCAGATCTTTGAGGGGTTATACCAGGTATTTAAATCACATTCTCCATCAGAGGTATGCCTCCGGTTGTACAAGAGGCGACAAAAGCCAGGTGAGACTCTGAGAGCTTATGCCGTAGCCCTACAAAATGCCCTAGAGACTGTTCAAATGTTAGACAGTATCAGTCCCAAACAGGACCTTGAACAATTGACTCAGGCTGTGAAGGAACTTGCCAGTCAGGCCATTCAGGCCAACCGTGAACCGCCCCTACCTAAGAGACCTGTATCTGCTCCAGCCCCTCATCAAGTTAACCCCTGACATAATCCACCCAATAGGTCCCCAGGGACTCAAAGGTCCTTTTGTACCTATTGCAACAAATCAGGACATTGGAAGGTACAATGTTGAGATTTAAACGGATTTCCCCTGAGGTCGCGGACCGGCCCTCAGGAGAGCAGATATCAGATCCGAACCCAGAACAATCTAAGACAGGACTCTCATTATATTTCATCCCCTGCCCAGGGACGTGCACATACATTTTGAAGGGCAGGGGCTCAAGTGAAAAAAGAGGGCACTTTTCATAATTTAAAAAATGTCTCCCAGACTTAATGGGCAGATGTGCTGCGGCCCAGGGACACAGTGGACTCCCGCCAGGCCTCCTTTACATTCCTAGCCCCATAAAGGTTGGTGTTTTTGTAAAATCGAGTCAAGAACAGTTTCTCTGAGGTCGGCCATGTGTATATACACTTTGGCTGTGCTGTCAGTCTTATTTACAGAAAACATGTGACAGCTGCCCTATAATATACTGTATTATAGAGGAGATTCATCAAAACCTGTGCAGAGAAAGAGCCGTCGCCCATAGCAACCAATCAGATCGTTTTGCAGAAGGATTTTCCTCTGCAAAGGTTTTAATAAATCTCCCCCTATATGCCCCCACCTGAGCTCTATATGACAGAACCAATCACCAATCACCCAGCACCAATCACCCAGCACCCAGCACCAATCACCCAGCACCAATCCCCCAGCACCCATCACCAGTTACCAATAACCCAGCACCAATCACCCAGCACCCATCAACAATCACCCAGCACCAATCACCCATTCCCAATCACCCCGCACCAATCACCCAGCACCAATCACCCATCACCCATCCCCAATAACCCATCCCCAATCACCGAGAACCCATCACCAATCACCCAGCACCAATCACCCAGCACCAATCAACCACTGACTTCGCATACTAGCAATGTGGGGCAATACCTAGAAAGCGGGAAGACCAATTTTTGTATATATGCACTGTAACCTAGTGTATTGGGTTTAGTGCGAGTAAACAGCCTGTCAGTTTCCCTTTAATTATATACCGTACCCCCTTAAAGATCTATATACTGTGCCACCATTCATCTATTAATTACCTATATACTGTGCCACCATTCATCTATTAATTCCCTATATACTGTGCCACCATTGATCTATTAATTCCCTATATACTGTGCCACCATTCATTTATTAATTCCCTATATACTGTGCCACCATTCATCTATTAATTCCCTATATACTGTGCCACCATTAATGAACTATATACTGTGCCACCATTAATGAACTATATACTGTGCCACCATTAATGAACTATATACTGTGCCACCATTAATGAACTATATACTGTTCCACCATTCATCTATTAATTCCCTATATACTGTGCCACCATTAATGAACTATATACTGTGCCACTATTATTTAACTATACTGTGCCACCACTAAGGGTGCGTTCACACGTGCATATTTTCTGCTGCAGATCTGCTGCAGATTTGCTTTAGCAGATTTCTCTTCCCATTGTCAATGGGAAGCAAAATCTGCAACAGCAAAATCTGCAGCAAAAATAAGCACATGTGAACGCACCCTAAGGATCTATACACAGTGCCAGCATACATAAAAAATATAATGTTCCAATATAATGAAATATATACTGTGCTTCCATAAATTCCCTATATACTGTGCTTACATTCCTCCTATAATTCCCTAATAATGTGCTTCATACAATACATACAAGCACATAACATAAAGGCACATACAGTACATAGGTAATATACACACATACAAAGAGACACTGAACCATACATACAGGTACAAATATACATTAAGAAACATAAATACACAGACACATATATAATATGGAATATATACTAAAAGATATAGCCAATAAGCACATCATACATACAGGTACACACATACAATCACTCACAGATATATTCACACACACATACATACACACACACACACACACACACACACACATATATATATATATATATATACATACACACACATACATACATACTACACATATATACATACACACACACACACACACATATATATACATACATACAAACACACACATACATACACACATACATACATACTAACATACACATACATACACACACACACACACATACATACATACACACATACATACACACACACATATATACATACACACACACATACACATACACACACACACACACACACATACATACATACATACATACACACATACATACACTTGCTCACATATATAGGCATATACATAGAGATAGACATACACACAGACATACAATCACTCACATATTTACACAGTCACTTACACTAAGGCCCCAGCCATCCCTCTCTGCACATACATATAGACACACACACATACACACACACACATACTGACATACAATCACTCACATATATTTAGTTACTTACAGTAAGGGCTGCACAGGCTGGAGTTTGTGGGCGGACATTCTGTGGGCGGGACTTCTCTCTGCCTCCGCTGCTCCTGTCTCCTCCATGTGGAGAGAAGCTTAGAAATAGCAGATAATGACAGGGTGAGTGGCGCCCCCTTGCTGCAGGGAGGGCACAGCACCCTCCATTAAACCACATACAAATCTCCCCAGCAATGGATCCTTTTTACTTCACCTGTCACCCTGAGTCTGTGGCTCCTTTTGTGAGGGCACTAGAGGGGCAGGTGAGGAAAAGGGCAGGGGCTCCAGCACCCCTTTACCCCTATGTGTGCACGTCCCTGCCCCTGCCCCTATGTTAAAGTCGTTGTAGAAGTTATCCCGTTGGAGGCGCTAAAAGATACAGGGTCACAAGTGTCCACAATATCTAAAGACATGTTTTACAAGTACTGAAATGCTGATTTGTTGTGTGAACCTGACAGTGTTGATTTCAAGGTAGTGGCAGGTAACGGGAAACCAATACCCAGGCATAGATATTGGGAGTCCACCATTCAAGTGGGAAAACAGGTGCTTACAGTCATGGTCGTAAATGTTGGCACCCCTGAAATTTTTCAAGAAAATGAAGTATTTCTCACAGAAAAGGATTGCAGTAACACATGTTTTGCTACACACAAATTGGACATAATGTCACCCCAAGCTCCAAAAATGGGCTGGACAAAATTATTGATACCTTTAACTTAATATTTGGTTGCTCACCCTTTGGAAAAAATAACTGAAATAAGTCGCTTCCTATAACCATCAATAAGCTTCTTACACCTCTCAGCCTGAATGTTGGACCACTCTTCCTTTGCAAACTGCTCCAGGTCTTTCTTATTGGAACAGCAATTTTAAGATCTCTTCACAGGTGTTCAATGGGGTTTAGATCTGGACTCATTGCTGGCCACTTTAGAACTCTCCAGTGCTTTGTTGCCATCCATTTCTGGGTGTTTTTGATGTGTTTGGGGTCATTGTCCCGCTTTCTGACACTGGGCTGTACAGTGCGACCCATGCGAGAAGAGGCCAGTGAGAGCAACTTTTGAGTTTCCTTCCAGATAGAAGAGAAGTCCAGGGTCAAATCATCTACGGCAGGAACTCCAGATGAAGTGGGGATGGGGAGGGGGGGGAAGAGGGTGACGGCCGTACACCACAAAGAATGGAGACTTGGCGGATGACTCAGAGTTTTTGAAATTGTACGAGAATTCAGCCCAGGGTAACAGGTCGACCCAATCATCTTGACGGGAGGATACAAAATGTCGCAGGTAGTCACCAAGGATCTGGTTCACTCTCTCCACTTGTCCATTGGACTGCGGGGGGTAGGAGGACGAGAAATTTTATTTGATCTTTGATCTTCAGGCACCAGCAGCGGATGGAGAAGACCTGAAGGTTTCTGACGAGGGGTCTTGTCACGTGCACATACTGTACAAGCTCGTACGAAATCGGTCACATCCTTTTCCAAGAAGGACCACCAATAGTGTCTGGCAATCAACTGTAAAGTCTTTTTTATTCCAGCGTGACCAGCCAAAAGGGAGGAATGGCCCCATTTGAGGATCCAGAGGCGAAGACGGGGAGGAACAAAAGTCTTTCCTGGAGGGACAGGTACCAGAGAAGCAGGAGCAGAAGAGATCAGGCACTCAGGGGGAATGATGTGCTGAGGAAGGGTCTCGGCTTCAGAGGCATCGGTGGTATGAGATAGAGCATCAGCCCTGACATTCTTGTCTGCGGTACGAAAATGGATCTGAAAGTTGAAACGGGCAAAAAACAACGACCACCTAGCATGGCGAGGATTTAGCCGCTGGGTGGATTGGAGATAAGACAAATTTTTGTGATCTGTATAAATGATGATGGGGTGAAGGGATCCTTCCAAAAGATGTCTCCACTCCTCAAGGGCCAACTTAATCGCCAAGAGTTCACGGTCTCTGATGGAATAGTTTTTTTCTGGAGGTGAAAAGGTTTTGGAGAAAAATCCGCAAGTGACATTTTTTCCTTTAGCAGATTTTTGTAGGAGAACAGCTCCGGCTCCAACAGAGGAGGCGTCAACCTCGAGGAAGAAGGGCTTCTGAGGATCAGGTCTGGACAAGACTGGAGCAGAGGAGAAGGCGGCTTTGAAGTGGTTAAAGGCTTCCTCCGCCTGAGGCGGCCAGGATTTAGGATTAGCATTTTTCTTAGTCAGTGCTACAATAGGAGCAACGATGGGGGAGAAGTGGGGAATTAATTGACGGTAGTAATTTGCAAATCTGAGAAATCTTTGGATTGCTCGCAGGCCAGTGGGACGAGGCCAATCCATTACCGCAGAAAGTTTATAAGGGTCCATTTGAAGACCTTGTCCGGACACAGTGTAACCCAAGAAGGGAAGACTGCTGCGTTCGAATAGACACTTCTCGATTTTGGCGTAAAGTTGATTTTGGCAAAGTCGCTGGAGCACTTGACAAACATGAAGGCGATGTTCCTCTAGGTTGGAGGAAAAAATGAGGATGTTGTCAAGATAGACTACCACACAAGAGTACAGCATATCCCGAAAAATTTCATTAACAAAGTCCTGAATGACTGCTGGGGCATTGCATAGACCAAATGGCATAACTAGGTATTCAAAGTGACCATCTCTGGTATTGAAGGCGGTCTTCCATTCATCGCATGCTCGAATACGGATGAGGTTATATGCGCCCCTTAGATCTAGTTTGGTGAAAATCTTAGCACCTCGCAGTCGGTCGAAGAGTTCGGAGAGGTGAGGCAGAGGATAGCGATTTTTTACGGTAATTTTATTGAGACCACAGTAATCAATACAAGGGCGGAGAGATCCATCTTTTTTAGTGACAAAGAAAAATCCAGCTGCAGCCGGGGAAGAAGATTTCCGGATAAAACCTCTTTTGAGGTTTTCCTGTATGTACTGTAAGACATAGCTTGGGTTTCCGGGGGCAGAAAGTGGGTAAATCCTACCACGGGGCGGTGGGGTACCAGGGAGCAGGTCGATAGGACAGTCATAGGGTCTATGTGGTGGTAAGACCTCTGCCTGCTTTTTACAAAAGACCTCCAAAAAGTCCTGATAGGCCTTCGGAAGACCTGGCAAAGGAGTAGCCATGGAGACTTGGCAGGAAGAAACTGGGCGAAGACATCGCTTGTGGCAAGAAGATCCCCAGCTCTTAATGTCCCCGGTGACCCAGTCGAGGCTAGGCGAATGACGGTGGAGCCAGGGCAAGCCCAGAAGAATTTCAGAAGTGCAGTTGGGTAGCACAAAAAATTCTATATGTTCATGATGGTGAGCTCCAACAGTCATGAGTAGCGGTTGAGTGCGGTAACGCACGGTGCAGACCAGTCTCTCTCCATTGATGGATGAAATGAAGAGAGGCTTGATGAGACGGGTAACTGGAATGTTGAATCTGTTTACTAGGGAGGCTTCAATGAAACTTCCTGCTGAACCCGAGTCCAAGAAGGCCACAACGGAGAAGGAAGTAGCATTAGCGGGTATAGCAATCCGCACAGGTAAAGTCAATCGTGGAGAGGTAGAATTCACTCCTAGCAACGACTCTCCTACGTTGACTAGGTGAGTGGGTGCGTTTCTCAGACGCGGAGGACGAATAGGACAGTCTTTTAGGAAATGTTCGGTGCTTGCACAGTATAGACACAGGTTTTCATTCCTACGGCGAGTCCTTTCTTGTTGGGTCAGGCGAGACCGATCCAATTGCATAGCCTCCTCGGCAAGAGGCACAGGAACAGATTGCAAAGGACGTTGGAGGAGAGTAGCCTGGGAGGAAAACCGCCTGGTCTGAACAAGATTCTTTTCCTGACGAAGCTCCTGGCGTCTTTCCAAGAAACGCATGTCGATGCGGGTGGCCAAATGGATGAGTTCAGACAAGTTAGCAGGAATTTCTCGTGCGGCCAGGACATCTTTGATGTGACTGGATAAGCCTTTCTTGAAGGTCGCGCAGAGGGCCTCATTATTCCAGGAAAGTTCAGAGGCGAGGGTGCGGAACAGGATGGCATATTCGCCCACAGAAGAACTCCCTTGGACAAGATTCAGCAAAGCAGTCTCGGCTGAGGAAGCCCGGGCTGGCTCCTCAAAAACACTACGTACTTATGAGAAGAAGGACTGGATTGTAGCAGTGGCAGGATAGTTGCAGTCCCAAAGCGGTGTGGCCCATTACAAGGCCTTTCCAGACAGGAGGCTGACCACGAACGCTACCTTAGACCGTTCTGTAGGAAATTGGTCTGACATCATCTCCAGGTGTAGGGAACACTGGGACAGGAATCCACGGCACAGTTTAGAGTCCCCATCAAGCTTGTCTGGAAGAGACAGGCGGAAACTGGGAGCAGCTGCGGAGGAGATGCAGGAGCTGGTGGAGGAGATATTTGCTGTTGTTGCGGCAGAGGCTGTTGCAGCATAGTGGTCAGCTGAGTCAGCTGTTGTCCTTGTTGCGCGATCTGCTGTGAATGCTGGGCGACCACGGAGGTTAGGCAGCGGGACCTCAGCGGGATCCATGGCCGGATCTACTGTCAGGATCCGGACTGGTATGCGGAGAGGACACGGGTGGTGGATCCTCTGTGTCAGTGAGGAGATGGCGTGGGCCGTACCAGGGGAACGGAATCTAAGGGGTTACTGGTTTTCCCCAGAGCCCGCCGCAAAGCGGTATGGACTTGCAGCGGCAGGTAACCCCCAGGTTATTCCACCCGATAGCGACTCAGCCTCACTGACAGCTGAGACAGGCGCGGTACACAAGGGCAAGGCAAGAACAAGGTCGGAAGTAGCAGAAGGTCTGGGCAGGCAGCAATGGTTCGTAGTTAGGGGCAACGGCAAGGGTCTGGATACACAGGCAAAGGAACACACAGAAAGCTTTCTCAGGGTACAAGGCAACAAGATCCGGCAGGGACAGGAAGGGGAAGTGGGTTTTTATGGAGTGGGGAGTGCTTAGGAACTAATTGGGCCAGGCACCAATTAACGGTGCACTGGCCCTTTAAATCTGAGAGACCCGGCGCGCGCGCCCTAGAGAGCGGGGCCGCGCGTCGGGACTGAGCAGAAGGACAGGGCCAGTAAGAGACACGGGATGCGACCCGCGGGCGGGCCCGTCCCGCCACGGGGATCGCATCCCCGCCGAGGGACATAGAGCAGCGCCCCCGGTCAGACTCGCAGACCGGAGTGCTGCAAGCAGATGAGTAACTCCATTACAACTTCCTGTTTGTGGCACATTAGTATATGTGAGGGGGGAAACTTATCAAGATGGGTGGTGACCATGGCGGCCATTTTGAAGTCAGACATTTTGAATCCAACTTTTGTTTTTTCAATAGGAAGAGGGTCATGTAACACATCAAACTTATTGGGAATTTCACAAGAAAAACAATGATGTGCTTGGTTTTAACGTAACTTTATTCTTTCATGAGTTATTTACAAGTTTCTGACCACTTCAATGTGCTGCCCATTGTATTGGATTGTCAATGCGACCCTCTTCTCCCACTCTTCACACACTGATAGCAACATCACAGGAGAAATGCTAGCACAGGCTTCCAGTATCCGTAGTTTCAGGTGCTGCACATCTCGTATCTTCACAGCATAGACAATTGCCTTCAGATGACCCCAAAGATAAAAGTCTAAGGAGGTAAGATCGGGAGACCTTGGGGGCCATTCAACTGGCCCACGACGACCAATCCACTTTCCAGGAAACTGTTCATCTAGGAATGCTCGGACCTGACACCCATAATGTGGTGGTGCACCATCTTGCTCGAAAAACTCAGGGAACGTGCCAGCTTCAGTGCATAAAGAGGGAAACACATCATCATGTAGCAATTTCACATATCCAGTGGCCTTGAGGTTTCCATTGATAAAGAATGGCCCCACTATCTTTGTACCCCATATACCACACTGTACCATCAATTTTTGTGTTCCAACAGTCTTGGAGGGGTCTATCCAATGTGGGTTGGTTTCAGACCAATAGTGGTGGTTTTGTTTGTTAACTTCACCATTCACATAAAAGTTTGCCTCATCACTGAACAAAATCTTCTGCGTAAACTGAGGGTCCTGTTCCAATTTTTGCTTTGCCCATTCTGCAGCACCTGAAACTATGGATACTGGAAGCCTGTACTAGCATTTCTCCTGCGGTGTTGCTATCAGTGTGTGAAGAGTGGGAGAAGAGGGTTGCATTGACAATCCAACACAATGGGCAGCATATTGAACACATTTTATAAGTGGTCAAAAACTTGTAAATAACTCATGAAATAATAAAGTTACGTTAAAACCAAGCACATCATTGTTTTTCTTGTGAAATTCCCAATAAGTTTGATGTGTCACATGACCTTCTTCCTATTGAAAAAACAAAAGTTGGATTCAAAATGGCCAACTTCAAAATGGCCGCCATGGTCACCACCCATCTTGAAAAGTTTCCCCCCTCACATATACTAATGTGCCACAAACAGGAAGTTAAAATCACCAACCATTCCCATTTTATTAAGGGGTATCCATATAAATGGCATACCCTGTACAATTGGAAGATCATCCACTAGTTTGAGCAGCAAGGAGTCTAGTCACCGTTATTGATGGGAAAGTTTCAGTCCGATTAGTCAATCTGTCAAGTGTGGCTACCATCCTACCAAAGTACACTCCAGTGGCCGAGCTGTATCTTCTAGAGCCAGGCGATATTTTATCAAAACACAAAGTGGCTCGACAACGAGTAGCCCAAAGTGACTCCAGGTTTTGTGGAAAGTCCCCCCGAACCCTGGTGGGCGCAACTTCAAGTGGGACACGAGTTCACCCCCGAAGGATCAAGTCAATGGGGTTATCAATGTCGCCAGGAGGTACCACGAAGCCTTCAGTAAGCATCTTACAGACTTTGGAAGTATGTCCAAGATCTAGCATCGGATTTTGACAGGCAACAATCCACCTATCAAAGAGAGACACCGTCCAGTCGCACCAGGCATGTATCAAACTGTTAAGAAGATGTTAGTCGACATGAAAGATGCAGACATCATTCAGGAAAGTCAGAGTCCCTGGGCTGCACCCCTTGTCGTGGTCAAAAAGAAGGATGGGACCATCCGTTTCTGTGATGACTATAGGAAACTGAAGGACATCACCCATAAGGACTGTCACGATTCGGCAGGCTGGAGGTGGATCCTCTGTGTCAGAGAGGGTTTGGCGTGGACCGTGTCGGTGGACCGGTTCTAAGTAGCTACTGGTTTTCACCAGAGCCCGCCGCAAAGCGGGATGGTCTTGCAGCGGCGGTAGCAACCAGGTCGTATCCACCGGCAACGGCTCAACCTCTCTGACTGCTGAGATAGGCATGGTACAAGGGATAAGGCAAGAGCAAGGTCGGACGTAGCAGAAGGTCAGGGCAGGCAGCAAGGATCGTAGTCAGGGGCAACGGCAGGAGGTCTGGAACACAGGCTAGGAACACACAAGGAAAGGCTTTCTCTGGCACAAGGGCAACAAGATCCGGCAAGGGAGTGCAGGGGAAGTGAGGTATAAGTAGGGAGTGCACAGGTGGAAACTAATCAAGGTGATTGGGCCAGGCACCAATCATAGGTGCACTGGCCCTTTAAGTCTCAGAGAGCTGGCGCGCGCGCGCCCTAGAGAGCGGAGCCACGCGCGCCAGCACATGACAGCAGGGTACCGGGACGGGTAAGTGACTTGGGATGCGATTCGCGAGCGGGCGCGTCCCGCTGTGCGAATCGCATCCCCGACGGCCATGTCAGTGCAGCGCTCCCGGTCAGCGGGACCGACCGGGGCGCTGCAGGGAGAGAGACGCCGTGAGCGCTCCGGGGAGGAGCGGGCACCCGGAGCGCTCGGCGTAACAGTACCCCCCCCCCCTTGGGTCTCCCCCTCTTTTTGGGACCTGAAAATTCTTTAATCCGGAAGACGTCTGAGGACCCGGAGACCGGAGTGGCTTCCTCTAGGTATTTAACTTCAAAGGGTCCATGGTAACGTGGTCCCAGATAAAAACTGGGGACACGGAAGCGGATATACTTGGCGGAGAGCCACGCAAAAACAGGAGGAGCTCTTCTCTTTTTTCCGGCAAGCTTCTTCACCCGGGATGAGGCTAGTATGAGGAATTTTAGAGTCTTTTTCCAGATGGCGGCGAAGCCCCGGGAAACCACATCAACAGCGGGCACACAAGAAGGCGTGGGGGTGGGGAGGGAGGGAAGAGGGTCAAGCTTGGCACGGGGCAGAGTGTTAACAGGACGGGGGCTGTGAGGAGGAGACACAGCATAGTCCAGATAGGCCTTGGGGAGACCAGGTAAAGGGGGAGACACAGAGGTTTGACTGACGGGACTGGGAGCAGACGTGAGGCATTTTCTGTGGCAAGAAGCACCCCAGCTCTTGATCTCCCCGGTGGTCCAGACAAGGGTAGAGGAGTGGCGTTGGATCCATGGCAGACCGAGGAGGACTTCAGAGGAGCATTTGGGCAAAACAAAAAGTTCCATGCTCAAGAGCAGGGGTTCTGTGCGGTAACGCACAGTGCAGTATAGAAGTAATTCTTTCTTTTTGCGGCGAGTCCTCTCTTCAGGGGTCAGGCGAGACCGATCCACTTGCATAGCCTCCTCGGCGGGAGGCACAGGGGTG
The DNA here is from genome assembly GCF_029499605.1 of Hyla sarda. Lineage (NCBI taxonomy): Eukaryota > Metazoa > Chordata > Amphibia > Anura > Hylidae > Hyla > Hyla sarda. Next base: position 147,255,318 of record NC_079193.1, read on the forward strand.
GATTGCAAAGGATACTGTGAGAGAGGTGCTCCGAGCGGTGTGGCACATGGCAGGGCCTTCCCAGGCAGGAGATCACGGCAGAGTCTAGAGTCCCCATCAAATTTGTCCGGCAGGGACAAGCAGGGGTTAGGAGCGGCCTGTCGCTGCGGAGGAGTTGCAGGAGCCGGCGGAGGAGATGGTTGTTGCTGTTGCAGCTGCTGTGTCTGTGACTGAAGTTGCTGTATCTGCGGCAGCAGCTGCTGTATCTGTGACTGAAGTTGCTGTGTCACGGTGGTCAAGTATGCCAGCTGGTGATTTCGTTGGGTGATCATTAGGGATTGCTGGGCAATCACCGTGGAAATGTCGGCAAGACTTGACAGCGGCACCTCAGCGGAATCCATGGCCGGATCTACTGTCACGATTCGGCAGGCTGGAGGTGGATCCTCTGTGTCAGAGAGGGTTTGGCGTGGACCGTGTCGGTGGACCGGTTCTAAGTAGCTACTGGTTTTCACCAGAGCCCGCCGCAAAGCGGGATGGTCTTGCAGCGGCGGTAGCAACCAGGTCGTATCCACCGGCAACGGCTCAACCTCTCTGACTGCTGAGATAGGCATGGTACAAGGGATAAGGCAAGAGCAAGGTCGGACGTAGCAGAAGGTCAGGGCAGGCAGCAAGGATCGTAGTCAGGGGCAACGGCAGGAGGTCTGGAACACAGGCTAGGAACACACACGGAAAGGCTTTCTCTGGCACAAGGGCAACAAGATCCGGCAAGGGAGTGCAGGGGAAGTGAGGTATAAGTAGGGAGTGCACAGGTGGAAACTAATCAAGGTGATTGGGCCAGGCACCAATCATAGGTGCACTGGCCCTTTAAGTCTCAGAGAGCTGGCGCGCGCGCGCCCTAGAGAGCGGAGCCGCGCGCGCCAGCACATGACAGCAGGGGACCGGGACGGGTAAGTGACTTGGGATGCGATTCGCGAGCGGGCGCGTCCCGCTGTGCGAATCGCATCCCCGACGGCCATGTCAGTGCGGCGCTCCCGGTCAGCGGGACCGACCGGGGCGCTGCAGGGAGAGAGACGCCGTGAGCGCTCCGGGGAGGAGTGGGGACCCGGAGCGCTCGGCGTAACAAGGACGCTTATTTTCTCCCAAGAATTGAGGAATCACTCACCACCCTTGGGTCAGCAGCGTACTTCTCCACCTTGGACTTAACCAGTGGGTATTGGCAAGTGCCTATGGCTGTGGAAGACCGAGAGAAGACAGCTTTCGTGACCCCCATGGGGCTGTTTGAGTTCAAGATTATGTTGTTCTGGCTGTGCAACGCCCCTGCTACTGATGGAGCAATGCTTGGGCCATTTAAACTTCCAGAGTGTCCTGCTGTACCTCGATGATGTCATTGTATACTCTTAGTCCTACCAAGAGCTGTGTAAATTTCATGCCTGAAAGAAACTCAGGACAACTGCTTATCAACAACAAAGACGTGGTCTCAAATGGCTGGAGGTGCTCAACCCCAAATGCAGTTGTGCATTTATGCTGGGGGAGAAGATTCTGCCCTTGTGGTCTGTTGCTAGGGGGGCAATCCCCAGCATAAAATGCATACAATGGGGGATGCCTGCAACAGACTACAAGTGCCACAATAGGATCCTACACCAGATAGACGGTGTGGATGTGTAGCAATTAGAATAATACAGGAATTTAAGCGCACTACTGTGGTAGATATAAACAATGACATTGGCTAACCCTTAACACTGATGTTAAAATTGAGACATTAGCCAGTATATCCTCGTATGAAGGACATGCCTGAGCCTGCACACCAACGCCAAGGTTTCTCAAGTGGCACCGGACATAACATTAAGCAAACCAGGGGCCAGTGGGCAATTAAGGCCGTATTAGGCCGACTCACAGCCTCCTCCCAGGATACCTCCAGTGTGGCTGAGCACACATACAATGGGAGGAGGGAGGCAGACTATAACTCCCACCCAAGTTGGCTGATATAGTTGCTTACCTGCTGCCTAGACGGAAAGAACTGAATAAAAAAAAGGGGGTTACATACGAGTGCTACTGCTGATAGGGAAAAGGAGAAAGGATTCAGGACGCCACTGCAGCACAGGACAGTTTATTGAGATTCAAAGCAATAGGACAACGCGTTTCGGCACTAGCATGTGCCTTCCTCAGGTCCACAAAACAGTTAATGTCTGTTGTCCTGTAGTCTGTGTTGTGCTTAGGTGGACAACAGACATTAACTGTTTTGTGGACCTGAGGAAGGCACATGCTAGTGCCGAAACGCATTGTCCTATTGCTTTGAATCTCAATAAACTGTCCTGTGCTACAGTGGCGTTCTGAATCCTTTCTCCTTTTCCCTATCAGCAGTAGTGCTCGTATATAACCCCCTTTTTTTTGTTCAGTTCTTTCCGTCTTCACTATTTCCGTACCCGTTGTGGTCACAGGTAGGGGTTTCGAGCTGCACAACTGCCCCGACCGCCCCCTCTTCACCCTCCCTCAAAGTGATGTGCGGTTTTCATTGATAACCTCAGCGTGACACCACATCCCTTTGGGTGCATTGGTCCTCCGCCGTCCTATACACGACAGAGCGCCCCCACCTTTTTGCATTTCCTTCTTACACTTAAAGGGGTATTCCGCCCCTAGACATCTTATCCCCTATCCAAAGGATAGGGGATAAGATGTTAAATCACCGGGGTCCCACTGCTGGGGACCCCGGGGATCGCCGCTGCGGCACCCCGCTATCATTACTGCGCAGAGTGAGATCGCTCTGCACGTAATGACGGGCAATACAGGGGCCCCGGAGCATCGTTACATTACGGCTCCGCCCCTCGTGACGTCACGGCCCGCCCCCGTCAATACAAGTCTATGCCATAGACTTGCATTAAGGGGACGGGCCATGATGTCATGAGGGGCGGAGCCATAATGTTACGCTGCTCCGGCCCCTGTATCGCCCGTCATTACGCACAGAGCGAACTCGCTCTGTGCAGTAATGATGGTGGGGTGCCACAGCGGCGATCCCCGGGGTCCCCAGCAGCGGGACCACGGCGCTCTAACATCTTATCCCCTATCCTTTGGATAGGGGATAAGATGCCAGGGGCAGAATACCCCTTTAATGCTGCCTAGAGAGTGTTCAAGGCACGTTACAACTGCTTATCACCCCCAAGGGAACGGGCTCTGTGAGAGAATCAATCAAGTCTTCACTCACATGCTGCTAGCAGCATCTGTGTCCAGACACAAAGAGTGGCCCTGGTTGTTATCCAAACTATTGGAGATTTATAACAACACAGTGCACTGTTCTACTGAATACACCCCATTCTATTTGATGATGGACCGACATGGTCAGCTACCAAAAGACCGCACGTTTGGACTCCAAGCTCCATTCAATAACTCTCCGCAAGCTTCTATGGAATGGGTCTCCGACCACCAAAGGAGGATCCAGGAAGCAAAAGAGATTGTCAACAGAAAGATGGGTGAGGCTCAACAGAGGCAGCAGCAAGACTACAACCGTCATACCTTCGCCAAACCTCTCCAAATAGGTGACAAGGTCTGGCTGCGGAAGTTCCCGAGGATCCACAAGTTGGACTCTATCTGGGAAACAGCCCTATACGGTGACTACAGTACCCTATCCCGATTCTGATGTGTATGCAATCCAGAAGTCAGGGTCTGAACCGCAAGTCGTTCATCGCTATCGAATTAAGTTGTGTCACAAGGAGGATATGCCTGTGTGCCTGTGTGTGCCATATTAAGCATGGACAAAAGAAAAAGGAGAAGAGAACTGTCTGAGGACTTGAAAACCAATATTGTGGAAAAATATCTCAAGATTACAAGTCCATAATCAGAGATCTAGATTTGCCTTTGTCCAAAGTGCGCAACATTATGAAGAGGTTTGCAGCCTATGGCACTGTAGCTGATCTCCCTGGGTGTGAACGGAAGAGAAAAATGTATGAAAGGTGTCAACGCAGGATAGTCCGGATGGTGGATCAGCAGCCCCAAACAAGTTCCAAAGATATTCAAGCTGTCCTGCAGGCTCAGCGAGCATCAGTGTCAGTGTGAACTATCCATCAACATTTAAATGAAATGAAACGCTATGGCAGGAGACCCAGGAGGACCCCACTGCTGACACAGAGACATAAAAAAGCAAGACTACATTTTGCCAAAATGAACTTGAGCAAGCCAAAATCCTTCTGGGAAAATGTCTTGTGGACAGATGAGACAAGATAGAGCTTTGTCACGTACCGGCAGGACTGGTAGTGGATCCTCTGGACCAGAGAGGCGATGACGCGGGTTGTACCAAAGGACCGGTTCTAAGTGGTTACTGGTTTTCACCAGAGCCCACCGTAAGGTGGGATGGACTTGCTGCGACGGTAACCACCAGGTCGTATCCTCCAGTAGCAACTCGACCTCTCTGGCAGCTGATATGGCGTGGTACACAGGGAGCAGGCAAGAGCGTAGTCGGACGTAGCAGAGGTCAGGGCAGGCAGCAAGGGTTCACAGGCGAATATACGGTAGCAATGGTATTCGGCAACTGGCAAGGCAATAAACACAGTAGGGAACGCTTTCTCAGAGGCACAAGGCACATAGATCCGGCAAGGGCAGGAAGGGGCAGGTGCCTTTTATTGGGGAAACACAGTGGGAGGTGAGGAACCAGCGCACCAATTACCGGTGCGCTGGCCATTTAAATTTACTGAAGCCGACGCGCACGCGCCCTAGAGAGCAGGGCCGCGCACGCCGGGATCCAGGAGAACAGATCGGGGAGAAGGTAAGTTGAACGGGGACGCGGCGCGTTAGCGGGGACCAGCCGCCACGCTAGCCGCGTTCCTGCCATAGTGACACCCGCGCTCCCGGTCAGTGCGTCTGACCGGGAGATGCCGGGACCACGGAGTGGAGGACAGAGGCAGCGGGCGCTCCGGAGGTGGAAACCAGAGCGCTCGCTGTGACAAGCTTTTTCGTAAAGCACATCATTCTACTGTTTACCAAAAACAGAATGATGCCTACAAAGAAAAGAACACAGTACCTACAGTGAAAAATGGTGGAGGTTCAAAGACGTTTTGCTGCTTCTGGCACTGGGTCCCTTGAATGTGTGCAAGGCATCATGAAATCTGAGAATTACCAATGGATTTTGGGTCGCACTGTACAGCCCAGTGTCAGAAAGCTGGATTTGCGTCCAAGATCTTGAGTCTTCAGTCTTCCAGCAGGACAATGACCCCAAACATACGTCAAAAAGCACCCAGAAATGGATGGGAACAAAGCGTTGGAGAGTTCTGAAGTGGCCAGCAATGCGTCCAGATCTAAATCCCATTGAACACCTGTGGAGAGATCTTAAAATTGCTGTTGGGAAAAGGTGCCCTTCCAATAAGAGAGACCTGGAGCAGTTTGCAAAGGAAGAGTGGTCCAACATTCCGGCTGAGAGGTGCAAGAAGCTTATTGATGGTTATAGGAAGCGACTGATTTCAGTTATTTTTTCCAAAGGGTGTGCAACCAAATATTAAGTTAAAGGTGCCAATTATGTTGCCCAGCCCATTTTTGGAGTTTGGTTTGACATTATCTCCAATTTACTTTATTTCCTCACTTTTTTGGTTTAGTTCCAATACACACAAAGGGAATAAACATGTGTACAGCAAAACATGTGTTACTGCAATCCTTTTCTGTGAGAAATACTTCATTTTCTTGAAAAATTTCAGGGGTGCCAACATTTATGACCATGACTGTAACTACTTATAACTATGCTAATTAAAAGGATCCATGCACAATACTTTCTATTCCCTGTAGTTTTGCCATGACACAGCTTGCACTACCATCTATGTGTCCATTGTCTGATCTTGTAAGAGATCATAGTTTAAAAGACACTTTAAGGCTGCTTTCACACTATAAAGTTCACCCGTTAATAAACGGCCATTATAATGTATTGTTAACAGACGTTTAATAATGGGTGAATTAACCGGATGCTAACATGTTAAGACACGTTATAACATCCGTCATGTACGGACGTTTTAACACCTCTACCTACAGACTCCCACAGCCAGAACTACTACTACTCCCATCATGGAAAATACTTGTTTCCATGATGGGAGTAGTAGTTCCCCAGCTGCAGGAGTCTGCTGGTGGCTGGGGAGGTTACATTATTGTTTGTACTACAACCCCCATGATGGGCGTTGTAGTACAGGGGCTGAGAGATTGATCGCACTGGGTCTCACTTCTGACACCCGATCCGATCAGAAGTTATTAAGCAGGGGAGCGGGCGGCATGTTCCGCAAATCTGCGATGTACACAATGTATTATTTACCTTCATTTTTATAAATTCCGGGGTTTTTAAAATGGACAATGTGAGGGGACATATTTATATTAAAAGTGTTGTGGGGGGGGGGCATAGAGCGCTCTATATCTAGCCCCCCAGCACATTAATAAAAATATGACCCCCAACAGTGCATTTATATGTATACATCTATACCCCCGACAGCGCATAATGTGACCCTGCCAGCGATTTGTCTTAATTTTCCATTGTAGCGCTGTCAGCATCATCGGGGAACTATAGGCTAATGTGGGGAGAACTATACTGCACCTAATGTGGGGGAACTATACTGCACCTAATGTTGGGGAACTATACTGCACCTAATGTGGGGGGACTATACTGCACCTAATGTGGGGGAACTATACTGCACCTAATGTGGGGGGAACTATAGCCTAATGTAGGGAGAACTATACTGCACCTAATGTGGGGGAACTATACTGCACCTAATGTGGGGGGAACTATAGCCTAATGTAGGGAGAACTATACTGCACCTAATGTGGGGGAACACTGCTAGCCTAATGTGGGGAGAACTCTGCTGCACCTAATGTGGGGGGAACTGTGCCGCACCTAACGTGGGGGGAACTGTGCCACACTTAACCTCTTAAGGACCCAGGACGTATGGGTATGTCCTGGGTCCCGATCCTGCGATATAACGCGGGGTCACACGGTGACCCCGCATCATATCGCGGCGGGCCGGCGTCATAGTGAAGCCGGGACCCGCCTCTAATAGCCCTCAATTAACCCTTTAGCCGCGCGCTCAAAGCTGAGCCGCGTGGCTAAAAACGAAAGTGAAAGTTGCCGGTTAGCTCAGGGAGCTGTTCGGGATCGCTGCGGAATAATCACGGCATCCCGAACAGCTGTAGTACAGGAGGAGGTCTTCTTACCTTCTCCTGTGCTGTCCGATCGCCGAATGAATGCTTCAAGCCTGAGATCCAGGCTTGAGCCTTCAATCGCCGAAAACACTGATTGATCCATTCCTATGGAGATGGATCAATCAGTGTAAAAGATCAGTTAATGCAACGTTATAGCCCCCTATAGGAGCTATAATATTGCATAGGAAAAGTGTAAAAAAATAATTTACCCTTTCAATTATCCCTTCCCCTAATAAAAGTTTGAATCACCCGGCATTTCCAAGAATAAAAAAAACATTATGTAAATAATAATAAAACAAGTTTGTTGCCACAAGTTTGCCTCTTGAAAACGCTGTGGAGACGGCGAAACATGTAGAGGCGGCAATCTAGTGTTTTTAGTTGATGTTAGAGTAGGCGCACAAGGCTACTGCAGAACCCTTTATAGTGGAGCAATGATGCTCAGATCTCACAAGCACTAACCTACCTGACATCCCATTTTTAACATTTATCTCACTGGGTTTACATTATTTTATTTTAATTGGATATACAATAAAAGTTATGTTTTAGGGGGTACTATTTAGAGGTGTATTGCACCCCAGGCTACGGCCTTGGGGTTAGGTAATTAGTTGTGTTTCTTGGCCTCTTTAGTCCCCTTTTGGTCTAATTTGGTTTTTGTTACCTATAGCCTTACCCTCCCACTTTTTCGCTAGCGTTAAGACCCTATTCTCTAACTACATTTGGAAACACAAAAGACCATGCATTGCTTACTATTTACTTGCCCAAACATCTGCACAGGGTGGCATGAATATGCCTGACGTTGAAATTCTATACAAAACGATCCAATTTCGTAGGTGGACTGACCTGGCGTTCCCTCTGGCTGAACCCTCTGACCACCTAGACCTAGCTAGATCCGCATATTCCGGACATCTGACGAGAGACTTATGGTTCCCTCCTAAAAGTACCAATCGCTCATCCCACTTGAACACTATATTCTCTGATATGCATAAAGCCTCTTCCCTCTTCCTTGTCTCTCCCTCTCCCTTTCCTTCACCTCTTACTCCCTTATCTTTATTACCTGTGGTTGTGGACAAAGAGGCGGAGGAGTTCAGCAGCATGTGGTCGCAAATAGAGGGTATTCCGCTCATACAACTATTCCCTGACGGTCGGACACTCATTGATGAAGAGATAAAACTGCTATTCCCAGGTACGAGACTATCTTTTTTACATCTCGCTCACTTCCAAAAGTGCAGTAAAATATTTCTCGCCAAATTTCACCCCTGAGAGAACTCACAGACTTTGAGGCCTCTCTACAATCACTATCCAAGAAATTCAGGAAATTATCGTCACTCTCTACACTTCAGTCCTCTTTGGTCTCAAACAGTCCTCCTAGCTATTTCATATCTTGGGAAAAAGAATTATCTCACTCTTTCACAAGGGATGAAAGGAACTTCATGCTGCAACATAGCAGAGGCTTCTCTAGATGTGTAAGAATCCAGGAGACTCAATTCAAATTGGTTTCCAGATGGTATAGGACCCCCGACTTCTTGTATACCCATAAACTCTCTGACTCCAACTTGTGCTGGAGATGCGGGCAATATGAAGGCACGCACCTACACATTTGGTGGACCTGCCCGAACATATCCCCTTTTTGGAAGGAAATTGAATGTATTAGCTCACACACTTTACATAAATCAATCACCCTAACCCTGGCTAATACCCTTCTTGGTTGGCAGCAAAACAAAAACACCTTCTGATGGCAGCAAAACAAATCATACCTTTAAAATTGCTCCAGCAATCCATCGGCTGTCCGGGCTTGCTGGGAGCTGTAGTTTTGAAACATCTGGAGGTCCGCAGGTTGAAGACCACTGCGGCCTTCGGCATCATCCAGCCCCCACCCCCTCTCACCCCCTTTAGTTCTGTACTCACCTCCGCTCGGTCGGTCCGGTGCGGAGGGATAGTCGTTCCGGGCTGTCCATCTTCACCGGGGGGGCCTCTTCTCCGCGCTTCGGGCCCGGAATAGAGACGTTGCCTTGACGACGACGCCCAGGGACGTTACTCATGAACGTACCTGTGCGTCGTCGTCAAGGCAACGTGACTATTCCAGGGCCGGGCCCGAAGCACAGAGAAGAGGCCCCCCCGGTGAAGATGGACAGCCAGGAACGACTATCCCTCTGCACCGGACTGTCCCTGCAGCACAGGTGGCCCGGACCAGCGCACCCTAATCTCCCGCCGAGCGGAGATGAGTACAGAACTAAAAGGGGTGAGAGGGGGGGGCTGGATGATGTCGAAGGCCGCAGTGGTCTTCAACCTGCGGACCTCCAGATGTTTCAAAACTACAACTCCCAGGAAGCCCGGACAGCCAATGGCTGCCCAGGCTTGCTGGTAGTTGTAGTTCTGAAACATCTGGAGGTCCGCAGGTTGAAGACCACTGAGGGCGGAGAGTTCACTCGAGTATAAGCCGAGGGGGGTGTTTTCAGCACAAAAAATCGTGCTGAAAAACTTGGCTTATTCTCGAGTATATACGATATATATGCTGAAAACCAATTAAAAATATGTTTGAAAAAAATAAAATAAAATAACGTTCCTTAATTTACGCGTCTCTTGTGAAGGGAGATACACTTAGTGCATGTCCCGTTATTTCTCCCGTCACAACTACCGTCCGTTAGTCATGACGAGCAATAACGGGTGATAATGGGTAAACTAAAAAAACCATTGACTTGAATGGGGTTGTTTAACGGGCATTAATAATTATTTTTCAAACATACATTTTTTAACGGGTGAACTTTATAGTGTGAAAGCAGCCTAACCTGTTAATGTCCAAGGACGTGTATACGCGTCCCTATGCCATTAACAGTGTATGGCGTGAGCTCCTGACTCGAGCTTGCGCCATACCAGGCGGCCCTGTCCTGTAGCTGAGGGCCACCGAAAATAGCAGACTTTAGATCGCTGCTGTCAAAGCTGATAGCGGCATCTAAATGGACCTTTAAACAGTCCCTGGTGGTCCAGTGGGGTGGATTGCTTCTCCGCAGTGCGGTCGTGGGGGAACGATACATTGCTGAGGTAGCCGGAGGGCTTACCTCTCCTCCTGTGGCTGCAGCGGCTCTGTAATTGATAGAGCCTGGTTGGACCAGGCTTTATCAATCGAGCACAGAGCACACAGATCTATGTAGTTCTATGGAACAACATTGATCTTTTTCTGAGGAATCTAAGGGGACTAATAAAGTGTAAAAAAAAAAAAGTTGAATAGAAGTTTTAAAACACCCATTGACGGCTGTGGTAAGGTGGATCCACTGACCTGTGGGGATGATGGTGTGGGCCATACCAGGGAGCAGAGTCTAAGATGCCGCTGGTTTTCACCAGAGCCTGCTGCAAAGCGGGATGGACTTGCTGCAGCAGGCAGGCGGCAAAGAAGCTAGGTCTGATCACGTAGCTAGAAGGTCAGAAGGCAGGCGGCACGGCAGCAAGATCAGAATATGTAGTAAAGGTCTGATACACGGCGAGGCAAGACACAGGAAAATGCTTTCTCTTAGGCAACTAGGCAACAAAGATCCAGCAGGGGTCAAGGGGAAGTGAGAGAGCTCTGTGGACCCGGGAACACAGCAGGGAGTGTGTCCACTGGCTGGGAGGCTGCAGGCAGAGCCCAGTAAGGAGACAGCAGTGCCACCCGTGCCAGAGACAGCACGGGGCAGCGGGGTAGAAGTGCGCTCGTGGCCAGACCCCTTCCGTACCGTAATTAAAGTTTAAATTCCCCCCCCTTTCCCAAATTCCATATAAAAAATATGTAAACATAATAAAAATACACATATTTGGTATTGCTGAATATGTAATTGTCCGAAATATTAAAATAAAACATTATTTATCCTGTATGGTGAATGGCGTACACGTTAAAAAATACCAAACCCCAGAATTGCGTTTTTTTATCACATCATACCCCAGAAAAAGTATAAAGCGATCAAAAGGTCTGATAAATACCACAATGGTACCGATAAAAACTACAGATCACGGGCACAGCGCAAAAAATGAGCCCTCATAGAGCCTGGTAAACACAAAAATGGTGAGAAAATGGAAATTAAAAAAAAATTTAATTTTTTATTTATTTTTTATTAGTAAAACATGATGCAAACTATACAAATATAACTATGTTCTGTGTTTGTTGTTTTTGGACTGGCATTCAGTGGGCTGCTTATGTCACTGTACATTGGTGTGCATCGGAGCACATACCTCCAATTAAAGATTAATCGCTGTGTATACAGAATTTTAGAAAAATGTTTCATATTAACTGGTTTGCATGTTTTCCATGTGTGCTCGCGTGGATACTTTCTGTTCACCACACCCAGGTATGACTCAATCTGTGTTCTGATCCTAGCTGTACTGTGCAGCCAAATATTTAGAAGAAACTTTGTTCTTGATGTCTTTCAACAGCTAGTATCTTAGGGAAACAGCAACTTACCATACAACAATCCAGGCATTTAATCCTCTTCATGTCAACAAATGATCTCTCACAGTCAACATGCCAATTGTATGTACAAATACAGCAAATACCGGCTGGGATTCCTCATGGATTATAGCTCTAACATCGAAGCTCAGTGGAATCTGCAGCAGTAAGGGCAGCATGATTTGGGGGAGACCAGGGGCCAGTAACTTCCTTTGGGGTGGCGCGGTGGCTCAGTGATTAGTTGCCATGCAGCACTGATATCCTGAAACCAAATGTTACCAAGGACAAAATCTGCAAGGAATTTTTTTTTTATATATAGTTACATAGTTACATAGTTAGTATGGTTGAAAAAAGACATACGTCCATCAAGTCCAACCAGGGGATATAACTGTTTATTTATTCAAGTTTTGTCATTTTTTTCATATTATCAAAAGAGACAAGGTAGAAAACATCAAAGAAAAAATACAATAACATTTCTCTAACAAGTATAGTATCGCACCTGTCCTATAGTACAGTAATTCTCACTTGTTTGCCTATACAGACAAGTATAGATAGTACGTTTGTGGAAAACAATAGTAGCCAAAGAAAATAGGTGTACTCCTGGACCACATTCAATTTGAAATTGAAATGTTGCATATCCTTCCAGCACAATAAGCATATTCAGATTATTATATGAAGTTGAATAGGAGAGCATATGTTTTGGGTCCAGATTTAAATGTAGCCAAACTTGTTGTTAGGCAGCTCAATTCAAACTATACCCGGGCAAGTGAAGGATAATGTGAAATATGGGAGTAATCTGCAAGGAATTTGATTGTTCTCCCTGTGTATATGTGGGGTCCCATTGGGGCAGGAACCAATGTGAGTCATGACAATCTCTGTACAGCACCGAGGAATTTGTTGACACTATATAAATAAAGGAATTATTATTATTGTATTGTACAGATCTACAGTGGCAAGGGTGGAGCAGCACTGCACAGGAGCAAATCCCAAAAGCAAACCTCTCCTGCTTTGGACAGTTCCTGACATGGACAGAGGTGTCAACAGAGAGTACTGTGGTCAAACAGAAAAGAAATTAAAAAAGAAAAGAACTTCCTCTGTAGTATACAGCAGCTGATAAGTACTGGAAGGATTAAGAGTTTTTTAACCCCTTAAGGACCTAGGGCATATGGATACGCCCTGGCTTTCTGGTGTTTAAGGACCCAGGACGTATCCATACGCCCGTGGAAATTTCGGTCCCCCCGCACGTCGGGCGGGGACTGGACCAGGGTGACTGCTGATATCGATCAGCAGGCAACCCACGTAAATTCCTGGGGGGGTCATCAGTACCCCCCCACCCCCCAATGTCGGCGATCTGCGCAAATCGTAAGTGAATTCACACTTGCGATTTGTGCCTATTCCAGGTCATACGGGTCTATGGTGACCCGGTGACCCGGAATATAAGGGGGGATCGCGGTTGTCCTACGATCCCATAGGAGTGAGGTGGCAGGGGCGCCACCCCTCCTATCCCTGCTATTGGACCACCAATAGCAGATCGGGGGCGGGCGAGTTCATTTTCATTTTCCCCGTCCTGCCCACCCACAATAGGCGGGGCAGAACAGGGAAACCGACAGGGACCGGGCGCCGAAGGTCAACGTACCGATCCGGAGGCAGCGGGCGACGGAGATCGGCGGGAGGCGATGTTGTGCGGAAGAAGAGGACGGCTCCCTGGATCCTACGGAAGCCAGTAAGAGTCCTAGTAACATCCGGAGGGTTACAGTCTGAGACCATTATAAAGTGGTCTCTAAACTGTATCCCTCCAGATCTTGCAAAACTACAACTTCTAGCATGCCCAAGCAGCTGTTTGCTGTCTGTGCATGCTGGGATTTGTAGTTTTGCAACATCTGGAGGTCCACAGTTTAGCGATCACTTTGCAGTGGTCTATAAACTGTAGCTCTCCAGATGTTGCAAAACTGCAAATCCCAGCATGCCCAAACAGCAAACAGCTGTCTTGGCATGCTAGGAGTTGTAGTTGCGTACCTCCAGCTGTTGCATAACTACATCTCCCAGCATGCCCTTCGGTGATCAGTACATGCTGGGAGTTATAGTTTTGCAACAGCTGGAGACACACTGGTTGGAAAATACTGAGTTAGGTAACAGAACCTAACTGAAGGTTTTCCAACCTGTGTGCCTTCAGCTGTAGCAAAAGTACAACTCCCAGCATGCATGGTCTGTCAGTGCATGCTGGGCATTGTAGTTTTGAAACAGCTGGAGGTTCCCCCCCCCCCCTCTTCCCACTATGTGAACGTACAGGGTACATTAACACGGCGAGTTTACAGTAAGTTTCCTGCTTCAAGTTTGGGCTGCGGCAAATTTTTTGCCGCAGCGCAAACTCCTAGCGGGAAACTCACCGTAACACGCCAGTGCGAATGTACCCTAAAAACACTACACTACACTAACACATAATAAAGGGTAAAACACAACATATACACCCCCTTACACTGCCCCCCCCCCAATAAAAATGAAAAACGTATTGTATGGCAGTGTTTCCAAAGTGTTGCATAACACTGTTTCCAAAGTGTTGCAATGTTGCAAAACAACAACTCCCAGCATTTCTGGACAGCAATTGACTGTCCAGGCATGCTGGGAGTTTAGCAACAGCTGGAGGCACCCTGTTTGGGAATCACTGGCGTAGAAAACCCCTATATCCACCCCTATGCAATCCCTAATTTAGTCCTCAAATGCGCATGGCGCTCTCTCAATTCGTATTTCAAGGTATGTCGTATTTCAAGGAAACAGTTTAGGGCCACATATGGGGTATTTCCGTACTTACGAGAAATTGCACTACAAATTTTGGGGGGGCTTTTTCTCCTTTCTACCCTTATGAAAAGGAAAAGTTGGGGGCTACACCAGCCTGTTAGTGTAAAAAAAAAAAAATTTACACTAACGTGCTGGTGTTGCTCCATACATTATATTTTCACAAGCGGTAAAAGGAAAAAAAAGACCCCCAAAATTTGTAACCCCACTTTTTCTGAGTAAGAACATACTCCATGTGTGGATGTAAAGTGCTCTGCGGGTGCACTACAATGCTCAGAAGAGAAGGAGCGTCATTGGGATTTTGAAGAGAAAATTTTTCCGGAATTGAAGGCCACATGTGTTTACAAAGCCCCCATAGTGCCAGAACAATGGACCCCCCCCCCCCACATGTGACCTCATTTTGGAAACTACACCCCTCACGTAATGTAATAAGGGGTACAGTGAGCATTTACGCCCCACAGGTGTTTGACAGATTTTTGGAACAGTGGTCTGTGAAAATGAAAAATTTTATTTTTCATTTGCACAGCCCACTGTTCCAAAGATCTGTCAAACGTCAGTGGGGTGTAAATACTCACTGCACCCCTTATTAAATTCTGTGAGGGGTGTAGTTTCCAAAATGGGGTCACATGTGGGGGGGTCCACTGTTCTAGCACCACGGGGGGCTTTGTAAACGCACATGGCCCCTGACTACCATTCCGAACGAATTCTCTTTCCAAAAGCTCAATGGCGCTCCTCCTCTTCTGAGCATTGTAGTTCGCCAGCAGAGCACTTAATGGGGTATTTCCATACTCAGAAGAAATAGGGTTACAAATTTTGGGGGTCATTTTCTCCTATTACCCCTTGTAAAAATGTACACTTTAGGGAAAAAACTGCATTTTAGTGAAAAAAAATGTTTTTTTCGTTTACACATCCAACTTTAACAAAAAGTCGTCAAACACCTGTGCGGTGTTAAGGCTCACTGGACCCCTTATTATGTGCCATGAGGGGTGTAGTTTCCAAAATGGTATGCCATGTGGGGTTTTCTGCTGTTCTGGCACCATAGGGGCTTTCTAAATGTGACATGCCCCCCAAAAACCATTTCAGCAAAATTCACTCTCCAAAATCCCATTGTTGCTCCTTCCTTTCTGAGCCCTCTACTGCGCCCGACGAACAATTGACATACACATATGAGGTATTTCCTTACTCGAGAGAAATTGGGTTACACATTTTGGGGGGCTTTTTTTCCTATTACCACTTGTAAAAATTTAAAAACTGGGTCTACAAGAACATGTGAGTGTAAAAAATTAAGATTTTGAATTTTCTCCTTCACTTTGCTGCTATTCCTGTGAAACACCTAAAGGGTTAACACACTCTCTGAATGTCATTTTGAATACTTTGAGGGGTGCAGTTTTTATAATGGGGTAATTTATGGGGTATTTCTAATATGAAGGCCCTTCAAATCCACTTCAAAACTGAACAGGTCCCTGAAAAATTTGAAAATTTTGTGAAAAATTGGAAAATTGCTGCTGAACTTTGAAGCCCTCTGATGTCTTCCAAAAGTAAAAACATGTCAATTTTATGATGCAAACATAAAGTAGACATATTGTATATGTGAATCAATATATCATTTATTTGGAATATCCATTTTCCTTATAAGCAGAGAGCTTCAAAGTTAAAAAAAATGCAAAATGTAAAAAATTTTCATCAAATTTTGGAGTTATTAATGTTTAAAGTGACAGTGGTCAGATGTTAAAAAAATGGCCGGGTCCTTAAGGTATAAATGGGCTGGGTCCTTAAGGGGTTAATAGAAGTAATTTATAAATCTATTAAAATTTTTGGCACCAGTTGACTTAAATTATTTCCTCCGGAGTAACCCTTTAATGAGGTAATGATGCACTTAACTTCTATATCAAATTCTGGACAGGGGCGGATCCAGAGTCTAGTCTCGGGAGGGGCACTATTAGAGTATTTTGTGTTGTCGGACACAAAATAAGTTGCTGCTTAAGGTACTTACAATATTAAATGTATCATACAGTCCTAACCTTGTTTAAGACTCATAGGCCATGTTCACACGTCAGAATTTCCAATGCGGAATTCGGCACGGGCATTCCGCTGTAGCAGAGTCCCGTTGAATTCAAAAGGATTCTGCTGCGCTGTGTTCACTGCAGAATATCCATGCCAGATGTTTCTACCACGGAAATTCCGTTTTCTGTCTCCGCAGAAAGAATGAACACGTTCATTCTTTCTGCAGACACCGCACGGAATGCTTAGCCATCTAGGAGCACAGAGATTTTCCCTGCAGACAGATAGGATATGTTTAACCCCTTAACGACCATGGACGTGTATACACGTCCTGGGCAGATGCACGTTCCCGCACCAGGACATGTATACTCGTCCATGGTTCTCGTGGGTGCTGCCCAGTGCACCCACGAGATCGCGGCGGGGACTCGGCTGTAACACACAGCCGGGACCCTGCCGCACTGCCGGGACTGAAGTAAACTTCAGTCCCGGCAGTTTAACCCTTACAGCCGCGGTTGGAAGTGACCGCGGGCTGTAAGTGTTATGACAGAGGGAGCTCCCTCTGTCACCCCTGCAGCACTCTGCTGCGCAATCGCAGGGTGCTGTTTGTGATCCCCAGCGGGCGGGGACCTGCCGCACTGCCGGGACCGAAGACAACTTCGGTCCCGGCAGTTAAACCCTTACAGCCGCGGTCGGAAGCGACCGCGAGCTGTAAGGAGTTTTGACAGAGGGAGGGGGCTCCCTCTGTCTCTCTCCTGTAGCACCCCGCAATCATCGCAGGGTGCTGCTGCTTACCTGGGCAGCCGGGGGTCTTTACAAGGACTCCCAGGTCTGCCCCGGTTATTGCCTGTGAGGACGTGCCAGAGGCACGTCCTCATATGCTGCCTGCTAGTGTAAAACTAGCAGGCAGCATATATCTGCAATGCTTTGGAATACTAAGTATTCCAAAGCATTAAAAAAAGTGAAAAAAAATAAAATAAATAAAAGTGTATAAAAACAAGAAGTATAAAAAAAGTATAAAAAAAAAAATAAATAAAAAAGTGTAAAAAAAATAGTGTGAAAAAATTAATAAATAAAAAAGTGTAAAAAAAAGTGGGAAAAAGTGTAAAAAGTTTTAAAAAATAAAAACACATTTATTAAATAAATATAGTAAAAAATAAAAATGTATAATGTGTAGGATCACACGGCGCACATCCGCAGCATATTACGTGCTGCGGATGCCCGCCAACAGTCACAATAATGAGCTCCCTGCTGCGGCTGGGTAGCTTTGTGTGTCCACTAATAGCAGTGGATTTCCTGCCGGCAGTCATGAGCGGACACACTGAGCTACCCAGCCACAGCAGTGATCTCGCCCTTGTGACTGCCAGGGGCATCCGCGGTGTGAAATATGCTGCGGATGCGCTCTATGTGACCATACACTGCGTCCCATTCATACTGCGTTTTCGCAGTGTTAGAGGTATCCGTCAGCATTGCGTCAAAAAGAGTGATGCTGACGTATACTCTAGCAGCTCCATTCATTTCTGACTGCTACAGTATACATTGGCATCCCTTTTTTGACATGACAACGGACATCTATACTGCAGAAGCGCAGTATGAATGGGGACTATTCATATAATGATGCCCTGAAAGCCAAAGGGGGCTCTTCTCCTTTGGGGTCCTACCACGCGGCCAAGGAACCAAATATGGCCTAAGCAGGGGTATTTCCAAACACAAGCCGAGCAGCTTAATAAAATATAGGGTGCATTTCTTGCAATATCAGAAGTGATGTACAAAACATATGCCCCACAAATGATGCATTTGTGAAAAAAGGCAAATTTCGAATTTTTAACACTGACATTGTAATAATTCCTGCCCAAAAACTATGGTGTTAAAATACTCACTGTACCCCCTAGCGAATACCTTGAGGGGTCTAGTTTTTAAAATTGGATAATTTGGGGAATGTTCCTATGTTCTACTACCTTAAAATGTCTGCAAACCTTGCATAGCACACAAAAAAATTGTTAGGCTTCTAATTAATTTAAAATGTTAATTAAAAACAAAAAAATGCTGTCAAAATAAAGTAGACATCTGAAAGTATTAATTTCATAAACTATTTGGTCAGTAAGTATAAATATATGCAACCTATTAGTGTTAAAATAGCAAAAAATCGTAATTTAAAAAAAAAAGTCATGATTTTTTGCATTGTAAAAAAAAAACTACAAATTATATCGGCTTACTTTTACTATGTACATGAAGGACAACTTGTGACAAAAAAACAATGCCAGAATTATCGTGATTGGCAAAACCTTACCAGAAATATTCTCTAATAAAGACAGACATACGCAATTTGAAAAAACAGGCCTGGTCTTTCAGGGGGCGTACAGGTTTATTTGTGTTGGTCCTTAAGGGGTTAAACAGATATATCAATATTACAAAGATCATAAGACATTTTAAGCAGTTTACGTATAATATATTAGAATGTTTACACAAACAGGACTACACATAGGACACATGGTCACACACTTAGTGGGAGATTTATCAAAACCTGTCCAGAGGAAAAGTTGACCAGTTGCCCATAGCAACCAAGGCCTTTTTACAAATGAAAGAAGCGATCTGATTGGTTGCTATGGGCAACTCAGCAACTTTTAGACTGGATGAAAGGAGATTTTGTCTAAGGCAAAGGAAAAAGTTTTTTACACTAAGAACAATAAGGATGTGGAATCCTCTGCCTGCAGATGCGGTTCTATTAGTCTGTACAGACGTTTAAACAGCAACTGAATGAATACTTTCAAAAACATAACATTAAGGGATACAGGCCCTGATTTGTTTAGCATGTTGTGATGCCCGCGCTTTAGCATGTTGTGATGCCCGCGCTGTAGCATGTTGTGATGCCCGCGCTTTAGCATGTTGTGATGCCCGCGCTGTAGCATGTTGTGATGCTCGTGGTGTAGCATGTTGTGATGCCCGTGCTGTAGCATGTTGTGATGCCCGTGCTGTAGCATGTTGTGATGCCCGCGGTGTAGCATGTTGTGATGCCCGTGCTGTACAATTTGCAGAAAATGATTTCCAATATAATAATCAAATATACCAATTGCCACAGAATGAGAAAGTGCTAAAGAAGTTTTTACCATTTTATAACTACAGCTCCCAGTATGACCTAAGTAGTGGTAAGGGGATGCTGGGAGTTGTTGTTTCACCCATCATTACTGCAGAACTTACAAGTGACTCCAGCTCTGATGGGAAATATTGAGGAGGATACACGATGATCTCAGTGACTACAGGTGACATCTTCTCTATAGTGAGGAGAATACACAATGATATCAGTGATTACAGGTGACATCTTCTCTATAGTGAGGAGAATACACAATGATATCAGTGACAACAGGTGACATCTTCTCTATAGTGAGGAGAATGCACAATGATATCAGTGACTACAGATAACATCTCTATAGTGAGGAGAATACACAATGATATCAGTGACTACAGGTGACATCTTTTCTATAGTGAGGAGAATACACAATGATCTCAAGTGACTACAGGTGACATCTTCTCTATAGTGAGGAGAATACACAATGATCTCAAGTGACTACAGGTGACATCTCTATAGTGAGGAGAATACACAATGATATCAGTGACTACAGGTGACATCTTCTCTATAGTGAGGAGAATACACAATGATATCAGTGACTACAGGTGACGTCTTCTCTATAGTCTTCCCTTATCTAATTCAGATGGTACATACCGCCAGGACTTGTTCCAGCTAAATCTTCTCTCTGCAGAACTTGATGGTTCCTCACTATGTCAGCGGATTCTGATCCTCTATATGAAAACAATAATCATTATAATACTGCCAAACACTGTATCCTTTGAATATAATACTGGCACACACCGTACCCTCTGAATATGATACTACTACACACTGTGACCCTCTGTATATGAAACCGCTACACACCGTATCCTCTGTATATAAAACTGCCACACACCGTAACCTCTGAATACCGTATATTACTACAACACACTGAACCCTCCGAATATAATACTACCACATACTCTGCTCTCTGAATATAACTTTGCCATGCACCCTCTGAATACAATACAGTAATGTATTGTGGGCCATAAAAACCATACTACCCCAAAAATTCCTTATAATATACACTATGGCCGACATGTATAATTGTCTTTAGACTGTTTTTTGTGTCTAAAAATTTTGCAAAAAAGGCGCAAGCAGGGTTTATTTGTGCCTTTTTTGGCGCTTGAGTTGCAAGCCACTGATTTTGGCCATACACATGATATGGACGGGTTTTATGAACTGCGTCTTTTTGTGAAAAGGCGCAAAAAAGGCGCAAAGCCACTGAAAAGTCTCTAAAACTACACCAGCCCAGACTTAGCTTTTTGGTGTATGTGAAGAGTGAAATTTTAGAAAATGTGTCTGCTAACTTTTTTTTTAAACAGTAGGATTTTATTGTAAATATTCCAAAAAATACAGTATAAACAGTATGAACACAGTGTAAGACACATGTATAGTCTAACACACAGGATAAGATAAGCAAGATGTGTATCAAGAACCGTAAAAAGAATCCTAATCATATGTAATGTAAGCTCCACCGTAAAGGTAGCGAGGGACTGTCCCTGCCTGATCTCAACTGAGTAGGTATGATGGAGCGCTGCATCAAAGAGTTAAAGAGGAGGACAGAAAGAAAAGGAAGGTGGGGTAGAAAGAAAGATAGACAAATGGGAAGAAAGCGAGAGTAGAAGGCAGCAAATGAGAGCGAAGAACAAGGGTATAGGAAGGAGAAGGCTTACCTCACAACAGGGTGCACAGGCTAAGACTCTCTGACATGGCGTGTCGATTTCAGGTAGGTATTAGATAGTGAGGAAGAGAAGGGCGTGAGCATCCCTCAAATTTGCAGTCAACTCGGGGGCCCCAGATGTTCCAGATTTATAGACCTATATTCAGGGGAGGACAGGAAAGAGACCCAAGGTCCCCAGATCAGATGGTGCCTGTCCATTGATTGTCTGGAATCAGCTATTAACTCCTCCATCCTATGGAGATGCGACAGTTCTCACAGCCACGATGAGAAAGAGGGTGGGGAAGTGGATTTCCACAGTCTAGGAATGACTGTCCTAGCCGCTAGTAGCGTGAATCTAGCTAGTTGGGCGGGCCATTTAGGGAGGAGGGGGGGGAGAATGGATAGTAGTAAGGGTCCCGGGTCTTTATCCAATCGGTCTGCTAACTTTTAATAAATTTGGTGCCGCTACACAGAAAAATACTTCACTTACACCTACAATGGTAAATGCCGGCCTATACCTCTGAAATGCAAAACACTCTGTGCCCCTCACTTATAGTAATAATGCCCCATCCTGTGCCCCCACATAATAATTATAATCCGTCCTGTTACCCCCACATAATAATAATAATAATGCCCTCTGTCCTGTGCCCCTCACATATAATGCACCCTGTCCTGTTCCCCTCACATATAATGCCCCGATCCAGCCCCCTCAGTGGGCATTATATGTGAGGGGCACAGGGCATTGGGCATTATATGTGGAGCCACAGGACAGCCCCCCCCCCCCTGACATATGTCCCTGACTTATAATGCCCCTTGTCCTTTGCCCCTCACATATAATGCCCCGTGTCCTGTGCCCCTCACATATAATGCCCCTGAGGGGGCAGGACAGGGGGCATTATATGTGAGGGGCACAGGACATGCCAGCCTGCTGTGATTGGCTCTCACTGACTGCAGGAATGGAGCAGCCGCGGCTTGTGATAGTAAGGTGACGGGTGTGAGAAAGGGGTGGTGGAGCGGGACAGCCGACAACTCCCACTCCACCATGCTATATAGTACAGGAGGAGGGGCAACAATCTCCCCATTGCCCCCTTGCCCCCCCCCCTGGATCCGCCACTGCTTCTGGATCCAGTTCACACAGGACATTTGTGTCAGTTTACCCAGTGCACTTTTTTATTGCTGTGTCCAAATGTGCAATGTAAGCAACCTAAAAAATATTAATACATTCATTATGTTTTAAAAAAAAAAAAAATTTTTTTTTTTTTTGGGGGGAGGGGTTGTGCAGTAGTTTTGGGTTCTCAAGCACATGTTTGTCAAAGCTGTTCACTTTTGCTTAAAGGGTAGCTCCCACCATCCTATTTTTTTTTCTGTCCCTGCCTATTGCCAATCTATCCCTCCCTGCTTTTAATTTTTATTTTTACTATATTAAAAATAACTTTTTGTCGGCCGGGTAGTGTGCTCACTACCAGGCAGACTTCCCCAGCAGGTGCCTCCAGCTGTTTCACCACTACAACTCCCAGCTTGCCCTGACATCTACTGGCTGTCAGGGCATGCTGGGAGTTGTAGTATTGAAACAGCTGCAGGCACCCTGTGTAGATAAACTATTAGTTAGTTACATGCGGCGCTACGGCGCTAGCCCGTTCCCTCCGTTCCCCCCCCCCCCGCGCACCATACCCCATTCCCTCCATCATAAACCCCCCCCCCCCGCATACCCCGTTCCCCCAATCACAAACCCCCCTCCCGCATACCCTGTTCCCTCATTACACTTACTGCAGAGTCCGGCAGCGGGCGTGCAGGGACAGCGGCGGCGATGTGCGGGAGGTGTGGCCTCCCAGCCAGTGACCGGGGAGCCAATGCCCTCCCTCCCTGCCTGTCCGATTGACAGGCAGGGAGCGAGTGCAGCTTAACTGAAAAAGGACTGATTGCCAGGCCAAAATCTGTCCTTTTTCCAGGCTGCAGCCGGCCACTAGGAGGGAGACCCCTAGTGGCCGGTTTTCAAATGTAAATTAAACCAGTTTAATAAAAAAAAAAAAAAATTAAAGTATATTAGAGATATGTTGTAGTACATAAGTACTACAACATATCAAAAAATAAAGTACCAGACCTTTATTGTAACAATTACTCACTTTCTACAAGAATTTGTTAAAACGTTGTTTCAAAAATGACGTGATATTGTCCAGACTATGAGGTTTAGAAATCTCCTTTGTTTCTCTTATGATAGTTTCACATACAGTATTTTTTACAAAAGCACTGCTACAGTTTATTGAGCCAAAACCAGGAATATATTCAGATGAGTGATACTTAAAAAAAGAAATAGGAAAATAAAACATCTACTACAAATATCACTATTTTGTTTGTGACATTTTACTTATGCCCTGTCTGCAGGATAGATCGCGGGGAGAAGTGTGGGTGCTGTGGTCCCCCGACTCTCCCACAGAAGTGCGCGTCACGACTCCTGCCTGAAGCTAGGGCCGCCACTCCCCCTCCATAAATCTCTATGGTAGAGCCTAACATAGCTGAACGGCTCTCCCATAGAGATATATGGATCGGGCTTGGGACTTCTTTATTATTGCCATTTTTGGAGTTTTTTAGGTGTATTTTTTGTAAGTGTACAGTTTGTGTGTGTGGCCTTTCCTGAGGAAATTGTTATTGTGTAAAAAGTATGTGATTAAAGATACCCCCAAAAAATGCTTGTAAAATGCATGAAATTAAAATGGAATCTGCCAAAAAAAAACATGTGAGACTCACAAATGTGTTTCTAAAATGTTTGAAGCAATTGCCACATAAAGGACACATACAAAAAAAAAAAGAAATGACATTAGCATTTGTTACATAAAACTAAATGAAGTCAAACCTTGTCTTTTACCAGGGTCTGTATTTTCAGTGATTGTTTATTTGGAATTTCTACTTCTATGTCCATTGTATCTAGAATATGTTAGGATGGGTTCAGACATCACTTAGATATTGCACCTTGGAAAGACACTATGGCCCTCATTTACTACTGCAAACCTGACATGTTTTGCCGGGTTGTGCATCAGATTCTGGTGCATTGCGCCAGAAATTCTGTCTGCGCCAGAATTTGCACCAGAATTGAAAAAAAACCAACTAACTCTCCATTTAACTAAGAGAGCCCGAAAAAGGGGCGTGGTCATTGGGGAAAGGGGGCGTAGTCACTGAAAAGGGGCGTCTTCCCGACATTTACACAAAAAGACAACATATTTACTAAAAAAAGAGAAACAGACAAAGCGCTCCACTGTGAAGAACAGTATTGATCCGGACGGGCCCCAAAAGCAGAAAGATCCACCGGATCCAGTTGTGCTGATTGGAGGCACAACGCTCGTAAGGGTATGTGAAAAAGTCCTTTTGGATGGTTGCATGAATATTCACTTTGGACTGCAGCTAGAGCCGCCCTCGCAGCAGCGTGGGAATTTGGATGCAGGTTTATTGCACCGACCGGTGCCAAAAGGTAGGGAAATTGCAGCGCTGTCCACAACCAAGATGAATAAGTATTTTTGCTTTATTGATACATGTAATGCGTTTCAAGGACACTCTGTCCTCTTCCTCAGACATGTCTGAGGAAGAGGACAGAGCCTCCTTGAAACGCGTTACATGTATCAATAAAGCAAAAAGATTTATTAATCTCGGTTGTGGACAGCGCTGCAATTTCCCTACCTTTTGGCACCGGTCGGTGCAATAAACCTGTAACATATTTACTAAGGTTTCTACAGAAAATGTGGTGGATTTGAGCTGAGGAAAACCAGACAAATTAGAGCATGTGTAAAAAAAAAGGAAAATGTAGGGAAAGTGGAAAATGTAGGGAAAGCTTCGTAAATACCGTGGAAAAAAATTGTAGTGAATTAAAACCCACAAAGAAACCTACACTCCACTCTTAGTAAATCAGGACCTATGTGTATGATGATCTGGTCCACATCTTCTTCCCTGGGTGCTGAAGGCCTGGATGCTGGTGAGTGACAGCTTCAGCGTCCTTTTCCATGCAAGAGTGCTGGGCCAATTAGATCTGGAGCTTCTGCCCATGCCCTGCTTGGCTCATGATTTAAACATGGCAATGTGGGCTTCCTCTGCTCGTGATTGCAGCTCACACCCTCACGAGTATTTGTCTTCTTTTTGCATCTTGATATCCTGACCTTTGGCTTGTTAACTGACTCCACTTGTCTTCTAATTTTGGTACTATGCTGCCCTATAGGGCTGACCAATTGCTATCCTGTTCTATGTTGCTGTTTGTGTACTTTGCTGTTCACTGAGTTGTGACCCTTTGGCTTTTTTTCTGGTCAAACCTTTGTTTTCTGAATTTGTACCTATTTGCTTTATTGTTTCTGACTCAAACTGTATGACAACTGTCCAACATTCCGGCTGAGAGGTGTAAGAAGCTTATTGATGGTTATAGGAAGTGACTGATTTCAGTTATTTTTTCCAAAAGTTGTGCAACCAAATATTGGGTTAAGGGTGCCAATAATTTTGTCCAGCCCATTTTTGGAGTTTGGTGGGACATTTTGTCCAATACACACAAAGGAAATAAACATGTGTATAGCAAAACATGTATTACTGCAATCCTTTTCTGTGAGAAATACTTCATTTTCTTGAAAAATTTCAGGGGTACCAACATTTACGGCCATGACTGTAGATGTTAACAGGTGTAAATTATGGTGAAAATCTAGGCCAATTCCAAGCTGGGGCAGCCTCAGTGGCACCTGTGTTTACCAAGAGGCATGTGCCTCCTGAGTAATCCAGTGTAATCATACACTGGCGAAGGGTATGAAACCTCTTACCCTTAGTAAGTCTTAGTAAATACCCCCCAATGTGTGAATCCACCCTTAGGCTAGGTTTCCACACAGGTTTTTTTCCTGAAATTTTTTTGGAAAACTGCCACTGCTCTTTTTGAGCCAAGGCCAGAAGTGGATTGTGTAGGAAAGATAAGTATAAGTATTTTGTTTATAATTCCCATTCCTTTTGAATACACTTTTGGCTTTGGTTCAAAAACTGCAGTGGCTTGAAAAACACATGTTTGGAAACCTAGCCTTACGCCAGTTTCAAACAACCATTATACATGTGCAGTTTTGTGTCTGCATTACAGCAGTCAAGTCATGGCCTGACCATGGGTCTACTGGAATTAGGTAAGTATATCCTACACTCATTGTCTTAAATGAAAAAAAGATCTGTATTTCATTATATTGAAAACTGGAAACGTTTAAAAGAACATATATCTAGGATTGTGTTGAAAACCAACATGTTTCAAACTTCGTTACTGCTGGCCCTACTGGCCATGATGAAAACAAGCAAAATTCTGCTGGCGGAAGTTCTTAGTGTGGACGAGCCCTAATTCCCCCAGACCTCTCTGCCCCCCCCCCCAGACCCCTAAGTCCTCCTCCAGACTCCTGCTCCCAGAGACCCCTAAGGCTAGCTTTCCCCCTTTTTTTTACCTTTTTTTTACCTGCAAAAAAAAAAAAACAGAAAAACTGCTGCTGCTTTTTCCTGTGTTATGGTAATTTTTTGGCATTTTTTTTCTTGTGCTTTTGCCTTCTCTGGAAACTTAGCCTTAGTCCTCCCCTGGTCCTTAAAGGGGTACTCCACCCCTAGACATCTTATCCCCTATCCAAAGGATAGGGGATAAGATGTCTAGGGGTGGAGTACCCCTTTAAGTCCCCCCCTTCAACACTCCTGGTCCTTCTCCACTGTTCCACTTTTCTGCACCCCCTACCCCCCCCCCTCAGTCCCCTTCACACTCCTCTGCCCCCTTTACCAAACCCACACTTACCTTACCTCACTCCCCACCCCAAACAACCTCCCTTCAGCCCCCCATGCCCTCCTGGTCCTTCTCCACTACACTTTTCTCCACCAACCCCACCCCCAGTTCCCCCACATTAGGTTGTAGTTCCCCCACATTAGGTTGTAGATCCCCCACATTAGGTTGCAGTACCCCCGCATTAGGTTGTAGTCCCCCCACATTACGTTGGCAGTGTCCCCCACAGACATACAGCCTCCAGTCATATACAGTGTATGGCTGGAGACTATATGCCTGTGTACTGCCCCACTTCAGTTCTCCGACCACCGCTCCTCTGGTCCTGGGTCATGATCTACTGCTATGGCCTAGGGGCCATAGCAGTAGGTCCCTCCCGGGAATGGAGGAGCGGTGGTCGGAGCACTGAAGATGATGTTTAGGTAACTTACCAAGCGTGCATCCTCGTTGCTCCGCTCCTATGGGCGCACGCACGGGACGTCAGTGATGTCCCTGCGTGCGCTACCTCCAGGCGGCCCCTGCGTTTTTAAAGTTATTGCGGGGCCACATAAAGGTAACCGGGACATCCTTGTGTCCCGAAAAGATCTTTCAGGATACAGGGATGTCCTGCTGAATGTGGGGGAGGGGGAATTACAGTATTTATCTGCGTATAACATGCACTGGCATATAACACGTACCCTCATTTTCACAGGAAAATTTGAGGGGGAAAAAATAAATGTAAAATAAATGACTATAGCTCTGAATTATATGCCTCATCATCCCCCAACTTTGATTCCCCTTATCCTCAGTTTGCCCCCCTCCTTCCTCCCCCTTTTATCAGCCTCTGTGCCATATTTAACCCCCCCCCCCGCCTCCTTTCCCGTGTTTTCCCCTGCTCATCATTCTCCCCCCCTCCTGCTCATCATCCCCCCTACTCATCATTCCCCCTGCTCATCATTACCCCCCTGATCATCATTACCCCCCCTGATCATCATTACCCCCCCTGATCATCATTCTCCCCCCCCCTCCTGCTCATCATCCCCCTACTCATCATTCCCCCCTGCTCATCATTCCCCCCTGCTCATCATTACCGCTGCTCATCATTACCCCCCCTGCTCATCCTTCTCCGCCCCTGCTCATCATTCCCCCCCTTGCTCATCATTCCCCCCTGCTCATTATTATCCTCCCTGCTCATCATTACCCCCCCTGCTCATCATTAACCCCCCTGCTCATCATTAACCCCCCCCCTGCTAATCATTACCCCCCCTCATCATTAACCCCCCCTGCTCATCATTAACCCCCCTGCTCATCATTAACCCCCCCTGCTCATCATTCCCCCCTCCAACCCCCCTCCGCTCAACATTCCCCCCCCCCCCTGCCAATCATTCCCCCCATCATTGCTCCCCCCTCTTCCTCTTCTTTCTATTTTTCATATTTCCTTACCTAGCTGTGACGTCACTCGTCATTTCCTGCAGCGCTGGGGTGTAATGAAGAAAACTGTGCCCTGCAGGAAATGATGAGTGACGTCCCTGACGTCGTGCAGGAGACGTCACTCGTCACAGCCCACATGACCCGACGCATCACCTGAGCCTGCCAAGCGCGGCCAGGTAAGGAAATATGAAATATAGGAAAAGCAGGAGGAGTCCGGGGCGGGCCCACAGGAGCTGACGCTGGTCACTG
Organism: Hyla sarda; assembly: GCF_029499605.1. Taxonomy (NCBI): domain Eukaryota; kingdom Metazoa; phylum Chordata; class Amphibia; order Anura; family Hylidae; genus Hyla; species Hyla sarda. The sequence continues at coordinate 147,283,837 of NC_079193.1, forward strand.
TTTTAAAGTGGCCGCGGCCGGGCTATCACAGGGCCCCGATCCGCTACTGAGCAGCCCGCAGGGATGTCCCGAATGTGACAGGGCCCCCTGCGGGCACGGGGCCCAGAGCAGGTGCTCCATGAGCGCCAATGATGATCCGGCCCTGCTTAGATGTTTCCATTGTAAAGCCTGCAAACTGTCACAAAATACTGACGTAGTACAACTAAGTTAGAGATCTTATTACAAGTTGCATCATATTTTGAATATTTTGCACATAGTTTAGTCAGTTTTACTTTCCTGCATCAGGAACCTGAATTTGAATTAGTGCTTTTTCCAGTTTAACAAAAGAACCATGGAATCATGAAAAGTAATGTAGTCATTCATTATGCGTCAGTCATGCGGGATGCAATCATTACCCATGAGTATATTTAGTACTTGGAAATTGGCAGTCTTAGTAAGAGCAGGTAATGCAGCACTGGAACCTTGGGATTGTCATCTGGTGTTTTAAATTATCATTCATATCTTTTGTCAGAATCAATTGTTTTTACAAAGCGTAAAACAACTTTCACACAGAAGTATTTGTCCAGTATTTTGTATCAGTAATTGTAAGCTAAAACTAGGAGTTGAACCTATTGTTTTTACAAAGAGTAAAACGACTTTCACACAGAAGTATTTGCCCAGTATTTTGTATCAGTAATTGTAAGCTAAAACTAGGAGTTGAACCTACACATACCTGTGGTATGTATGCCACCTATTGACTGGAGTGTAGTAGTGCAAAAAATGTGGCATATTATAAATGTGTCCGTAAACTCATGACACATCCCTTTTATGCAACAGCCATTCCTCTTTGTAGGAGGAGGTGTAACTTTTTTTTTTTTTTTTAAATAAATATACTTAAACATGCCCCTTTTTCGATCCCTACAATTTTTTTTAGCTATGGAGCTTTTTTGTGCTATTACTTTTTGATTGCTGTTTGTACAAGTATCATGTACAAAAACATATCCCCGGGGGACTGACCACCGGGACCCCCTGCGATCTCTTGTATGGGGCCCTGGCTCTTCTTGGGAACAGAACATGTCGACCCCTGCACAAAGTGACCAATACGCCCCCTCTATATATCTCTGTGGGAGAGCCGTTCGGTTCTCCCATAGATATATATGGAGAGGGTGTGTTGGGTGCTGCTTTGTGCCGGCTAGTCAATAAGTATTTATAAGACAAAAACGCCAAGGAGAAATCAGGCAATCAGGCACTGCACCTGCAGCATATACAACACCTGAAAAATCTATGTATAGCAAAGTCTCAAAATATTGTAGTCTGGAGTGCAACGCGGGGGTGCCAGCATGTCATAAAAGGTACTGATGCAGCATATGCAATCATAGAAAAGGCGTGAAAAAGCTGCACAAAAATTGTCGAAGAACAGTCTTTATTGTAGTGTCATACAGCAAGGGCAGACAGGAGCTGGATATGCGGGGAGCGAGAGACTCGGCTCTCAGGTGTGGGGGACTTACCACAGGATGACGACTAGTTTCATGTCATTACAGACTCTTCTTCCGGCCAGCAGTACGTCAATTTGTCGTGGTAATGATGCTTATATGCAGGTAAGTGATTAATATAGACAGTAAAAATGCATATATTTAGTGACATTAAAAACATGTAAGCAAAAAAGAATTACCTAGTTGTCAAAAAAAGAACAACTTAACAGAAAAATTGTGATACCAAAAGGAAAGAGGAGAGGTAGTTTCTTTCAGTTAACCCTGGGGGGCCCAAAGCTTGTAAGTGCATAATCCAGAATGCTTCTCTACACAATAAATGGATATGCTGATCTCCTCCTGATGGGACGTTTTCTATTCGTTCAAGGCCAGCAAATTTAAGGTCATTAGCATTATTTCCAATGATATTCTCTCATATGCATAATAAAATGGACAGCACCCTTGCAGGTCTGGAGTGAACAGAGATGTTCGCGTATGCGTGTACACTAATTTATTTTAGTTTTTCCAACATAATAAAAATTACAAGAGCAAATAAAGAGTACACTACATAGGTAGTTTGACCAGAGATAAATTGGCTAACAAAAATGTTTACACCTCCTAAAATAAAATAGCATTTTGCTAAATTCAGTTTGCAATACTTGCAATTTTTATATGGGTAAATCCCTTTTGGAGTAGACACAGTAAGCCAATTCTATTGAGCTGAACATTTCAAATTTTTTATCATGTCGCCTATTGTTTTTGTTCGCCGGAAAGTGATTATGGGTCTTTCCCTTGCATATTCATGTATTTCTGGGTCATGTTAAAAAAATTACCCAATTATTTAGAATGCTTTTCTTAATTTTTTCGTTCATACATGCATTTGCAAAGGAAAAAAACGCATTTTTTATTTTCTTGTATTTTGTGTTTTTTTCAATAAATCCTTTCTGTTCTTTTTCTAAATTTTTGTTAACCTTTTAAGGACGCCGGGCATATACATACTCCCTGCATCCAGATTCCTTAAGGATGTGGGGCGTATGCATATGCCTGTGGGAATTCCGGTCCCCGCCGCTAGCCGGTTGGGGATTGGACCAGGATGCCTGCTGAAATCATTCAGCAGGTATCCCAGCACATCGCCGAGGGGGGTCCTGAGACACCTCCCCCCCCCCCATGTCGGCGATCGCAGAAAATCGCATGTCAATTCAGACATGCGATTTTCTGCTATTCCGGGCTGATCGGGTCTCTGGTGACCCGATCACCCGGAAAATAGGGATGATCAGCATCCTGAGGGTGCTGCGATCTCCTCCTATCCCCTGCCATTGGTCACAACTGATTCTACCCCCCCCCCCGGATATCGAGGAGAATGTGGGAAGAAGATGGAGGTAGGTACTTGGAAGAGAAGGTGCCTGGGGACCCCCCGATCATCGCTGGAGACTGCTGGATCCTGGCTCAGGTAGGGAAACTACGGTGGGGGGGGGGAATGAAAGCGAAAGTAAAGTGATCTTTACTCTGGCAACCACTAGGAAGGCCAAACTGCAAATCCCAGCATGCCCAGACAGCCAAAGGCTGTCTGGGCATGCTGGGAGTTGGAGTTTTGCAATATCTGGAGGGTCACAGTTTGGAGACCACTGTTACAGTGGTGCCCAAACGGTAGCCCTCCAGATGTTGCCAAACTACAACTCTCAGCATGCCTAGACTGCCCAGGCATGCTGGGAGTTGTAGTTCTGTAACATCTGTCCCTTCAAATTTTACAATTTTCATGAAAATCCATGCCAACATAAAGTGGACATATTGTATTTGTGAATAAAAATAAAATGTATTTGGAATATCCATTTTCCTTACAAGTAGAGAGCTTCAAAGTTAGAAAAATGCAAAATTTTTGAAATGTTGGGATTTTTCACCAAAAAAGGATGCAAGTACCGCCGAAAATTTACCACCAAAATAAAGTAGAATATGTCACAAAAAAACAATCTCAGAATCAGAATAATTGGTAAAAGCGTTTTCGAGTTATTAATTTGTAAAGCGACGGTGGTCAGAATTGCGAAAAAGGGCTCAGTCTTTAACCCCTTAAGGACCAAGGACGTATCGGTACGTCCTTGGTCCTGCTCTTCTGATATAACGCAGGGTTACACAGTAACCCCGCGTCATATCACGGCGGGCCCGGCGTCATAGTGAAGCCGGGACCCACCTCTAATAGCGCGCAGCGCCGATGGCGGCGCCGCGTGCTATTAACCCTTTAGCCGCGCGCTCAGAGCTGAGCCACGCGGCTAAAAGTAAAAGTTCCCGGCTAGCTCAGTCGTGCTGTTCGGGATAGCCGCGGCTAATCGCGGCATCCCGAACAGCTGACAGGACAGCGGGAGGGCCCCTTCCTGCCTCCTCGCTGTCCGATCGCCGAATGACTGCTCAGTGCCTGAGATCCAGGCATGAGCAGTCATGCGGCAGAATCGTTGATCACTGGTTTCTTATGAGAAACCAGTGATCAACATAGAAGATCAGTGTGTGCAGTTTAAACGTATTAATTTTCCTGCATGTAGTTATGATTTTTTCCAGAAGTCCGACAAAATCAAACCTATATAAGTAGGGTATCATTTTAATCATATGGACCTACAGAATAAATATCAGGCAATATAGCACACTATTGCATTAGTCAGAAATTAGGCTGTAATATAGGTAAATATGCAGGCTTGGAACGGGGAAGCTATAATACCATATTTTAAATGTAGTAAGCCTATCTTGACATATCCCCAATCCAAAGTCACCATAAAAAGCAATTACACATATCCCCATAGTAAACAAGTACTTTAAGCGCTGAATAGCCGGCCGGTCACTCGCGTTCCCCCACCTCACACTCAATGGTTCACACTCATTCACTAACATACTTTGTCCAGGAGCGGTGAGGCGGGGGTGCGGGAGTGACTATTTATAGCCTCCTAAAGATGATTACTTACTAGAACATGTGGCACGAACCATCGGGTGCTCCTTACGCATCCACTGGATGCGACCGCCGGAGGAAGTGCGCAACCGCCACATCAGAGAGGCCACATGTGTGCGGCATCTCCGAACTGGCCGGAACACACACCCTAAAGCCCATCACCACTAAGCATGCACACGGAGCGCACCTCACCACAGCAGACATGAGCAAATTTGCTGGCAAAGGCATGAAAATGCATGTACAAGTTCACCGCCTTGAACTAATACATAGGCACCATCTGCCCCATAAGGTTTGTTAAAAATAGACTAGTATTGACAATATTACGCAAAGCTGATTCTTATATAAAATTCATAATACTGCATATAAATCTATATAATTGTCACGATGCCGGCTGGCAGGTAGTGGATCCTCTGTGCCAGAGAGGGATGGCGAGGACCGCGCTAGTGGACCGGTTCTAAGCCACTACAGGTTTTCACCAGAGCCCGCCGCAAAGCGGGATGGTCTTGCTGCGGCGGTAGTGACCAGGTCGTATCCACTAGCAACGGCTCACCTCTCTGGCTGCTGAAGATGCTGAAGATAGGCGCGGTACAAGGGAGTAGGCAGAAGCAAGGTCGGACGTAGCAGAAGGTCGGGGGCAGGCGGCAAGGATCGTAGTCAGGGGCAACGGCAGGAGGTCAGGAACACGGACTAGGAACAGACAAGGGAACGCTTTCACTAGGCACAAGTGCAACAAGATCCGGCAAGGGAGTGCAAGGGAGGAGACTAGATATAGGGAAGTGCACAGGTGGGAGCCAATTAAGCTAATTGGGAAGATTGGGCCAGGCACCATCATTGGTGCACTGGCCCTTTAAATCGCAGAGACCCGGCGCGCGCGCGCCCTAGGGAGCGGGGCCGCGCGCGCCGGGACAGGACCGAGGGAGAGCGAGTCAGGTACGGGGGCCGGGGTGCGCATCGCGAGCGGGCGCTATCCGCATCGCGAATCGCATCCCGGCTGAAGGCGGGACCGCAGCGCACCCGGTCAGTGGATCTGACCGGGGCGCTGCAACAACGAAGATGAGGCGAGCGCTCCGGGGAGGAACGGGGACCCGGAGCGCTCGGCGTAACAGTACCCCCCCCCCTTGGGTCTCCCCCTCTTCTTGGGGCCAAAGAACCTGAGGAAAAAAAACTCAATTTTTCCGTGATGAGGTCCGATGCAAATTAGGAGGGGTTCTGTGTGGAAACGTACGAGACAGTCCAATCTTTTATTGTAAAAACAATAGATGTAGAGGGGTCTGGCGAGACTGGTCACAGGAACGTAGAACCTGTTGATGAGAGAGGCCAAAAAAAATTTTCCTGCAGATCCGGAATCCAAGAAGAGCATAGTAGAGAAGGAGAAGGTAGAGGCAGATATCCGCACAGGCACAGTAAAGCGTGGAGAAGCAGAGTTGACATCAAGAACTGTGTCACCTTTGTGCGGAGTCAGCGTACGTCTTTCCAGGCGGGGAGGACGGATAGGACAATCCTTCAGGAAGTGTTCGGTACCGGCATAGTACAGGCAAAGATTCTCCATGCGGCGTCGTGTCCTCTCTTGAGGTGTCAAGCAAGACCGGTCAACCTGCATAGCCTCCGCGGCGGGAAGCACAGGAACAGATTGCAGAGGACCAGAGGAGAGAGGAGCCGGAGAGAAAAAACGCTTCGTGCGAACAAAGTCCATATCCAGGCGGAGCTCCAGACGCCATCCGGAAGAACGCATGTCAATGCGAGTGGCTAGATGAATGAGTTCATGTAGGTCAGCAGGAGTCTCTCGTGCGGCCAGAACATCTTTAATGTTGCTGGATAGGCCTTTTTTAAAGGTCGCGCAGAGAATCTCACTCTTCCAGGACAACTCGTAAGCAAGAGCACGGAACTGAATGGCGTACTCGCCAACGGAAGAAACACCCTGGGCCAGGTTCAGCAGGGCAATCTCGGCTGAAGAAGCACGGGCAGGTTCCTCAAAGACACTTTGAATTTCCGAGAAGAAGGAGTGTACAGAGGCAGTGACGGGGTCATTGCGGTCCCAGAGCGGTGCGGCCCATGACAGGGCTTTTCCAGACAGAAGGCAGAACACGAAAGCCACCTTAGACCTTTCAGTAGGAAACTGGTCCGACATCATCTCCAAGTGCTGGGAACATTGCGAAAGAAAGCCACGGCAATACTTAGAGTCCCCATTAAATTTGTCCGGCAAGGACAGGCGGAGGCTAGGAGTGGCCACTCGCTGCGGAGGAGGTGCAGGAGCTGGCGGAGGAGAAGATTGCTGGAGAAGTTGCGACTGAAGTTGGTGCGAAATGGTGGACATTTCCGACAGCTGACGGGTTAGAAGGGCGATCTGTCGGGCTTGCTGGGCGGCCACCGTGGTGAGGTCAGCGACAACTGGCAGAGGAACTTCAGCGGGATCCATGGCCGGATCTACTGTCACGATGCCGGCTGGCAGGTAGTGGATCCTCTGTGCCAGAGAGGGATGGCGAGGACCGCGCTAGTGGACCGGTTCTAAGCCACTACAGGTTTTCACCAGAGCCCGCCGCAAAGCGGGATGGTCTTGCTGCGGCGGTAGTGACCAGGTCGTATCCACTAGCAACGGCTCACCTCTCTGGCTGCTGAAGATGCTGAAGATAGGCGCGGTACAAGGGAGTAGGCAGAAGCAAGGTCGGACGTAGCAGAAGGTCGGGGGCAGGCGGCAAGGATCGTAGTCAGGGGCAACGGCAGGAGGTCAGGAACACGGACTAGGAACAGACAAGGGAACGCTTTCACTAGGCACAAGTGCAACAAGATCCGGCAAGGGAGTGCAAGGGAGGAGACTAGATATAGGGAAGTGCACAGGTGGGAGCCAATTAAGCTAATTGGGAAGATTGGGCCAGGCACCATCATTGGTGCACTGGCCCTTTAAATCGCAGAGACCCGGCGCGCGCGCGCCCTAGGGAGCGGGGCCGCGCGCGCCGGGACAGGACCGAGGGAGAGCGAGTCAGGTACGGGGGCCGGGGTGCGCATCGCGAGCGGGCGCTATCCGCATCGCGAATCGCATCCCGGCTGAAGGCGGGACCGCAGCGCACCCGGTCAGTGGATCTGACCGGGGCGCTGCAACAACGAAGATGAGGCGAGCGCTCCGGGGAGGAACGGGGACCCGGAGCGCTCGGCGTAACAATAATAATATAGCAATACCTAAAAATACAAGCCTAGAACATTTGCAATGCATAATATGGACTCACTCCATCCGGGCAATGGATAATAAAAATGATATGTAAATAATTTAACCCCATTTTCGCTTTTTCCTCCTTTCTAAAAATCATAACACTTTAAATTTTGCACCTACAGACCCATATAAGGGCTTATTTTTTGCATCACCAATTGTACTTTGCAATGACATCACTTATTTTAGAATATAACCTGCGGCGAAACAAAAAAAAAATTATTTGTGGGGTGAAATGAAAAAAAAATGCCATTTTGTAAATTTGGGGGGCTCCCGTTTCTACGCAGTGCAATATTTGGTAAAAATGACACCTTTTCTTTATTCTGTAGGTCCATACGGTTACAAGGATAACTAATTTATGTAGGTTTTATTTTAATACTTAAATAAATTATAAACTACATGCACTAAAATTAGTATGTTTAAAATTGGCATCTTATGACCCCTATAACTTTTTTATTTTTCTGTGTACGGGGCGCTATGAGGGCTTATTTTTTGCACCGTCATCTGTAGTTTTTATAGGTACCATATTTGTTTTGATGGGACTTTTTGATCGCTTTTTATTAATATTTTTATGGTATATGAAGTGACCAAAATGATCAATTTTGTACTTTGGTATTTTTTTACATGTACGCCATCGACCGTGTGGTTTAGCTAACCTAATATTTTAATAGTTCGGACATTTACACACGCGGCGGTACCACAAATGATTATTTTTATTCTTTATTTCAATATTTTATTTAAAAAATGGGAAAGGGGGGTGATTTAAACTTTTAATAAGAAGGGGTTAATGAACTTTTATTTAAAAAAGTTTTTACCCTTTTTTTCTTTTTTAGCCCTCATAGGGGGCTAAAACATACAATCTTCTAATTGCATACACTGATCAGTGCTCTGCCATTGCAAAGCCCTGATCAGTGTAACCGGCGTTCTGTTGCTCCTGTCTGCTGCGCAGGCATGGAGCAGTAGATCGCCGATCGGACAACGAAGAGGCAGGTGAGTACCCTCCCGTTTTCCGGTAAGCTGATCGGGACATTGCAATTTTTTCGCGATATTCCCGATCAGCTGCCGGGATTCATTTACTTTTGTTTTAGATGCCGCGACCAACTTTGATTGCGGCGTCTAAAGGGTTAATACCAGGCATCGGCCCGATCGGCCATGCCTGGCATTAGCCGTGGGTCCTGGCTGCCCGTAGCAACCAGGACCCACCGGGTTTAACCCGTTCTCTACTGGTGAGAACAGTTTAAACCCGGTAAACGGGACAAGGGATATACAGGTGGCTTACTACCACCCACCCGCAAAACAGTGAACAAATGTGTTACTCACAGAGGTTACAAGGTCCCCGGATTCAAACTCACATCAGTGGTGCAGTTTCCTCAAAGCCTCACTTGCAGACTGACTCTTAAAGCCCAGTGACAAGCTGTCTTCAGCACATGCGCTGTTTTGGGCTAGTCTGAAAACCTGGAGTGGCTCAGGAAGGGAATGAAAAATCTCACCACCAAACCTGCCTTTCATCCCATAAAAATCAAAGCCAGATAACAGGACTTACCAAAGTTCCAAGTCTTGCTGAGGATTTCACTATTCCTGGATTCCTAATACCTCACCCAGCTTTCCCTTCATGTGATATCTTTGAGTTCTGTATTCAGAGCCCCATTCTGGAGATCGCAGTGTGTCCCAGTGGTCAAAACCCCCCATAAATGTATCCCCTATCCTGTGCATAGGGGATAAAATATTTTATCTGGACAACTACATTAACTTTATAAATTGGGAATACCCCTTTAGAGCCTGGAAATATGACTAGGGATTGGTAGTCAAACCAGACTTCCAACAGGAAGTGTTATCTGCAGAACGCTGTGTAAGTGTTCTTGTGGTTTGTAAGTACAGATCCCCTCTTTTAGAGCCCCCTTTATTATTATCTTACTACAATTAAAGCGGTTAAATTTTGTAACACTAAAAATAAAAATTTGAAATGAAAGTGAATATTTGCTTTTAGGTTCAGCTTATGTAGATAACAACTTTATTACAAGGAGTTTAAGTTACATTGTAATGTTTTGGATTGATTCAAACACTTTGGGAAGTTAAGTAACGGTATTTCCCATTTGTAATAAGTACGGCAACATCCTATCTTTTTTTCTGTTATTCCAGTGATTAGAGAAAATCCCTGTTTAATAAGGTCAGGAATGAACAGGATGCCCTGTCACAAAACAGACTGTTGTAGTTGCTTCACAGAAGGATTAAGGCCAAGTGTAAGCTTAACCTAAGGGCACAATGCAACAGTCACTTCTTTCACAAGAGAAGCAGGAATCCCCAGCCAAAACGTTTAATTTAAATGGTGGAACATAAACCCACATTGCTGTTATTTTGTGTCTGTTCAGTCCATTGTCATCACATGCACAACTGCTTTCTTTCTTTCTTGAAGGAATAAAGATGAAAACTAATATTCCTGCTTCAACAGAGGAAAAAGGATAATTATCAACTGCAAGTGATACATATATTAACAGGAGATATTGTATAAACATAGCAGGTCACATTGACTGACATTATAGGAGGTTACTTTAGAGTGTCCTTCTGAAAACACAGTCATCAATGAACTGAGACAATATATAAAGAAAGGGCAGATAAAGTATTACACAGCCTCATAGCTAGATTTTGTGGCTGCATTATAAGGACAGTTCATTAAAGGGCTTCTCTGGTGGTGGACACTAAAAATAACATGCAGGGTATCTTACATGGCCGCCTAGGTTGTCATAGTACCGATATTCCAGTTTTGTGGACCCCAGGCACCAGTTCTTCTCTCTTTCTTCTCACTGCACTTCCTGGTTGTGAAGGGCTGCACATGCTGCCCGAAAACGACATGACCCATGTGTGGTCTGTAGCACTCCAAAATCTCCTCCCCTCATTCCCTCCCCTCAATCCTTCCCACTGTGATGTTCATTCTCCAGCTTTCTCAGTGAATCAGCGCTAAGCATAAAACATCAGAGACGAGCATCATCTCAAAGGGCTGATCTGACAGAGCAGAGGGGACCAAACCAGTCCAAGCCCCCTGAGATGATGAAATATGTAAAGTATTGTCACAAAATGGCAGTCACACTGCTGGGAGCAGGGTCAATGGTAATTCAAAAGGTGAAAAAAAGCAGGTGATTGAAGTAGTCCACATAATACGATGTAGTCCACAGGATACACATGTCTGAAACGAGGTGAAAAAAAAAACATGAAAAATGGTTAAGTACATTTAGGGAGCTCCCCTGGGGACAGTGCCCATAATACAGTGTGTTTAGGTGTTGCGAAATTACTGTTTGCTGTGTTTTGTCTGGGCTCCAAATAGATCTAATGCAGATCTGAACAAAGACTTATAATTCATTTTGATGCTATTGATGCTTGAAGAACTTTTGACTACTCATAGCCTAGCTCCTCCATACAGAGCAGCAGATTTCTAGGGCTTACTGCAGCAAGATCATGGTATATGCTTGCAGTTGGGGAATATGCCCTTTGAAAAATATATTTTACCCAAAGTTTAAGAGTTCTATAAAAAATATCAAAATTGGTATTTGATTTGGTATCTAGCAATTCTGGGGGGGGGGGGGGGGGTCAAAGGATGGAACTCAGGAGCAGCTTCTGCTTCATCACCCCCCTTGTTACTTTTCTACATAATGAGTAAGGGGCTCTGCTTATAGAAATGAGGGTAAGGGTGGTTTCCCAACTATAAAATAGGGAGGATGGAGTCCGCCTATCAACTTAATGGCAAGGGGGGAGTCTTATACCTAAATAATAGGGAGGGGGGTCTCTCTATATAAAAAATAAAGGGGGGGACGTCTGCCTATATTCATAATGAGTGCTGCTGCCTTCCTAATGGGGGTCATATTTTGGAGAAAATGGGAAATTTCAGGGAAGGAGGTTTACCTTATGGGGGAATATGTACAAACACCAGTACTATGGTTGGGGTGTTTGTAGAGAGAAGCTGAGGGTGCTGGAAAAATAGGGAGCCTAAAATGTTTTAGTTTGACAATAGTGTGGCAGAAAAGAGTCACAACTAAAAGAAAAAAAAAAAAGCATGGAGTTTTAGCCAAATGGGAAATAAAATAAAAGCAAACTTCACCTAACAGAAAAGTCACTGGTGAGTTCCAACCTTTCCCACTATTATACATAGCATCTTTGCAGTGCGGATGAAATGTGTGCAGTTTTGAACATTGATAATCATTATCATTGATCAAAAATGCCTTATCTATGCGCACAAATTTTAAACACAGTTTTCTAAAAGTTTTCTTGGGTTTAAAACATACAACGATATACTATATGTAATGGCATACGACTTATATTGTATGTGGACGAGGAATCTACAGTGGGGCAAAAAAGTATTTAGTCCCCCACCAATTGTGCAAGTTCTCCCACCTAAAAAGAGGAGGGGCCTCTAATTTTCATCATAGGTATATCTCAACTATGAGAAAAATAATGATTAAAAAAAAAGTCCATAAAATCACAATGTCTGATTTTTAAAGAATTTATTAGCAAATTATGGTGGAAAATAAGTATTTGGTCACCTACAAACAAGCAAGATTTCTGGCTCTCACAGAGCTGTGACTTCTTCTTTAAGAGTCTCCTCTGTCCTCCACTCATTACCTGTATTAATGGCACCTGTTTGAACTTATATCAGTAAAAAAGACACCTGTCCACAACCTCATTCATACTCCATACTCCACTATAGCCAAGACCAAAGAGCTGTCAAAGGACACCAAAAACAAAATTGTAGACCTGCACCAGGCTGGGAAGACTGAATCTGCAATAGGCAAGCAGCTTGGTGTGAAGAAATCAACTGTCGGAGCAATTATTAGAAAATGGAAGACATACAAGACCACTGATTATCTCCCTCCATCTGGGGCTCCACACAAGATCTCTCTGGTGTCAAAATGATCACAAGAATGGTGAGCAAAAATCCCAGAACCACATGGGGGGGACCTAGTGAATGACCTACAGAGAGCTGGGACCAAAGTAACAAAGGCTACCATCAGTAAAACACTACGCTGCCAGGGACTCAAATCATGCAGTGCTAGACGTGTCCCCCTGCTTAAGCCAGTACATGTCCAGGCCATCTGAAGTTTGCTAGAGAGCATTTGGATGATCCAGAAGAGGATTGGGAGAATGTCATATGATCAGATGAAACCAAAGTAGAAGTTTTTGGTAAAAACTCAACTTGTCGTTTTTGGAGGAGAAATAATGCTGAGTTGTATCGAAAGAAAACCATACCTACTGTGAAGCATGAGGGTGGAAACATCATGTTTTGGGGCTGTTTTTCTGCAAAGGGACCAGGACGACTGATCTGTGTAAAGGAAAGAATGAATAGGGCCATGTATTGTGATATTTTGAGTGAAAACCTCCTTCCATCAGCAAGGGCATTGAAGATTAAACATGTCTGGGTCTTTCAGCATGAAAATAATCCCAAACACATTGCCCAGGCATTTCAAGGTCCTGGAGCATTTCAAGGTCCTGGAGTGGCCTAGCCAGTCTCCAGATCTCAACCCCATAGAAAACCTTTGGACTGAATTAAAAGTCTGTGTTGCCCAGTGACAGTCCCAAAACATCACTTCTCTAGAGGAGATCTGCATAGGGGAATGGGCCAAAATTCCAGCAACAGTGTGTGAAAACCTTGTGAAGACTTACAGAAAACATTTGACCTCTGTCATTGCCACCAAAGGTATATAACAATGTATTGAGATGAACTCTAGTTATTGACCAAATACTTATCTTCCACCATAATTTTCAAATAAATTCTTTAAAAATCAGACAATTTTATTTTATGGATTTTTTTTTTCTCATTTTGTCTCTCATAGTTGAGGTATACCTATGATGAAAATGACAGGCCTCTCTCATCTTTTTAAGTGGGAGAACTTGCACAATTGGTGGCTGACTAAAAACTTTTTTTTGTCCCACTGTACATAGATTTGACTTACACATGGTTGTACGGCCTCATAATCCTCTATTGCCTGGGGGCTCCATAAGTTGTCAGTCCAGCCCTGGTTTTAGGTGGTTTATATAATATATGCTATTTGATGGGATTGCTACATTACTACAAATCTTATGGGCCTAGAACTTCATAGTTAGTTTTACTACCGACATATAGGTTTATACTTGGTGAATGGAGATGTTAGATTCACGTGATCCCTATTCAGGAGTTTTTTGCATATGTAACGTATGTCATCATGATACTGTAGTATATGAAAACTACATATTGGGAGGTTAACTGTACATTGTGTTTACCCCAATAGCATGTTATCTAGACTTGTGCACAAGAAAATTTTTCGTTTCATTTTGTTTTTTCGTTTTGGACAAAATTTTTGGTTCGGTAATATTTTCGTTTTGATATTTCGGATACATTCGGTATTCAGGTTTTTATTTTCTTTCGGATACATTTGGTATTCGGGTACATTCGGGTAAATCTTTTTTAGGCAGGGGACCATTGTGGGGAGCGTGTGCGTGCAGGAAAAGAGGGCAGCCGCAGAGATCGGAACATTGAAAGACAGGTAAGATAGTATAATTTTATGTGATTTATTATTAATACATAATGTAATGTTGAATGAATGAGTAAATGAATGAATGAATGAATGAATGCTGTATGAATGATTGATGTGTTTGATCGATGTGTTTGATTGTCGGGTGATTTATGTATAACATGTCATGTCACTTGCGCTAACACTGTTACTGTTACCAGGGTGCCTCCAGCTGTTGCAAAACTGCAACACCCACCCAGCATGCCCTGACAGCCAAAGGCTGTCTGGGCATGCTGGGAGTTGCAGTTTTGCAACAGCTGGAGGCACACTTTGGCAAACATGCGCTAAGCTTTTTAATTCATTTTCAAATTCCGCTCGCTTTTTGCAGAAATGGGTTAGTAGGTCAATGACATGCATAGTAATTGCCGTGGGAACATTTTTCATTCATAAAACCGCAGGCTTAATTGGATAATTGCCGTTTAGAACGTGGGGACCCCAAATGTTCTAAAAGGCAATTATCCAATTAAGTCTGCAGTTTTATGAATGAAAAATGTTCCCACGGCAATTACTATGCATGTCATTGACCTACTAACCCATTTCTGAAAAAAGCGAGCGGAATTTTAAAATTAATTAAAAAGCTTTGCGCATGTTTGCCAAAGTGTGCCTCCAGCTGTTGCAAAACTGCAACTCCCAGCATGCCCAGACAGCCTTTGGTTGTCAGGGCATGCTGAGTGGGTGTTGTAGTTTTGCAACAGCTGGAGGCACCCTGGTAACAGTAACAGAAACAGTGTGTAACGCAACAGTGTTAGCGCAAGGACCAATAAAAAAATTAGAATGAATTCTTTACTTTCATTTACAGATAACGAATGCATTTGTTATTTACCACATGCATTTGGTAAATAACGAATGCATTCATTATTTTGCTATTCGTATTATCGTGGCTATTCGTGAATGTTCAAAATATGTTTTCGTGCATTCGGATCGGTCCGAATGCCCGAAAACAGTAAAATTCGGTAAATTAGACATTCTTGCTGAAACGAATTGCACATGTCTAATGTTATCTAATGGTTTTTTATTTTGTACAGTCATGGCCGTAAATGTTGGCACCCCTGAAATTTTTGAAAATGAAGTATTTCTCACAGAAAAGGATTGCAGTAACACATGTTTATTCTCTTTATGTGTATTGGAACTAAACCAAAAAAGGGAGGAAAAAAAGCAAATTGGACATAATGTCACACTAAACTCCAAAAATGGGCTGGACCAAATTATTGGCACCCTTTCAAAATTGTGGAAAAATAAGATTGTTTCAAGCATCTGATGCTCCTTTAACCCCTTAATGATGCCGTATGTAAATGTACGTCCTGGTGAGCTGGTACTTAACGCACCAGGACGTACATTTACGTCCTATACATAACCATGAGCATCGGAGCGATGCTTGGGTCATGCGCGGCAGGGACCCGCCGGCCGATCATCCAGGGCGGCAGACGGAGGTCCCCTCACCTGCCTTCGCTGCCTTCCATGGGTCTTATGTTCTGGTCTGTGATGGAGCAGACCAGAGCAGAAGATGGACGATAATACTGATCAGTGCCATGTCCTATGCATAGCACTGAACAGTATTAGCAATCAAATGGTTGCTATAAATAGTCTCCTATGGGGACTATTAAAGTGTTAAAACAAAAGGGAAAAAAGGAAAAACATTTTTAAAAAATGTGAAAAACACCCTCCCCCAATAAAAACGTAAATTGTCCCTTTTCCCTATTTCACCCCCCAAAAAGTGCAAACAAAAAGTGCGTAAATATCTGAATTATTAAAATCAAATGTTAATGAAACCGTACGGTGAACGGCGTGAACGTAAAAAAAAAGTCCACAATAGCTGCTTTTTTATAAAAATTTATTCCAAAAAAGATTAATAAAAAATGTATTAAAAGTTTATATAAGCAAATATGGTAACAATAAAGTAGAGAACACGGCGCAAAAAATGAGCACTCATACCACTGCTTATACGGAAAAATGAAAAAGTTATAGGTCTTAAAAAGAGGGGGATTCTAAACGTACTCATTTGGTTAAACAGTTTGACATTTTTTTTAAGTACAACAGTAATAGTACATTATCATGGGTATCATTTTAATCAGATTGACCCAAAGAATAAGGAACACATGTCATTTTTACCGTAAATTTTCAAGCGTGAAAACGAAACCTTCCAAAATTTGCTAAATTGCGGTTTTCTTTTTAATTTCCCCACACAAATTGTATTTTTTGGTTGCGCCATACATTTTATGGTAAAGTGAGTGATGGCATTACAACGGACAACTGGTCATGCAAAACACAAGCCCCATACTAGTCTGTGGATGAAAATATAAAAGAGTTATGATTTTTTGAAGGCAAGGAGGAAAAAAACGAAAACGTAAAAATAAAATTGTCTGAGTCCTTAAGGCCCAAATGAGCTGAGTCCTTAAGGGGTTAAACTGACTTAGGGAAAGTAACAGGTGTGGGAATTATAAAAATCACACCTGAAAGCAGATAAAAAGGAGAGAAGTTCACTTAGTATTTGCATTGTGTGTCTGTGTGTGCCACACTAAGCATGGACAACAGAAAGCGGATAAGAGAACTGTCTGAGGACTTGAGAACCAAAATTGTGGAAAAATATCAACAATCTCAAGGTTACAAGTCCATCTCCAGAGATCTAGATTTACCTTTGTCCACAGTGCACAACATTATCAAGAAATTTGCAACCCATGGCAGTGTAGCTAATCTCCCTGGGCGTGGACAGAGGAGAAAAATGTATGAAAGGTGCAAACGCAGGATAGTCCGGATGGTGGATAAGCAGCCCCAAACAAGTTCTGAAGATATTCAAGCTGTCCTGCAGGCTCAGGGAGCATCAGTATCAGCGCAAACTATCTGTTGAGATTTAAATGAAATGAAAGGCTATGGCAGGAGACCCAGGAGGACCCCACTGCTGAAGCAGAGACATAAAAAAGCATGACTACATTTTGCCAAAATGAACTTGGGTAAGCCAAAATCCTTCTGGGAAAATGTCTTTTGGACAGATGAGAACAATATAGAGCTTTTTGGTAAAGCACATCATTCTACTGTTTACCAAAAACAGAATGAGACCTAGAAAGAAAAGAACACAATACCTACTGTTACGCCTAGCGCTCCGGGTCCCCGCTCCTCCCCGGAGCGCTCACGGCGTCCTTCTTCCTGCAGCTCCCCGGTCAGCGCTGACCGGGAGCGCTGCTCTGCCATGGCCGTTGGGGATGCGATTCGCACAGCGGGACGCGCCCGCTTGCGAGTCGCATCCCAGGTCACTTACCCGTTCCCGTCTCCTGCGGTCATGTGCTGGCGCGCGCGGCTCCGCTCTCTAGGGCGCGCGCGCGCCAGCTCCCTGAGACTTAAAGGGCCAGTGCACCAATGATTGGTGCCTGGCCCAATTAGCTTAATTGGTTCCCACCTGTTCCCTGCTTATATCTAGTCTCCTCCCTTGCACTCCCTTGCCGGATCTTGTTGCCTTAGTGCCAGTGAAAGCGTTCTTTGTGTGTTTATACCCTGTGTACCAGAACTATTGCTATCTCCCCTGACTACGAACCTTGCCGCCTGCCCCCGACCTTCTGCTACGTCCGACTTTGCTTCTGCCTACTCCCTTGTACCTCGCCTATCTTCAGCAGCCAGAGAGGTGCCGTTGCTAGTGGATACGACCTGGTCACTACCGCCGCAGCAAGACCATCCCGCTTTGCGGCGGGCTCTGGTGAAAACCAGTAGTGTCTTAGAACCGGTCCACTAGCACGGTCCTCGCCATCCCTCTCTGGCACAGAGGATCCACCTCCTGCCAGCCGGCATCATGACAGTAGATCCGGCCATGGATCCCGCTGAAGTTCCTCTGCCTGTTGTCGCCGACCTCCCCACACTGGTCGCCCAGCAAGCCCGACAGATTGCCCAACAAGATCACCAGCTGTCGTACTTGACCACCATGACTCAGCAACTCCAGTCGCAGCTACAGCAGATTCAGTCTCAGCTACAGCAGCAGCAACCATCTCCTCCGCCAGCTCCTGCACCTCTTCCGCAGCGAGTGGCCACTCCTAGCCTCCGCCTGTCTTTGCCGGACAAATTTAATGGGGACTCTAAGTTTTGCCGTGGCTTCCTTTCCCAATGTTCCCTGCATCTGGAGATGATGTCGGATCAGTTTCCTACTGAAAGGTCTAAGGTGGCTTTCGTAGTCAGCCTTCTGTCTGGAAAAGCCCTGTCATGGGCCACACCGCTCTGGGACCGCGATGACCCTGTCACTGCCTCTGTACACTCCTTCTTCTCGGAAATTCGAAGTGTCTTTGAGGAACCTGCCCGAGCCTCTTCTGCTGAGACTGCCCTGCTGAACCTGGTCCAGGGTAATTCCTCCGTTGGCGAGTACGCCATACAATTCCGTACTCTTGCTTCTGAACTATCCTGGAATAATGAGGCTCTCTGCGCGACCTTTAAAAAAGGCCTATCCAGCAACATTAAGGATGTTCTGGCCGCACGAGAGACTCCTGCTAACCTGCATGAACTCATTCATCTAGCCACTCGCATTGACATGCGTTTTTCTGAGAGGCATCAAGAGCTCCGCCAGGAAAAGGACTTAGATCTCTGGACACCTCTCCCACAGTCTCCACTGCAATCTGCGCCTAGGCCTCCCGCCGAGGAGGCCATGCAAGTGGATCGGTCTCGCCTGACCCTGGAAGAGAGGAATCGCCGTAAGGAAGAGAATCTTTGTTTGTACTGTGCCAGTACTGAACATTTTCTGGTGGATTGCCCAATCCGTCCTCCACGTCTGGGAAACGCACGCTCGCACTCAGCTCTCGTGGGTGTGGCGTCTCTTGATGCCAAGTCGGCTTCTCCACGTCTCACGGTACCTGTTCGGATTTCCACTTCAGCCAGCTCTCCCCTCTCAGCCGTGGCCTGCCTGGACTCTGGAGCTTCTGGGAATTTTATTCGGGACTCCTTTGTGAATAAATTCCGGATTCCGGTGACCCGTCTTGTCAAGCCACTCCACATTTCCGCGGTCAACGGAGCCAGGGTGGACTGTACCATACGTTTCCGCACGGAGCCCCTTCTTATGAGCATCGGATCTCACCACGAGAGGATTGAACTTTTGGTCCTCCCCAATTGCACCTCGGAAATTCTCCTTGGACTTCCCTGGCTTCAACTTCATTCCCCAACCCTGGATTGGTCCACTGGGGAGATCAAGAGTTGGGGGTCCTCTTGTTCCAAGAACTGTCTAAAACCGGTTCCCAGTAACCCTTGCCGTAACTCTGTGGTTCCTCCTGTATCTGGTCCCCCTAAGGTCATTAAGGACTCTGCCTGCCACAGGAAATGCCCCTCCCCCCCTCCCAGTTCCATCAGGCAAGCTTCTGTGTCCCCTCATGGCCCTCGTCCTGGTGTCACACTGCCCCGTGCCAGGTCCCGCCCTCTGCCCTCTCTCCCCATTCCTACTCCTGCGGTTCTGCCTGCCGTTGAGGAATCCCTCCATCCTTTCCCGGTGTCCTCATCCCAGGGGAGGCAGTTACCCGATAAAGAGAAGGGGAGACCTAAGGGGGGGGGTACTGTTACGCCTAGCGCTCCGGGTCCCCGCTCCTCCCCGGAGCGCTCACGGCGTCCTTCTTCCTGCAGCTCCCCGGTCAGCGCTGACCGGGAGCGCTGCTCTGCCATGGCCGTTGGGGATGCGATTCGCACAGCGGGACGCGCCCGCTTGCGAGTCGCATCCCAGGTCACTTACCCGTTCCCGTCTCCTGCGGTCATGTGCTGGCGCGCGCGGCTCCGCTCTCTAGGGCGCGCGCGCGCCAGCTCCCTGAGACTTAAAGGGCCAGTGCACCAATGATTGGTGCCTGGCCCAATTAGCTTAATTGGTTCCCACCTGTTCCCTGCTTATATCTAGTCTCCTCCCTTGCACTCCCTTGCCGGATCTTGTTGCCTTAGTGCCAGTGAAAGCGTTCTTTGTGTGTTTATACCCTGTGTACCAGAACTATTGCTATCTCCCCTGACTACGAACCTTGCCGCCTGCCCCCGACCTTCTGCTACGTCCGACTTTGCTTCTGCCTACTCCCTTGTACCTCGCCTATCTTCAGCAGCCAGAGAGGTGCCGTTGCTAGTGGATACGACCTGGTCACTACCGCCGCAGCAAGACCATCCCGCTTTGCGGCGGGCTCTGGGGAAAACCAGTAGTGTCTTAGAACCGGTCCACTAGCACGGTCCTCGCCATCCCTCTCTGGCACAGAGGATCCACCTCCTGCCAGCCGGCATCGTGACACCTACAGTGAAATATGGTGGAGGTTCAATTATGTTTTAGGTTGTTTTGCTGCCTCTGGCACTGGGTGCCTTGAATGTGTGCAGGGCATCATGAAATCTGAGGATTACCAACTGATTTTGGGTCGCACTGTACAGCCAGTGTCAGAAAGCTGGGTTTACGTCCGAGATCTTGGGTATTCCAGCAGGACAATGACCCCAAACATATGTCAAAAATCACCCAGAAATGGATGGCAGCAAAGTGCCGGAGAGTTCTGAAGTGGCCAGCAATGAGTCCAGATCTAAATCTCGTTGAACACCTGTGGATAGATCTTAAAGGGGTACTCCCCTTTATTTTTTCTTAAATCAACTGGTGACAGAAAGTTCAACAGATTTGTAAATTACTTCTAGTAAAAAATCTTAATCCTTCCTGTACTTATCAGCTGTTGTATACTCTACAGGAAGTTCTTTTCTTTTTGAATTTCAATTCTGTCTGACCACGGTGCTCTCTGCGAACACCTCTGTCCATTTAGGAACTGTCTGGAGCAGGATAGGTTTGCTATGGGGATTTGCTCCTACTCTGGACAGTTCCTAAAATGTACAGAGGTGTCAGCAGAGAGTACTGTGGTCAGACAGAAAGGAAATTCAAAAAGAAAAGAACTTCCTGTAGAGCATACAACAGCTGATAAGTACAGGAAGGATTAAGATTTTTTAATAGAAGTAATTTACAAATCTGTTTAACTTTCTGGCACCAGTTGATTTAAAAAAAATATTTTCCAGGGGAGTACCCCTTTAAAATTGCAGTTGGGAAAATGTGCCCTTCCAATAAGAAAGACCTGGAACAGTTTGCAAAGGATGAGTGGTCCAACATTCTGGATGAGAGGTGTAAGAAGCTCATTGATGGTTATAGGGAGCGACTGATTTCAGTAATTTTCTTCAAAGGGTGTGTGTCAGGCCCGAGGCCTGATTATGGAAACATACATGTGTTTTATAAGACATGGGTGAGGGGTCATTCAGATGGTGTATCCTTTGTTTTTTGTGTATTGCATTTTATTGGGGGATCTGGCTGTTTGTTTGTATCTCCTTTGAAGTCATGCACTCTGGTCTCATCATATAATCAAAGATATAAGGGGCCAGGAAGAGAGAAGACCCCCTGGTGGGATCGGAGGGGAGGGGGGAATGGAGTCTCCCTCCAAAAAGGCAGATATATAATATTTAACAATGCTAGACTCAGGTTGTTCAAGGCTGTGCAACAAGCTGACAAGACCATCCTAAGAACAGCTGGAACTCACTCTCATGGACTGCTATATCATCATGCTGTGAGAACTTCATCTTTTGTTTTTCTGAACTTGTCTTGCCAAACTCTTTTATATATTTTTGTAACTGTATGTCATTTGTTTCTCTATTTTTATATAGTCAGCACTGTGATACCTTTTCTCAGATTAAATGTTTAATTAATCAGCTCTGGTCTTTGATCTCTAAATATTTGAGCTCACCTTTCTGAAGGCAGTTCTGGGGGAAACACGTTTATCTCAGGGTTAATTTGGTGACTTGCTGGGACTAGTAGTGGATACCCAGAGGTCTGGCGGCTTTAACCCTTGAACCATCACACTCTCTCTAGCGTCTTAGCTGGACCAATAGGGTGTAATCGTGACAGTGTGCAACCAAATATTAACCCCTTAAGGACTCAGCGTTTTTCAGTTTTTGCATTTTCATTTTTTCCTCATCACCTTCTAAAAATCATAACGCTTTCAATTTTGCACATAAAATTCCATATGATGGCTCATTTTTTGCGCCACCAATTCTAATTTTCTAATAGTCATTTTACCAAAAAATCCACAACTTTGATCGCCGCGTCTTTGATCGCCACGTCTGAAGGGTTAATAGCACGCAGCACAACGATCTGTGCCGCGCACTATTAGCCCAGGGTCCCGGCTATCAATAACAGCGGCGTGACCCCGTTTTAAACACCGGGACAGAGCGCAGGGCGTACAGGTAGGCCCTGCGTCCTTAAGAGGTTAAATTAAGGGTGCCAATAATTTTTCCTCCCTTTTTTGGTTTAGTTCCAATACACACAAAGGGAATAAACACGTGTATAGCAAAATATGTGTTACTGCAATCCTTTTCTGTGAGAAATACTTAATTTTCTTGAAAAATTACAGGGGTGCCAACATTCACAGCCATGACTGTATACATACTGTGAGACAGTAATGGTTGTCGGGGATCCCTATGTTTCATTATAGTACCTGTCAGTTGTTAATACTGGGTTTCAGGAAACACATATTACATACGGGGAAAGCTGGGTGAGATATTGGAAATCCAGAATTAGTTAAATCCCCAGCAAGACTTAGCTTGCTAGGAACTTTGGTAAGTCCTGTTATCGGGCCTCGATTTTTATGGGATGAAAGGCAGGTTTGGTAGAGGGGCTTTTCATCCCATTCTCTGGCCAATTTTTAATACTAGCCCAGAACAGCACAAGTGCTGAAAAAAGCTTGTCACTGTGCTTTAAAATTAGGTAAGAATCAGTCTGCAAGTGAGGCTATGAGTAAACTGCACCACTGATGAGAATTTGAATCAGGGGACATTGTAACCTGACTGAGCAAGGCTGGGTTCACATTTGTCCGGCATCTGGCATAGATGAACTCAACCTAGATCTCAACACAACTGATGCCATGACTGAGGACAACATGCATCAGTAGTAATCAGTTGTATGGCATCCGGCGTCCATTCTGTGTTCCCCTGTCAGATGCCGTCCGGCATGTCCAACCATCTGGCTTTAAAGGGGTAATCCGCTGCACACATATTATCCCCTATCGAAAGGATAGGGGATAAGATGTTATACCATGGGGTCCGGGATGGTAGCTGCGGCGACCGAAACACGGAAGCTTGCAGCTTCCGCGTTCGGTAGGTCACGGCACGCCCCCTCCATTCATGTCTATGGGAGGGGGCATGATGGTTAGTACAGAGTGGAGTTTGCAGGGGATCTGATCATCTAAAATGGCAGCCATCGGCAACTGTAATGTTAGGTAGCTGGTAGTAAGCCAACTATATAGACAGGAAAGAGATCTGTATAGTTAGCCCTATGCACGTTCTGGAATGTAAAGGATGTATATTTTTTGCTAGTGAAAATTAAAGCCACTAGAAGCCCTGTTAAATGTTACTTCCATGTCTCTGACAGCTATTTTGCCACTACTTGACTGGTTCTACAGAGCTAATTTTCCACAGTACACATAGATTTGAATATGCATTTATGTACGTTTTTATATTTTGGTTATGACAACTGCTTATTATGCTGGTATTTTGTTGGTGCTATTACAACTTACAGATGGTTCAGTAGGGCCAACACTTCAGAATTATTGGATCTAGAATGGTATAATTCTCTATCTTCCACTAATTCTACTAGCCTACCTTTTGGTTTCATAATAATTTAACTAATAAAGTCTGACCTATTGCTAAATGCTTAATGCTATTAAGCTGAATTAAGTATTGTACTGTAGTTCCTAAGCTTATGAAAAAAAGTTTGAAGTTTAACCTATAACCCTACTGTGTTGATTTAATGGGAGGTAAATATAATACCCTAATGGGTTGATGTCAGTTGCCCTATACTAGTGTAAAAATTCATTCACTCCAAATATAGCAATCAGAATAAATCTTTAAATTATATATTTTTCATGATTTTTCATGATCAGAAATTCAGGACACACATTATTTGGCTCACCATGTGTGTGGTCACATCATAAAAGCTTTCGTGAACAAGACACCCATATCATGTAGGAAAGCCTTCCTGTGCACTAGTGAGGTGAGTTAGGAAGAATGAGGATCCCTAACTAGAAATCCTAGCTTTATATGCATTTTATAGTTTTAGACAACTATGAGCTCCTGACAGATGTACATTGTATTGTAAGTACTGTTATATGGTGAATGGGGAGTGTCGGATTCTGTAAGAAAAAGTATGTTTCGGCAGCAAGGTTGGTAAATGTCTGATGCTAATTTTTACCCCAGGTCTTTTAAACCAGGTTATAGTCATATGAGCTAGTTCATAAAACCAGGGGATACATAGTAGGTTGGAAGAATAAGTCTGTTGCTGAGTATACAGGGCCTTGGTCCTTAGGACTAGCATTCCTGGAAAAAAAAAAGAAAAGAAAATAATGCTGAAGTGCATGACATATTAGGTTAAGTAAAAATAAAATTGGAGTTTAATAAATACTATTTCAGAAAGACAAAACATAGAAGTTGGGGGTATTGACTGTCACACAGGCTGTTTCCACTAGTTTTTTTTTTCTGGCAGTTTTTGAGCCAAAGTCAGAAGTGGATCCATAAGGGAGAAGTGTAAGTCCTACCTTTATATGTCCTATTCCTTTTGAATATATTTCTAGCTTTGGCTCAAAAACTGCAGTGGCATTTACCAAAAACTGCCAGAAAAAAAACCAAGTGTAACTTTGGGGCATGCTCACATGGGTAAAGACTGCGCTGTAAATTTCACATCAAAATTAGTGCAGAATCTGCTGTGCACATTTTGGTGCTGTTTTGTATGTGGTTTATTAGGGTGGCTTTTATTAAAGCTCCCTTTACTTTCAATGAGTGCTTCAAAGCAGAACAGCATGGAAAAAGTGACAGCAATGACAATGTGTATTACTACACTTGGAAGCTGTCACAGGCCACAGCAAATGAACACAAAGATGCAGCAGATGCTCAGATATCTACAGACATTTAATATTTAAAATGCTTCAAAATGCATTGCTGTTGTATTTACTAGGCTTAAAGGAGAACTCCAGGATAGCAAAACTGATTGATGAATTCACAGGAGGTCAGATCGAAGGAGGTCCAATCGCTGTTACCCCCACGATCTCCTGTACTGGCTCCTCTCCTGGAAGCGGCATTTCGACCACCGCATGAAGCGGCAGCTGACACACCCCCTCATTGCAGCTCTATAGAAGAGCCAGAAATTGCAGAGTGCAGCTCTCTGGCTCTCTGACAGAGATGCATTAAGGGGGGCGTGTTTCCCATCGCCTTGTGCAGTGGCCGAAACGCCACATTCTAGGGATAAGTGTCACATCAAGAGCCCCCCCCCCCACCACCACCTCACATGGCAGGGTGGTGTAGCTAACTTGTGTTTATCTCACTCACTGGTGGTGGTCTTGTGACGTGATACCTAGAAGGATGTAAACAGTGAAGTCTTCCTGTCGTGACAGACAGGCAGCACTAACTTTGACCATATGTTGATAAAAATATTCATACATTCAGAGAGGCTGTTATTCTCTAACAAAGACAAAATTCTCCCTTTCAGAAACAGGAATCTTGTAGAAGGTTATGCTCACAGCGTAGACAAGAACAGCAACTTGATTGTACAAAGATTGGGGGAGATTTATCAAAACCTGTCCAGAGGAAGAGTTGCTGAGTTGCCGATAGCAACCAATCAGATAGCTTCTTTCATTTTTGAAAAGGTCTCTGAAAAATGAATAAAGCAATCTGATTGGTTGCTATGGACAACTCAGCAAGTTTTCCTCAGGACAGGTTTTGATACATCTCCCCCATTGTACATAGGTATAAGCCTATATAGCCTAGGTCTAGGTATGCCTGGAAATAGTAGGGCTAGAAGATGTATAATAACCCACTCTCCACTAGAATCACCCATTCATCTAATTGATCATGACTCCATGGAGATTTCCTATTATACATATATCCATTTATTACAAAACATCTGTCAACACAAACACACAGTCATACACTCCACATAGATTCTCTACATCATATGTTTATAGATACACTTTTGCACATACATGTAACGTACTGGTCAGGAGACAGGAGGTGGATCCACTGAACCAGAGGAGCGATGACGTGGGCCGTACCAGGGGAATGGAGTCTAAGGGACTACTGGTCTTCACCAGGGCATGCCACAAAGTGGGATGGTCTTGCTGCGGCAGGTAGCCCCCAGGTCGTTCCTCCCGGTAGCGACTCTACCCCTCTGGTAGCTGAGAATGGCGCGGTACAGGAGGAGCAGGCAGAAGCATAGTCGGATGTAGCAGAAGTCAGGGCAGGCGGCACAGGTTCACAGGCGATAGTCAGGCAACAGGTCAGGGCAGGCAGCACAGGTTCACTAGCGGTAGTCACGGGCAATGGTTTGGCAACAGGCAACACTGATCAGCGTGTCTGACCGGGACACGCCAGGGAACAACAGGCAGAGGCCGAGGCAGCGAGCGCTTCGGTACAGAGGAGGGGACCTGAGCGCTCACTGTTACAGTACCCCCCCTTAGGTCTCCCCCTCCTTTTGGTACCAAGGAAACTGAGGATGAGGCTGCGGTCCAAGATGTTCTCTTCAGGTTCCCAAGATCTCTCCTCAGGACCGCAGCCTTCCCAGTCGACCAGAAAAAATCTTCTCCCCCGGATGAACTTCAATGCCAAAATCTCCTTGACAGAGAATACATTAGTAGTGCCGGTCACAGGGGTAGGAGTAGAAACCTTGGGGGAGAAGCGATTAAAGATGGCAGGTTTTAGGAGGGAGACATGGAAAGAGTTGGGAATCCTGAGGGAGGAAGGAAGATGGAGTTGGTAGGATACTGGATTGATTCGATTCTTGATCTTATAGGGTCCCAGGTAGCGGGGGCCCAATTTGTAGCTTGGAACCCGGAATAGGATATATTTGGAGGAGAGCCAAACTTTGTCACCAGGAGAAAATTCTGGAGGAACTCTGCGTTTCTTGTCGGCCTGGGACTTCATGCGGGCAGAGGCTTTGAGGAGAGCAGTGCGGGTTTCTCGCCAGATGGAAGAGAAATCTCGGACAAGGTCGTCAACAGCCGGTACGGGAGAAGAGGAGGTAGAGGATGGCGACCAAAGACTACAAAAAATGGAGACTTGTTAGAGGCAGAGGAGTGTTTGTAATTATAAGAAAATTCTGCCCAGGGAAGCAGATCAGACCAGTCACTGTGGCATGAGGACACGAAATGACTGTTAGGATTCGGCTAGCTGGATGTGGATCCTCTGTGTCAGCGAGGGATTGGCGTGGACTGTGTCGGTGGACTGGTTCTAGGGATGCTACTGGTTTTCACCAGAGCCCGCCGCAAAGCGGGATGGTCTTGCTGCGGCGGTAGCAACCAGGTCGTATTCACCGGCAACGGCTCAACCTCACTGACTGCTGAGAAGGCGTGGGACAGAAGGACTAGGCAGAGGCAAGGTCAGACGTAGCAGAAGGTCGGGGCAGGCGGCAAGGTTCGTAGTCAAAGAGGATAGCAGGAGATCTGGAACACAGGCTTTGGACAACACTAAACGCTTTCACTGGCACAAGGCAACAAGATCCGGCAAGGGAGTGCAGGGGAAGTGAGGTAATATGGACAGGGAGCAGGTGGAAGCTAATTAGGCTGATTTGGCCAGGCACCAATCACTGGTGCACTGGCCCTTTAAATCTTAGAGAGCTGGCGCGCGCGCCCTAAGGAGCGGAGCCGCGCGCGCCAGGACGTGACAGCCGGGGACCGGGACAGGTGAGTGACTTGGGATGCGATTCGCGAGCGGGCGTGTCCAGCGTTCGGCGTAACAATGACGTAGATAGTTTCCCAAAATTTGATTCACCCGTTCCACCTGGCCATTGGACTGAGGGTGATGGGAAGATGTGAAGTCCAACTTGACCCCGAGCTGACCACATAGAGCCCTCCAAAATTTGGAGACAAATTGTACCCCACGGTCAGAGACAATGTGCTTGGGAAGACCGTGGAGGCAAAAAACATGCTGAAAAAACTGTTTGGCTAACACAGGTGCAGACGGAAGACCAGGCAGAGGTACGAAGTGGGCCATCTTCGAGAAGCGGTCAACTACGACCCAAATGACCGTCATTCCATGGGAGGAGGGGAGATCGGTAACAAAGTCCATGGCGATGTGAGACCACGGAACCTCCGGAATAGGGAGAGGCAAGAGGAGTCCAACAGGCTTCTGACGAGGCGACTTGTCCCGAGCACAAATCATGCAAGCTTGGACGTAATACAAGACATTTTTCTCCATAGTAGGCCACCAGTATCTTTGGGAGATGAGCTGGAGAGTCTTCTGTACCCCAGGATGACCTGCGAATAAAGAGGCATGGCCCCACTTGAGGACTCGTAGGCGCTGACGTGGAGGCACATAGGACATGTCTGTGGGGAGAGAGCGCAGTTCCACTGGAGCAGCGGCAATTAGGCGCTCAGGCGGAATTATATGCTGGGGAGTTAACTCGTCTCCCAGCACGTCGGAAGAGCGGGAAAGGGCATCAGCCCTGATGTTCTTGCTCGCAGGACGAAAATGGATCATGAAATTAAAGCGAGCAAAGAACAAGGACCAGCGAGCCTGACGTGGATTCAGCCTTTGTGCGGCTTGGAGATAGGCAAGGTTTTTGTGGTCCGTGAAGATACTCACAGGGTGGATGGAGCCCTCGAGAAGATGCCTCCACTCCTCAAGTGCCAATTTTAGGGCCAATAGTTCCCTATCGCTAATAAAATAATTTCTCTCTGCGGGAGTGAAGGTCTTGGAGTAGAATCCGCAAGAAAGAGTCTTGCCCCTGGGAGACTTCTGGGTAAGTATGGCTCCGGCTCCCACGGAGGAGGCATCCACTTCCAGGGAAAATGGCTTAGTGGGGTCAGGTCTGAAGAGTACTGGTGCGGAGGCAAAAGAGGCTTTCAATGACTGGAAGGCCTCTTCTGCTTGAGAAGGCCAAGATTTGGGATTAGCCCCCTTTTTGGTCAGAGCTACAATGGGTGACACCAGAGTGGAATAATGGGGAATAAATTGCCTATAATAATTGGCGAAACCCAAAAATCTCTGAATAGCACGGAGTCCAGAGGGGCGTGGCCAGTCCAGTACCACTGAGAGCTTGTCTGGGTCCATCTGTAGACCCTGGGCTGAAATGATGTACCCAAGGAAGGGCAGGCTGGACCGCTCGAACAGACACTTCTCGATCTTGGCATACAGGTGATTCCTTCTAAGACGTGAAAGAACTTGACGGACATGGACCCGGTGTTGGTCCAGGTTGGAGGAGAAGATGAGGATGTCGTCAAGGTATACGACCACGCAGGTGTAAAGCAAATCTCTGAAAATGTCATTGACAAATTCTTGTAATACAGCAGTTAAAAAGATCGAATGGCATCACCAGGTATTCAAAATGGCCATCCCGTGTGTTGAAGGTGGTCTTCCACTCGTCGCCCTCTCGGATTCGGATCAGATTGTAAGCTCCTCGCAGATCCAGCTTGGTGAAGATCCTAGCCCCACGGAGGCGGTCAAATAGCTCAGAGATCAAGGGAAGAGGGTAACGATTCTTGACAGTTATCTTGTTTAAGCCTCTGTAGTCTATGCAAGGACGGAGGGAGCCGTCTTTCTTGGTAACAAAGAAAAAACCGGCCCCAGCGGGAGAGGAAGATTTCCTTATGAAACCTTTCTGCAGAATTTCACGAATGTACTCTGACATGGCGAGAGTCTCTGGTGGTGAGAGTGGGTAGATTCTACCCAGGGGTGGAGAAGAACCGGACACCAAATCAATTGGACAATCGTAAGGTCTATGAGGCGGAAGAACTTCGGCTTGCTTCTTGCAGAAGATGTCAGCGAAGCAATGGTAAGGCTCCGGAAGACCCGGTGGCGGAGGAACAACGGGGTCACGTTTGACAAGCACAGACTTGAGACAACGACCGGAGCAGGAGGGACCCCACTTCAGGATCTCTCCGGAGGTCCAATCCAGGATGGGACAGTGGCGCTGAAGCCAGGGCAACCCCAAGAGGAGTTCTGAGGAACAGAAGGGAAGAACCAAGAACTCCAGCGTTTCAGTGTGCGAAAATCCTACGCCCATCAGTAATGGTAAGGTGCAGTACTGCACAGTGGCAGAAAGTCTCTCTCCGTTGACAGTGGAAATGAAAAATGGTTTGGGCAAACGGACCACAGGGATTTGATGCTTGTCAACCAAGGAGGCATGGATGAAATTGCCAGCAGATCCAGAATCCAAGAAGGCGGTGGCAGTGAAGGTAGACTTGGAGGGAACGGAAAGCTGCACTGATACCATAAGACGTGGAGAGGAAGAATCCACACCTAGCAACGCCTCTCCTACGTTTACTAGGTGCGAGCGTTTCCCAAACGCGGTGGACGAAGAGGACAGTCTCTGAGGAAGTGCTCGGTACTAGCACAGTACAGACACAGTTTCTCGTCTCTGCGACGGCTCCGTTCCTGCGGGGTCAGGCGAGACCGGTCCACCTGCATGGCTTCCACAGCGGGAGGCCCCGAGACGGGTTGCGGTGGATGCTGAAAAACAGATAACGTCTAGGACGAGCTCTCTCTTTCTCCTGAAGCAGTTCCTCTTGTCTTTCGATGAATCGCTTATCAATCCTAGTGGCCAGCAGAATAAGGTCACTGAGGGTAGACGGTATTTCCCGTGCAGCTAAGACGTCCTTAACTTCACTACTTAGTCCCTTCTTGAAAGTGGCACAGAGGGCATCATTGTTCCAATTCAACTCGGAGGCGAGGGTACGGAATTGGATGGCATATTCACCCACGGTAGAGCCTCCTTGGGTCAGGTTCAGCAAAGCAGATTCTGCGGTGGTAACCCGGGCAGGTTCCTCGAAAACATTCCGGAACTCTTGACAGAAGCTCTGGACGAAGGTAGTGGCTGGATCAAGGCGGTCCCATAAAGGTGTAGCCCAGGCCAGGGCCTTCCCAGAGAGCAAGCTGAGTATGAAAGCCACCTTGGCTCGTTCGGACGGGAACTGGTCGGCCAGTAACTCGAGATGGAGTGAGCACTGCGACAGGAACCCACGGCACTGCTTCGGATCACCGTCGTACTTGTCCGGCAAGGACAAACGGACTCTGGCACTGGAGATGACTGCAGGCTGTGATGGAGCAGCAGGTGCAGGTGGAGGTGACGGCTGTTGCTGGGCAGACAGGAGTTGCTGCATCATGGCGGCCAACTGTTGACCTTGCTGGGCTATCTACTCATTCTGTTTAGCCACTACGGTGGTAAGATCTGCAAGGCTAGGAAGAGGCGTCTCAGCGGGATCCTTGGCCGGATCTTACTTTAACGTACCGGTCATGAGACAGGAGGTGAATCCACTGAACCAGAGGGGCGATGACGTGGGCCGTACCAGGCGAACGGAGTCTAACGGACTACTGGTCTTCACCAGGGCCCGCCGCAAAGCGGGATGGTCTTGCTGCGGCAGGTAGCCCCCAGGTCGTTCCACCCGATAGCGACTAGACCCCTCTGGTAGCTGAGAATGGCACGGTACAGGAGGAGCAGGCAGAAGCGTAGTTGGATGTAGCAGAGGTCAGGGCAGGCGGCACAGGTTCACAGGCGATAGTCAGGCAACAGGTCAGGGCAGGCAGCACAGGTTCACTAGCGGTAGTCACGGGCAACGGTTTGGCAACAGGCAACACTGAACAGAGGGAACGCTTTCACTAGGCACAAGGCACTAAAGATCCGGCGAGGGCAGGAAGGGGCAGGAGACATTTATAGAACAGTGAGGGCCAGGCACCAATCAATGGTGCGCTGGCCCTTTAAATTTCATGAAGCCGGCACGCGCGCGCCCTAAGGAGCGGGGCCGCGCGCGCCGGGGAACAGAGGCAGCACACGAGGACGGAGCTGCAGGTGAGGAGGAACGAGATGAGGCGAGTGTGCGGTGATCAGCCGCCACGTTAACCGCAACCCCGCCGGAGGAATCCCCGCTCTCTCGGTCAGCGTGGCAGAGGTCGAGGCAGCGAGCGCTCCGGTCCAGAGGAGGGGACCAGAGCGCTCACTGTTACAATACATATTACATATTTCTATATTTATCTATTTTCATATTTATTTATCTTTATTTTTTACATTATTTTTAATTTTATATATACTCCATATATCTCACAAAAACTTGGGACACAAAGGCACAAAATTTTTTAATATCACTTCCCTAAATCCAAATATCAGTACTTGGTAAAAATATATATTATCCTTGTCCGTCACAGGATTTACCACTATCCGTACACGACCCCAGTCCCAATCCAGAACAGGTTTTGCACACAAGAAAATCCAATTATCTAATCACACACAAACCCAATTACCTAATCACACACAAGATATAAGGCCACTTCGCACACAGTTGGTACACTGCTATTGAAAAAGAGACCCAGCCGGTCTCGAAACGTGTCTAGCCTTTATACCCATAGCAAGCTGTCGGTTTTTGCAGCATCCTGTAACATCCCGATGCGGACAGCGCACAAACTATACTACAGAGACAAGCCGACCTTCCTGGTACGCATAGCACACAAAACTTCAGATCACTACACCGGCAAACAGATCTCCTGGTGCGCATAGCGCATGAAGCTACATAACACCACACCGGCAAGTAGACATCCTGATGCGCATAGTGCATAGAACTTCGCATCACCATGCCGACAAGCAGACCTCTCCCTCCCCTGGCTCACCAGACCTGACGACTCACCATTCCAAGGCGCGACTAGGCATCCGGTTCGGAAGCCACTGTGGGTAAGTAGTGAGAGCGCCGTGGGATTCCCGCCAGGACAGGTAAGCCAACACTGTCCTGCAAATTCCAAACTTTGTTCCATATCATTACTTAAGATTGTTGAAGTCTCTCTCAGCTATACAGAACTTTATCCACTGGATTACAAATTGTGCAATATTGCATTCGAAATCGCTGCCTATCCTTTTGATTGCATAATATGGACCTTTTTTTACTTATCTGCATGATAATCTATATATATAAATCCCAACGTGTGTGTGTGTATGTATGTATAGATGTATGTATATATGTATGTATGTTTGTATGTTCCACAAAAACTTTAAAACGGCTAAAGATATTAACATGAAACTTGGCCCACATGTTACTGAAATGTCAACAACAAATATAGGATAGGTGATTTAACCCTTACTCACCACCATTTGCCAGGGGCGGGGCATATGTTTAACCTGTTAAGGGCCAAGAGGGTAAACTTACGCCCCTAGTCCCGCTCCCGTGATATAACGCGGGGTTACACGGTAACCCCGCATCATATCACGGCGGGCCCGGCGTCATAGTGAATCCAGGACCCGCCGCTAATAGCGCGCGGCAGTGATCGCGGTGAAAGTGAAAGTAAAATGTGCCGGTTGGCTCAGGGAGCTGTTCGGGATCGCCGCGGTATAATCGCGGCATCCGGAACTGCTGTACTTCAGGAGGAAGGTCTCTTACTTTCCTTACTGCAGTCCGATCGCCGAATGAATGCTTCAAGCCTGAGATCCAGGCTTGAGCATTCAATTGCCGAAAACACTGATTGATGCATTCCTATGGAGATGCATCAATCAGTGGTAAAGATCAGTACATGCAATGTTATAGCCCCCGGGGGCTATAATATGGCATAAGAAATGTGTAAAAAAAATCATTAACCCTTTGAATTATCCCTTCCCCTAATAAAAGTTTGAATCACCTGGCATTTCCAAGAATAAAAAAAAAACTGTGTAAATAAAAATAAACATATGTGGTATCACCGCATGTGGAAATGTCCGAATTACAAAAATAAACTGCTTTTTAAACCACACGTTCAATGGCGTACGCGCAAAAAAATTCCAAAGTCCAAAACAGCGTATTTTTGGTCACTTTATATCAGGAAAAGATGAATATAAAGCGATCAAAAAGTCTGATCAATGCAAAAATGGTACCAACAAAAACTTCAGATCACGGCACAAAAAATGAGCCCTCATAGCCCCCTGAAGATGGAAAAATAAAAAAGTTATAGGGCTCAGAAAATGACCATTTTAAACGTATAAATTTTCCTGCATGTATTTATGATTTTTTTTCAGTAGTAATACAAAATCAAACCTATACAAGTAGGGTATCATTTTACCCGTATGGACCTAGAGAATAAAGAAAAGGTGTCATTTTTTATGAAAAATGTACTACGTAGAAACGGAAGCCCCCAAAAGTTACAAAATGGCATTTTTTTTTCAATTTTGTCGCACAATGATTTTTTTTTCTGTTTCGCTGTATATTTTTGGGTACAATGACTGATGTCATTACAAAGTAGAATTGGTGGCGCAAAAAATACGCCATAATACAGATTTTTAGGTGTAAAATTGAAAGAATTATGATTTTTTAAAGGTAAGGAGGAAAAAAACGAAAAATGCCTGGTCCTTAAGGGGTTAAAATCCCATGCAAGTCAATGGGAAATATATGTTACCGCATAACTTCCAAACGGCTGAAGATGTTTCGATAATACTTGGTCACATTACTTATATGTCCACTTAAAATATAGGATAGTTAATTTAACCCTTAACTACCCCCATTTGTGAGGGTTGGGGTTTTTGTTTAAAGTCCCATGCAAATCAATGGGAAATGTATTTTTCCATATAATTTCCGTACGGCTGTAGCTATTTCAATGCTTGGTACACATATTACGGGTCGGGATATGAGGACGGGATGGGAGGTCGGGATAGGAGGTCGAGATAGGAGGTCGGGATAGGAGGTCGGGTAGGAGGACGGGATAGGAGGACGGGATAGGAGGACGGGATAGGAGGACGGGATAGGAGGACGGGATAGGAGGACGGGATAGGAGGTCGGGATAGGAGGTCGGGATAGGAGGTCGGGATAGGAGGTCGAGATAGGAGGACGGGATAGGAGGTCGAGATAGGAGGACGGGATAGGAGGTCAAGATAGGAGGTCGAGATATGAGGACGGGAAAGGAGGCTGGGATAGGAGGACAGGATAGGAGGTCTGGATAGGAGGTCTGTTACGCCGAGCGCTCCGGGTCCCCGCTCCTCCCCGGAGCGCTCACAGCATTCTCCTGTTCGCAGCGCCCCGGTCAGACCCGCTGACTGGGTGCGCTGCGATAATATCCCCAGCCGGGATGCGATTCGCGATGCGGGACGCACCCGCTCACGGTGCGCATCCCGACCCACTTACCAGACTCGTTCCCCGTCTGTGCTGTCCCGGCGCACGCGGCCCCGCTCCCTAGGGCTCGCGCGCCGGCTCTTTGCGATTTAAAGGGCCGTGCGTCACTGATTGGCGCATGGTTTTAATTAGTGTGTTCACCTGTGCACTTCCCTATATTACCTCACTTCCCCTTCACTTCCTTGCCGGATCTTGTTGCCATTGTGCCAGTGAAAGCGTTCCTTGTGTATTCCAAGCCAGTGTTCCAGACCTCTTGCCATTGCCCCTGACTACGATCCTTGCTGCCTGCCCTGACCTTCTGCTACGTCCGACCTTGCTCTTGTCTAATCCCTTGTACCGCGCTTATCTCAGCAGTCAGAGAGGTTGAGCCGTTGCCGATGGATACGACCTGGTTGCTACCACCGCTGCAAGACCATGCCGCTTTGCGGCGGGCTCTGGTGAAAACCAGTCCAGGTCCACGCCAATCCCTCTCTGACACAGAGGATCCACCTCCAGCCTGCCGATTCCTGACAGTAGATCCGGCCATGGATCCCGCTGAGGTCCCGCTGCCAGTTGTCACTGACCTTACCACGGTGGTCGCCCAGCAGTCGCAACAGATAGCGCAACAAGGCCACCAGCTGTCTCAACTGACTGTGATGCTACAGCAGCTTCTACCACAGCTTCAGCAACCATCTCCTCCGCCAGCTCCTGCACCTCCTCCGCAGCGAGTGGCCGCATCCAGCCTCCATTTATCATTGCCGGACAAGTTTGATGGGGACTCTAAACTTTGCCGTGGTTTTCTCTCGCAATGTTCCCTGCATTTGGAGATGATGTCGGACCAATTTCTAACTGAACGGTCAAAGGTGGCTTTCGTGGTCAGTCTTCTGTCTGGGAAGGCCCTGTCATGGGCCACACCGCTCTGGGACCGCAATGATCCTGTCACTGCCTCCATACACTCTTTCTTCGCGGAGATTCGAAGTGTCTTCGAGGAACCAGCCCGAGCCTCTTCTGCCGAGACTGCCCTGCTGAACCTGGTCCAGGGTAATTCTTCAGTAGGCGAGTACGCCATCCAATTCCGTACTCTCGCCTCCGAATTATCCTGGAATAACGAGGCCCTCTGCGCGACCTTCAAAAAAGGCCTATCCAGTAACATCAAAGATGTGCTGGCCGCACGAGAAATCCCTGCCAACCTGCATGAACTTATTCATTTGGCCACCCACATTGATATGCGTTTTTCCGAAAGACGCCAGGAGCTCCGCCAGGATATGGACTTTGTTCGCACGAGGAGGTTTCTTTCCTCGGCTCCTCTCTTCTCTGGTCCACTGCAATCTGTTCCTGTGCCTTCCACCATGGAGGCTATGCAAGTAGACCGGTCTCGTCTGACACCTCAAGAGAGGACACGCCGCCGCAATGAGAACCTATGCCTGTACTGTGCCAGTACCGAACACTTCTTGAAGGATTGTCCTATCCGACCTCCACGTCAGGAAAGACGCACTCCGATTCCGCACAAAGGTGAGACAGCTCTAGGTGTGAACTCTGCTTCTCCACGTCTTACTGTGCCTGTGCGGATTTCTTCTTCTAACTTCTCCTTCTCAGCTGTGGCCTTCTTGGATTCCGGATCTGCAGGAAATTTTATTTTGGCCTCTTTCGTTAACAGGTTCAACATCCCAGTGACCAGTCTCGCCAGACCTCTCTACATCGCCTCAGTTAATGGTGAAAGATTGGACTGTACTGTGCGTTACCGCACAGAACCTCTCTTAATGTGCATTGGACCCCATCACGAAAAGATTGAATTTCTGGTACTTTCTAACTGCACCTCTGAAATTCTTCTTGGACTACCTTGGCTTCAACGCCATTCCCCTACCCTTGACTGGACCACCGGGGAAATCAAGAATTGGGGTACTTCTTGCTACAAAAAATGCCTTATGTCTGCTCCCAGTCCTGCCAGTCAAAACCCTAAGGCTCCTCCGA
The DNA here is from genome assembly GCF_029499605.1 of Hyla sarda. NCBI lineage: Eukaryota > Metazoa > Chordata > Amphibia > Anura > Hylidae > Hyla > Hyla sarda. The sequence continues at coordinate 147,320,940 of NC_079193.1, forward strand.
TACCAGGTCTCCCCAAGGCCTATCTGGACTATGCTGATGTTTTTTTGCAAAAAACAAGCAGAGACTTTGCATCCTCACAGGCCTTATGACTGTCCTATTGATACCATGCATTGGTTACCGCGGTCTTAATAAAATCACTATAAAAAAACACTATCCCCTGCCTCTTATCTCGGAACTCTTTGACCGCCTACGTGGCTCTTCCCTTCCTAGGATATTTAGTCTCTGGCCAGGGACTCCAAATGGACCCAGACAAACTATCAGCCGTGTTGGATTGGCCACGCCCCTCCGGACTCCGAACTATCCAACGTTTCTTGGGGTTTGCCAATTACTACAAACAATTTATTCCATATTTTTCCACCATTGTGGCCCTAACCAAGAAAAACACCAACCCTAAGTCCTGGCCTCCTCAAGCGGAAGAGGCGTTCAACCGTCTCAAAACTGCCGTTTCTTCTGCTCCCGTACTCTCCAGACCTGATCCATCTAAACCCTTCTCATTGGAGGTAGACGCCTCCTCGGTGGGAGCTGGAGCTGTACTCCTACAGAAAAACTCTTCCGGACATGGTGTTACTTGTGGTTACTTTTCTAGGACCTTCTCTCCGGCGGAGAAAAACTACTCCATTGGTGATCGAGAACTACTGGCCATTAAACTGGCCCTCGAGGAATGGAGGCACCTGCTGGAGGGGTCCAAATACCCAGTTATTATATACACTGATCACAATAATCTCTCTTATCTTCAGTCTGCCCAACGGCTGAACCCTCGCCAGGCTAGGTGGTCGTTGTTTTTTGCCCGTTTTAACTTTGAGATTCATTTTTGCCCCGCTGACAAGAATATTAGGGCTGACGCCCTCTCTCGTTCCTCGGATGCCTCTGAAATGGAAGCCTCCCTGCAACACATTATTCCTCCTGACTGTCTGATCTCTGCTTCCCCAGCTTCCATCAGATAAACTCCTCCTGGAAAGACCTTCGTCCCTCTACGCCAGCGCCTCAGGATTCTCAGGTGGGGACACTCCTCTCACCTCGCCGGCCATGCTGGCGTCAAAAAATCCATCCAGCTCATCTCTCGTTTTTATTGGTGGCCTACCCTGGAAGCAGATGTTGCTGATTTTGTTCGGGCTTGTACAGTCTGTGCCCGGGACAAGACTCCCCGCCAGAAGCCTGCCGGTCTCCTTCATCCTCTGCCTGTTCCTGAGCTACCATGGTCTCAGATTGCTATGGACTTTATTACAGACCTGCCTTTATCCCATGGCAACAGTTATTTGGGTGGTCGTTGATCGTTTCTCCAAGATGGCACATTTTATTCCTCTTCCAGGTCTTCCTTCTGCGCCACAGTTGGCGAAACAATTTTTTGTGCACATTTTTCGCCTTCATGGGCTTCCTACGCATATCATCTCGGATAGAGGCGTTCAATTTGTGTCGAAATTCTGGAGGGCCCTCTGTAATCAGCTTAAAATCAAATTAAACTTCTCGTCTTCCTATCATCCCCAATCCAATGGGCAAGTGGAGAGAGTTAATCAGGTTCTTGGTGACTATTTGCGACATTTTGTTTCCTCCCGCCAGGATGATTGTGCCGATCTCCTACCATGAACCGAATTCTCGTACAATTTCAAAGTCTCTGAGTCCTCAGCTAAATCCCAATTCTTTGTGGTGTACGGCCGTCACCCTCTTCCCCCCCCCCCCTCCCCACTCCCACGCCTTCTGGTTTGCCCGCTGTTGATGAGGTGACCCGGGACTTCTCCACCATCTGGAAAGAGACTCAAAAATCTCTCATACAGGCCTCATCCCGGATGAAGAAACATGCCGACAAAAAAAGAAGAACTCCTCCTGTCTTTTCTCCTGGAGACAAAGTGTGGCTCTCCGCCAAGTATATCCGCTTCCGTGTCCCCAGTTATAAACTGGGACCACGTTATCTTGGACCTTTTAAAATCAAATGCCAAATCAACCCTATCTCCTACAAACTCCTTCTTCCCCCTTCTCTCCGTATTCCCAATGCTTTTCATGTCTCTCTCCTTAAACCACTTATCCTTAACAGCTTCTCTCCTAAGGTTTTTGCTCCTACTCCTGTCTTGGGTCCTCAGACATCTTCTCGGTTAAAGAAATTCTTGCATCCAAGACGGTCAGAGGTAAAAAAAAAATTCTTGTAGATTGGGAGAATTGCGGTCCGGAGGAGAGGTCATGGGAACCCGAGGATAACATCCTTGACAAGGACCTTATCTACAAATTTTCAGGTTAAAAAAAGAGGGGGAGGCCCAAGGGGGGGGGGGTACTGTTACGCCGAGCGCTCCGGGTCCCCGCTCCTCCCCGGAGCGCTCACAGCGTTCTCCTGTTCGCAGCGCCCCGGTCAGACCCGCTGACCGGGTGCGCTGCGATAATATCCCCAGCCGGGATGCGATTCGCGATGCGGGACGCGCCCACTCGCGGTGCGCATCCCGACCCGCTTACCAGACTCGTTCCCCGTCTGTGCTGTCCCGGCGCGCGCGGCCCCGCTCCCTAGGGCGCGCGCGCGCCGGCTCTTTGCAATTTAATGGGCCGGTGCGCCACTGATTGGCGCATGGTTTTAATTAGTGTGTTCACCTGTGCACTTCCCTATATTACCTCACTTCTCCTTCACTTCCTTGCCGGATCTTGTTGCCATTGTGCCAGTGAAAGCGTTTCCTTGTGTATTCCAAGCCAGTGTTCCAGACCTCTTACCGTTGCCCCGACTACGATCCTTGCTGCCTGCCCTGACCTTCTGCTACGTCCGACCTTGCTCTTGTCTAATCCCTTGTACCACGCCTATCTCAGCAGTTAGAGAGGTTGAGCCGTTGCCGGTGGATACGACCTGGTTGCTACCGCCACTGCAAGACCATCCCGCTTTGCGGCGGGCTCTGGTGAAAACCAGTAGCAACTTAGAACCGGTCCACCGACACGGTCCACGCCAATCCCTCTCTGACACAGAGGATCCACCTCCAGCCTGCCGAATCCTGACAAGGTCGGGATAGGAGGTCGAGATAGGAGGATGGGATAGGAGGTTGAGATATGAGGACAGGAAAGGAGGATGGAAAATGAGGACGGGATAGGAGGACGGGATAGGAGGTCGGGATAGAAGCACGGGATAGGAGGTTGAGATAGGAGGTCGAGAAAGGAGGACGGGATAGGAGGTCGGGATAGGAGATCAGGATAGGAGGTCAGGATAGGAGGTCGGGATAGGAGGTCGAGATTGGAGGACGGGACAGGAGGTCGGGATAGGAGGTCGAGATAGGAGGACGGGATAGGAGGACGGGATAGGAGGTCGAAATAGGAGGACGGGATAGGAGGACGGGATAGGAGGACTGGATAGGAGGACGGGATAGGAGGACGGGATAGGAGGTCAGGATAGGAGGTCGGGATAAGAGGGCGGGATAGGAGGACAGGATAGGAGGTCTGGATAGGAGGACGGGATAGGAGGGCAGGATAGGAAGGCGGGATAGGAGGGCGGGATAGGAGGATGGGATAGGAGGACGGGATAGGAGGCCGGGATAGGAGGACGGTATAGGAGGTCGGGACAGGAGGTCGAGATAGGAGGAGGGGATAGGAGGTCGGGATGTGGGGTTGGGATATGACAACAATATATGAGGACTGCATATGAAGTCAAAAGCTTCCTCCTTTGTTTATTTTCCTCCCCAACAAGGATTAGGAAGGAAAAACCAGACAACGCCGGGTACTCAGCTAGTTTTTAATAATCTTCATTTTTTATATTCTATATTATTCATTTTATATTTGTTTGTATCTATTGACACTACTGCAAGGGCCCTGCAGGCAGTTGCCATAGACAGTTCCATCAATAAACATATATTTGTTTTAATACAATATAATATATATTGTTTCTACTTCAGTACCAACTGTGTACACACACAATGCATTATATATGCTCTCTCACCATTTTTTCAGAGAATACAAAAGACCAGATTTTAGGAAAGTGTTTCTCCTCTTACATTCAATATTATTTTCAGGTCGCTTAGGATAGGCGACCTTACACATCAGTACTCATCTGGCATAACTAAGCTTTATCAACTGGTTTTTGCGGTTAGAGCTACCTTTCGTCTCTAAGATGTATAATAAGGCATGCCATAATTTTCATAATAGAAACATTCCTATGTTCCTATAAAATTAGAGGAACACTGAGTAACAATAATTGGATCAGTGCCGTACATTTGATTGTGCCTATGCCTGTTACTATGGTCCTGTGAGGTGAGCTGCAGTACCAGGCACAGCCACTACCCAGTGCATTACCTACCTTATTTTAAGGTTTTCCTAGGTTCACAAGAGAAATTTAAAGATAAGCAAAGATTTTTTTATTAATGTTGACATGGAATAGTGAGGCCCGGGAATTACATTCTTCTAGCTGGCGAGCCCCAGCACCAAATAACTGATAAGTCCTGGCCTAATGTATGACACTTTGCCTAGGTGAACTATTAGGTAAACACACTGCTTGCTGTAGACAATCCCCACTGACCAGATGCTGATGGTCTACCAATATATACTATTGCATTCATGCATAGGACTTATAGAGGAATGAAATAGTTGTGCTGTTTCTAAGGTAATAAACTACTTATCACTTGTGTACATCTGGCCAGCAGATGTGTACACTGGAAGTTAACCCTTGGCAGACTGGGGAACTGTGTAAGTAAAAGCATATGATGTCCTTTTTGAAGTTATTTTTGATGGGAAGTAAAAAGATTGAATGAAAGGCATGCTGCCAATATGTTCTTAGTAAAATACAGTGTATATTCCTTATAACTTGGGCGGATGACTGATCTACATTTAAAGATTAAGTCTCTATATACATTTTAGAGCTATACCCAGTCCATATGGTGAAATATACAGTTTGTTAGGGGAACTATAATGCATCAAAGGAAATGGATAACATTGCAATAATGTAGTTATAATTGCTTCATAATGTCAAATATTTTCATACATTTCATACAAAAGTAAACCAATATCTTGTATGGCTGGCTGTTGTAGTGTTCAGTGACTACTTATTACAATAAACACCTACATTACCTACTGGTGCATACAGCAAATGTGCCCATAGATCCCAATCACTTGACAGAGGCCAGAAAAGTGTTATTTTGGCCTCTCTTTGGGTGTTTTTTTTTTTTTTTTTGCAGGATAGAATAGTGCAGACCTCTGTGTTATTCCATCCTACAAAAACATACCGCATGGTATACATTTTTTTTAACATGGGATTCTAAAACTTACATCAGCAGCATAATGAATAGTTGCATGTGTACAAAGGCAAGCAAGGCTCGGACAAAGGGTAGGAAGGTGGCTTCTAAAGGCGCCATATAGAAGGTGACCCAAATAATTATTTTTATTAAAGGATTATGTAATGTAAATGTAGTTTTGCAATATCTGGAGTGCTGCAGTATAGAGACCACTATATAGTGGTCTCGGACTGCGGCCCTCCAGATGTTGCTAGGCAACTTATCGGCTTCCGTCGGATCCAGGGGGCCTGCTGCACGACAACGCTGCCCGCCGATCTCTGACGCCGATCGTCGCCCGCAGCCTCCGCAGATCGGTAAGTGGACTCTTGCGTTTTTCCTCTGTCATTTCCCCGTCCTGCCCCGCCTATTGTGGGTGGGCAGGACGGGGAAAACGAAAGTTAACCCCCCCGCCCCCGATCTGCTATTGGTGTCGTGTCTAGACCACCAATAGCAGGGATAGGAGGGGTGGCACCCCTGCCACCTCACTCCTATCGCTTCAGGGGGATTGTTGGTGTCTTAGACACCTGTGATCCCCCTTATATTCTGGGTCACCATAGACCCGTAATCGCGCAAATTGCAAGTGTGAATTCACTTGCGATTTGCGCCAATCGCCGACATGGGGGGTCTGATGACCCCCCTGGGCATTTGCGCGGGGTGACTGCTGATCGATATCCCCGGACGTATGAGTTTGTGCCTGGTCCTTGAGACCCGGGGTGCAGGGACGTACGCATGCGTGCTTGGTCCTTAAGGGGTTAAAACAAGAGGAATTATTCAGTAGGCCATAACATTTTCAATGAGATTTTAATTAATTAACCTCTTCAGGACACAGGGCGTATGGATACGCCCTGCATTCCGAGTCCTTAGGGACCGAGGGCGTATCCATACGCCCGTGGGAAATCCGATCCCCACCGCTAGCCGGTTGGGGACCGGAGCCGGATGCCTGCTGAAATCATTCAGCAGGCACCCTGGCACATCGCCCAGGGGGGGTCCTGAGACCCCCCCCATGTCGGCGATCGGAGAAAATCGCATGCCAATTCAGACATGCGATTTTCTCCAATTCTGGGCAGATCGGGTCTCTGGTGACCCGATCACCCGGAAAATAGGGCTGATCGGGGTTGTCAGCAACAGCCCCGATCAGCCTAAAGGATAGGAGTGAGGTCGCAAAGCTGCGATCTACTCCTATCCCCTGACCAATGGCAGCGCAGGACAGGGGGATGCCATGGCAACCCCCCGTTCTGCCCGCCCCTGGATGTCGAGGGGCTCTGGGAATAAGATGGAGGCCGTACCTGCAGGAGACGATGCCTGGGGACCTGGGATCTTCGCTGGAGCCTGCAGGATCCTGATCAGGTAGGGAATCGACAGTGGGGGGGGGGGGGGAATTGAAAGTGAAAGTAAATCGATCTTTACTGTGGCAACCACTAGGGGGGCCAGGCTGCGGCTCCCAGCATGCCCAGACAGCCAAAGGCTGTCTGGGCATGCTGGGAGTTGTAGTTTTGCAACATCTGGAGGGTCGCGGTTTTGAGACCACTGTTACAGTGGTGCCCGGGCAGTGGCCCTCCAGATGTTGCCAGACTGCAACTCTCGGCATGCCTTGAATGCCCGGGCATGCTGGGAGTTGTAGTTCTGTAACATCTGTCCCTTCAGATTTAGCAATTTTCATGAAGTGTTTGAAAATTGCTGCTCTACTTTGAAGCCCTCTAATTTTTTCAAAAAGCAAAGATATGTCCATTTTGTGATGCCAACATAGAGTGGACATATTGTGTTTGTGAAGAAAAATAAAATTTATTTGGAATATCCATTTTCCTTACAATTAGAGAGCTTCAAAGTTAGAAAAATGCAACATTTTCAAAATTTTCATGAAATACTGCTGGGGCAGTGGAATACCCCTTTAAGCAAACAATGCACCTAATTCAGCGGTGCTCCAGGAAGTCTATGCTAAGGTAAAACTAGGAAATTAGTCATAAATTAAATGTTATTTCTGGGCACATTCTTAAATCAGAAATTAAAAGGGTTATGCATTTTAGAAAAGCTTATCCCCTATATAAAGGATAGGGGATGGGTGTCTGATCGCAGGGGGGCCGACAAGTGGTTGGACACTTATCCCCTATCCTTTGCTGAGGTGAGCGTTGTGCACACAAGAGTAAATACCTTGCAGACATATTGAGTGAGGATCCGAGAGTGTTCACTCTTCCGCCAGAATCCGCTAGCAAAAGCCCAATAAGTCAATGGGACTGGAAAATAAGCGCCAACCCCACCCTAAGAACATGCATGCATCGTATGTCTTAGGGGGGATTAAACTGGCAGAGTCACTGGTAGAGAAGGATCTGGGTGTACTTGTAGATCACAGACTACAGAATAGCATGCAATGTCAGGCTGCTGCTTCCAAAGCCGGCAGGATATTGTCATGTATCAAAAGAGGTATGGACTCAAGGGACAGGGACATAATACTCCCCCTTTATAAATCATTGGTACGGCCTCACCTGGAATATGCTGTTCAGTTTTGGTCGCCTGTTCATAAAAGGGACACTGTGGAGTTGGAAAGGGTGCAGAGACGCGCGACTAAACTAATATGGGGCATGGATCATCTTAGCTATGAGGAGCGATTAAAGGAGTTACAATTGTTTAGTCTTGAGAAGAGACGTTTAAGGGGGGATATGATAAACGTATATAAGTATATTAATGGCCCATACAAAAAATATGGAGAAAAACTGTTCCAGGTTAACCCCCCCCCCCCCAAAGGACGAGGGGGCACTCCCTCCGTCTGGAGAAGAAAAAGTTTAGTCTCAAGGGGCGACACGCCTTCTTTACCATGAGAACTGTGAACTTATGGAACGGTCTACCTCAGGAACTGGTCACAGCAGGAACAATTAACAGCTTTAAAACAGGGTTAGATACATTCCTGGAACAAAATAACATTAATGCTTATGCAGAATTATAAAACTACATCCCTTTCCCTTATCCCCTTACACCCTTCCCTTCAATTTCCTGGTTGGACTTGATGGACGTATGTCTTTTTTCAACCATACTAACTATGTAACTATGTAACTATGTAAATATTGAGTACTGTAATAAACTGGGAAGAATGTGTCCTAATGGCTGTAGGGAAATCTAACATACAGCTAATACCCTGTGAGAACCATGATAGTCCATGTACAGCAGCCTGTAATCTCTATTTTAAAGGGGTACTCCGGTGAAAACCTTTTATCTTTTAAATCAACTGGTGGCAGAAAGTTAAACATATTTGTAAATTACTTCTATTAAAAAATCTTAATCCTTCCAGTACTTATTAGCTGCTGAACACTACAGATGAAATTCCTTTCTTTTTGGAACATTGATGACATCATGAGCACAGTGCTCTCTGCTGACATCTCTGTCCATTTTAGCAACTATCCATAGCAGATGTATGCTAAGGGCAGCATGGTGGCTCAGTGGTTAGCACTGCTACCTTGCAGTGCTGAGGACTTGGGTTCAAATTCCACTAAGGACAACAATAAATAAAGCGTTATTATTTTTATAATAACTTCAGCAGAGAGAACTGTGCTCGTGATGTCATCAGAGAGCATTCCAAAAAACAAAAGAATTTCCTCTGTAGTATTCAGCAGCTAATAAGTACAGGAAGGATTAAGATTTTTTAATAGAAGTAATTTACAAATATGTTTAACTTTCTGCCACCAGTTGATTTAAAAAAAAAAGGTTTTCACCGGAGTACCCCTTTAAGGAGACTTATTTTCCCTCACAGTCCTGCAAACCTACTCTGTATACAATTCCCTAATATAGTATGTAAAGTTGTTCCAAATTGATGCCTCAGGATGCGTTCACACTATGGAATTCCCGCGGAATTCCACGAGCGGAACTCCGTGAGCGGAATTCCGTGGTGTGAACTTAACATTAGTGTGAATGGGTCTCCGCGAGACCCGTTCACACTGCAGAATTTCAGAGGCGGACAATTCCGATGCTGAAATTGTTCAGTGCAAAGAAAGAACATGTTCATTCTTTGCGCGGATTCCGCGAGCACTGCATAGCCGTCAATGGTGACAGCTCAGTGCCCCGCGGCCCTAGCGCCGAAGCATCCTCGGCATCCTCGCGGAATTCAGCAAGCGTAGATTCCATAGTGTGAACGCACTCTAACCATTACGTTTCTCTTTACTCGCACATATGTTACTGTTTTACCCGCACATATGTTGTATATAAGAATTATTTTAAAGCAGTTACCCCATTGTACAGGTCCTGTCTGTAGGTCTAAATAAATGAGCAGAGTGTAAAACTATATATTTTTTTTATTCTGCTCTTTCTATTAACCCCTTAAGGACCAAGGACGTATGAGTACGTCCTTGGTCCCGCTCCCGTGATATAACGCGGGGTCCCACAGTGACCCCGCATCATATCACGGCGGGCCCGGCGTCATAGTGAAGCCAGGACCCGGCCGCTAATAGCTATTAACCCTTTAGCCGTGCGCTCAAAGCTGAGCCACGCAGCTAAAAGTGAAAGTAAAAACTGCCGGTTAGCTCAGTGGGCTGTTCGGGATAGCCGCGGCGAAATCTCGGCATCCCGGACAGCTTGCAGGACAGCTGGAGGGTCCTTACCTGCCTCCTCTCTGTCCGATCGCCGAATGACTGCTAGTGCCTGAGATCCAGGCATGAGCAGTCAAGCGGCAGAATCATCGATCACTGGTTTCCTATGAGAAACCAGTGATCAATGTGAAAGATCAGTGTGTGCAGTGTTATAGCCCCCTATGGGAGCTATAACACTGCAAAAGAAAAGTGAATAAAGATCATTTAACCCCTCCCCTATTAAAAGTTTGAATCACCCCCCGTTTCCCATAAAAAAAAACACAGTGTAAATAAAAAGAAACATATGTGGTATCACCGCGTGTGGAAATGTCCGAATTATAAAAATATATTGTTAATTAAACCGCACGGTCAATGGCGTACGCGCTAAAAAATTCCAAAGTCCAAAATAGTGCATTTTTGGTCGCTATTTATATCATGAAAAAATGAATAAAAAGCGATCAATAAGTCCTATCAATGCAAAAATGGTACCGTTAAAAACTTGAAAGCAAAAAATTAGCCCTCATACCCCCCATACGCGGAAAAATAAAAAAAGTTATAGGGGTCAGAAGAGGACAATTTTAAACGTATTAATTTTCCTGCATGTAGTTATGATTTTTTCCAGAAGTACGACAAAATCAAACCTATATAAGTAGGGTATAATTTTAACCGTATTGACCTACAGAATAAATATCAGGTGTCATTTTTACCGAAAAATGTACTACGTAGAAACGGAAGCCCCCAAAAGTTACAAAACGGCGGTTTGTTTTTTTTTCAATTTTGTCGCACAATGATCTTTTTTCCATTTCACCGTAGATTTTTGGGCAAAATGACTGACGTCATTACAAAGTAGAATTGGTGGCGCAAAAATTAAGCAATCATATGGATTTTTAGGTGCAAAATTGAAAGAGTTATGATTTTTTAAAGTAAATGAGCAAAAAACAAAAGTACAAAAATGGAAAAAAAAAACGGGCCTTAAGGGGTTAAACATATGTAGGGACCTTCACAAGTAAACAGCATCATGGCAATATATACACAGAATGCTCAATCACATAAAATATAAACATTACACAGGAAAAGAAAGCGTAAAACAATATTTACCCTGCAGTGAAAACAGTAAAGTAAGCTGATCCACAGCTGGACCTGCAGTAACCAACAGATTGCTGGGGTAACTTCTTTTTACAGGTTAAGGGGATTCCAATAGGGACATTCCCTTTAAGATAGTGATGATGTGTCATAATTTTCTTATTATAGAAAAACACATCACAAACTATAGTTTTCCACACATAAATGTACTGTATCTGCCAACTCTTAATGCTTTCTCCCTTTTGTGCTACTGGAGGCCCCGTTCATTATGTGGTCAGCTCTGCGGTTTTTTGGATACGTTCTAGTCCCTTGAGTGTACTTCCACTTCCACAGTTTCTCTTTGTTCTTCTTTAGCTTTTCTAATTTTAGCAATTTACACGATTTGTAAATTCACTGCATTCCAACAACAAATGGATTCATCATGGCTTTCATTCTGAAAAATGATTCTTAGGGACTGTGACACATTAAGAGCTTTGGGTCTGTCACGGGTTATATGGATACACTTAATATATGCAGAGAAAGTCATCTGTTTGTCATTGAGGTCAGTATACACTAATTCGACTTCCAGGAAGTTTAAGTAAAACACTTTTCTAGCAAGTATAACTGGAAAGTAGCACTTTAACCAGGCTATCGGAAACATTGACACAAACCAATTTATTTTTCCATGATTTAAGAATAAACTTGGAATTATAGTGAAAAAGATGAAATACTGAATACTTAATAATCAGTTTACAATTTTTTTTCTTTAAAAATCTTTTTTATCTTTAAAAATCTTTTTTTTTTATTGACATTTATTTTCCAAATGAAATAAGTAAAGCCAAGAAAATCATAAACACAGAACCTTAAATTTAATTCCATACAATGCCCCAGTACTTAAATCCCTTTCAATATACACATAATGATTGATCTCCAACCCAATTTATGCTATGTTCACACTTGTTTCAGACATTTTGAGATGTTGATGGCTGATAAAATAGTCCAAAAGCAAAAAATAAAGGCTAAAAATAAGGCTGAAAAAATTGTGTGTCAGCAAAGCCTTAAAGGGGTTGTCCGGTGCTTAGACATCTTATCCCTTATCCAAAGGATAGGGGATAAGATGCCTGATCGCGGGAGTCCCGCCGCTGGGGACCCCTGGGATCATGCACGCAGCACCCCGTTTGTAATCAGTCCCCTGAGCGTGTTCGCTCCGGGACTGATTACAGGCGTCCACCGGGCCGGTGGCGTGTGACGTCCCACCTCCGCCCCCATGTGATGCCACACTCCGCCCCTCAATGCAAGCTTACAGGAGGGGGCATGATAGCTGTCACGCCCCCTCCCGTAGGCTTGCATTGAGGGGCGGAGCGTGACATCACACGGGGGCGGAGGCATGACGTCACACGCCGCCGGCCCGGTGGTCGCTTGTAATCAGTCCCGGAGCGAACACGCTCCGGGGACTGATTACAAATGGGGTGCCGCGTGCATGATCCCGGGGGTCCCCAGCGGCGGGACTTCCGCGATCAGGTATCTTATCCCCTATCCTTTGGATAGGGGATAAGATGTGTAAGCACTGGTGTACCCCTTTAACCATAAAAACTAATATCTTTTATCTGTACAAATAACCTTATCCTGACTTAAAGCAGTGCACTGCCTTATGTTTTTTATGGGGAACCTGAAAATACCAATCACATTCTAGTAGCACCCAAGCTTGTGTCTAGGTGCTTTGGAATACAAAATGCATTTAAAGGGGTATTTTTGAGATATACTGTATTTCTACATTCAATATCTCTTCAGGTAAAGGGATAAATAAAAAAAATAAAAGTTCTCCACTGATGCAGATTCCCGACTACTGCTGTTCCAACATGTCAAAAGGTGTTGATCACACTGTGTCTCACGCCTGAGACCCTCTGTGATCATGAGTTATTAGTTGGGAAATTTGGTGCAAAATTTCCATTGTAATCTGTAGACCTACAGAATAAAAATAACATATAATTTTTACCGTAAAGTGTATTGCGTAGAAATGGAACCCCCCAAGAGTTGTGGATTTTTTTTTTTTAGCTTAGTACATACAGTACATAGATCAACCTATGGGAAATAAATTAGCTCCACAAGTTAATGCAAGTGATAATAACCTTAAGGGCTATGAAGGCCCAAAGCAGTTCCTTTATCCTTTCCAGATGTCTGAATGCTTTTGGTCCATGAAATGTTCTCATCAGGCAGCCATCTTCTTGGCCTATTCTATAGTGCTGCAGAACATCATTTATCAACAATCTGTATGCCTCGCTCCAGTTTCTTCATTAGAGCCAATAAAACTCCTCTAATGTAACTTTTGCTACTAGGTCTTCATATTGTTCATGTTATAAATGACACGTGTGGTTTATGATAGCTCTCAGGTCTTAAAAGATGTCATGGGGCTACTTCTGTAAGTCTAGCGAGATTAGCTGAAGGCATCTGGACTTAATATTCTTATTCGCATGGATGCTAGGAGAAGAATGAGCTTGCCTTGGCTTATCTATACAGTCATGCTTTCTTTTAGCTCATGAAGTAACTCCACACTCCACATTGTACTGTTTCAGTTAACATTTAGGGGGAATTTAGTAAGACCTGCATCTCACAGGTGGGTCTTTAGGAAAAGTCCATTGGCGTAGGATGTACCAGATGTATAAAGAGACACAAGCCTATTAAATTGGCGCTACAAGTGTGAGTATAATTCTCATATAGCATACCCCACTTTTTTGGGAAAGGTGCGTAAACTACGCAAAATTGCAAAAATTATCAAATCTTTGAGAAAAATGTTTATGCTTGCATAAAAATAAGCAGCTTTTGCATGTCAGAATAATGGTATGAAGCCTTGTAAAATTCCCCCAAAATTTTCATTGTCTAATCTGTAGACATGTGTTCCCCTATTTGTGAAGAATACCACCATAATGACGCAGGACGTATATATTTACATCCTGCGCCAGCTCCCACGATATAACACGGGGTGATGCAGTGACCCCGCGTCATATTGGGTCAGTCCCAGCGGCAATCAATGGTCGGGACCCGCGACTAATACCGGACATCATTAATCGTGGTGATGCCCGATTTGAACCCTTCAGATGCGGCAATCAAAGTTGATCGACCCGTCTGAAATGAAAGTGAAACCTTCCCGGCTGCTCAGTCGGGCTGATCGGGCCCACCACAGTGAAACCGTGCTGTCCCGATCAGCTGTACGGACATGAGGAAGGTCCCTACCTGCCTCCTTGCTGTCTGATCGCCCAGTGACTGCTCCGTGCCTGAGATCCAGGCAGGAGCAGTTGAGAGGCAATAACACTGATCAATGCTATGCGATTGCATAGCAGTGATCAGTGTAGGAAATCAGTGTGTGCAATGTTATAGTCCCCTATGGGGAAAATAAAGTGTTAATAAATGTGATTCAACCCCTTTCCAAAAAAAAGTATTAATCACCCCCCTTTTCCCATAAAAAAAAAAAACTGTGTAAATAAAAATAAATATAAACATATGTGGTATTGCCGCATGTGTAAGTGCCCAAACTATAAAAATATATCATTAATTAAACTGCACGGTCAATGGCGTACATGTAAAAAAAAATCAAAAGTCCAAAATAGCGTCTTGTTGGTCACTTTTTATAAAATAAAATAATGTATAAAAAGTAATCAAAAAATCTGATCATAACAAATGGTACCGATAAAAACTTCATATCATGGCACAAAAAATAAGCCCTCATACATCCCCATATGCAGAAAGATAAAAAAGTTGTAGGGGTCAGAATGGGACATTTTTAAATGTATTAATTTTCCTGCATGTAGTTATGATTTTTTCCAGAAGTAATATAAAATTAAACCTATATAAGTAGGGTATCCTTTTAATCGTATGGACCTACAGAATAAAGAGAAGTGTCATTTTTAATGAAAAATGCACTGCTTATAAATGACAGCCCCCAAAAGTTTCAAAATGGTGTTTTTTTTTTGTTTTTTGTTTTTGCTTTCAATTTTGTCGCCCAATGATTTTAATTTTTGGTTTCGCCATAGATTTTTGGGTAAAATTCACGTCATTACAAAGTAGAATTGGTGGCGCAATCAACTGGCTCCAGAAAGTTAAACAGATTTGTAAATTACTTCTATTAAAAAAATCTTAATCCCTTCAGTACTTATGAGCTGATGAAGTTGAGTTGTTCTTTTCTGTCTAAGTGCTCTCTGATGACACCTGTCTCGGGAAATGTCCAATGTAGAATCAAATCCCCATAGCAAACCTCTTCTACTCTGTGCAGTTCCCGAGACAAGCATAGATGTCAGCAGAGAGCACTGTTGTCAGACAGAAGAGAACAACTCAACTTCAGCAGCTGAAAATTATTGTAAGGATTAAGATTTTTTAATAGAAGTAATGTACAAATCTGTTTAACTTTCTGGAGCCAGTTGATATAAAAAAAAGCTTTTACCTGGAATACCCCTTTAAGGGGTTAAATAAAAACCCGACCATATTTTTAGTGGATATATAAGTAACAGGTAACCGAGTATTATAGAAATATCTACAGCTGTTTGGAAGTTAAGCAGTAACTTATATTTCCCATAGACTTGTATGGGACTTTAAACAAAAACCCTGACCCTCGCAAATGGGGGTGGGTAAGGGTTAAATTACCTAATCTATGTTTGTTGTTGACATATAAGTAACATGTGTACCAAGTTTCATAGTAATATCTTCAGCCGTTTGGAAGTGATGCTGGAACATACATACATACATACACACATACATACATACACACACACACACATACATTGGCCCTGATTTACTAAAGTCCAACCAACTTATTTTCTCGGTTTATGTGCCTAAATTTTTGCGGAACCATCCGTACAACTAATTCTGCACCCAAATTTTACAGCGTACAACCTACACTTTTGAAAACACTCAGAGTGTTTTTTTTTTTATTATTACAGGAGGAGGTGTGGCCTGATCAGCGGGCACCTACTGATGTGCCTAGGCCTACTCCAGTCATGGAGGTGGGGCCTTATCAATAGGCACCAACAAATGTGCCTCAGCCTACTCAGGATGTCAAAGATGTTTGGTCGGACCAACAGGCACCTACAATTTACCCAGTGGCGAAAGCTGCTGCTGTGCATGTAGTGGTCACTGTCAGCCCGATCTTTGCACAGTCATGGTAGTCCCATGTGATGTGGAACACTAATGTTAACCCCAGGCGCTCCTAGGTTCATGTCCCAACCTCGGAAGAATCCAGATAGGCGAGGCTGGAATAGAAAAATGTCAGCTTAAAGTTGTGTACAATGACTGCACCTACCATGGGTATATGACTAACTGTTTCTGTGCACAAGTACATTCTTATTGTTACAGGTTTACTACAACAGAGCAGCGTTCAAGAAGAGTACCTTTTGTCAAGCCAGTTTATCCTGCAACGTTTAAAAGTCTTGTGCCCGGCTATGGCCGTTATTCTAACCAGAGACTCCGTAGTGTATTGGGACTACTGAGCAATACGTGAACTTTAATGTACATATGGGTAAAGTAATGTATTTTGTGCACCCTTTTGCACTCAAGAATAACAGGTGGACTTAAAAGGCCGATATGGGGACTCATTTTTTGCGCCGTGTTCTGAAGTTTTTATTGGTACCATTTTTGTATTGATCTGACTTTTTGATCGCTTTTTATTCATTTTTTCATGATATAAAAAGTGACCAAAAATACACTATTTTGGACTTTGGAATTTTTTTGCGCACACGCCATTGACCATGCGATTTAATTAATGATATATTTTTATAGTTCGGACATTTTCCCACGCAGCGATACCGCGATATTTTTATTTACACAGTTTTTTTTTATGGGAAAAGGGGGGTGATTCAAACTTTTAATAGGGAATGGGTTAAATGACCTTTGTTAACTTTTTTTTTTCACTTTTTTTTGCAGTGTTATAGCTCCCATAGGGACCTATAACACTGCACACACTGATCTCCTATGCTGATCCCTGCAAAGCGTTATAGATCGGGAGCAGACTCATGACGTAGCAGTACGTCATGAGTCCTTAAGGGGTTAAAGGTGTTCTAGTGATACCACATAGGTGTTATCACTCCACTCTAGTGATACCACATAGGTGTTATCTCTCCACTGGGAGAGATGACAAAACCCCCTTCACACTAGCGCCTTACACAGCCAGATATCTAGACTGACCTAAATGGTGTACACACATAAGTTCAGTACACATAAGTCTAAATCACAAAAGTCATGTACACCAGTCACAAAATTCAGTCAAATGTACATTAGGGACTGTAGCTTTCTTATATCAGTCCACACCACTGTTAGTCCCAAAAAGGTAATTTAATTAATGTTATTTCTTCTTGTTTTCTTGTGCCCAAGGTACTTTAATGGCCGAAAGGTATTCCTGTAGCTAACCAAATGTACGTACAAAAGTAAGGTAACAGAATGTCAAATGTTATCTAGAGTGTAGAGTTCTAGGGGTAAGTCTGTAATGCCGAAAGACCCTAGAAGCCAAGGCATTGGGCAGAAAGCCCCCAGCATCCCAATCTGCAACCAGTGTCTAACAGCAAAAATAAACAGTCTTATAATGTCAAAGTGTATGTATAAGCATTGCCGTCACCATGCATGTCAAGTCTAATAGTCAGTCAAATGTCAGTCATCGTCAGATATATCATAGTACTAATCAAATGTCACAGTACTCATAAAGTGTGATGTCATAGTCATAATAGAATGTCAGATATAGTCCAGTGTCATAAAATGTTTTAGTCAGAAATGTATAGTCAGCTATGTAGGTTATATGCACAGTCACTAGTTGTGCATAGTCCATAGTCATACCTACTAAAAAAAAAAAAGGTTGTGTCATGAGTATAAGTCATGTTGTTATAGTCATAGGTATATTCATAAGATAATGAATCCTTATCTCAAGAAAGTCCTAGAGTTATTCTGTTCATCAGATTTTCAGAACAAGTGTGGATATTATATACAGAGACTCTTATCTCCAGTTCATCCATTTCAATATTCGTTTCATCAGCCTGGAATTGGTCGTTGTATGTAATGCTTCAGGACTGCATACGGCCCAGTGGCCGTCGAGGCCGACTTATATTAAGTAAGTGGGTTTGTCGTGTCCCGGTACAGTACATGGTTCTGTACAGTTCCTAAAGTCACCTCAGGTAGAGTCCCTCAAGTCCACAGGGCTCTCCTGCAGGATCCCCCAAGGTCATTATTATAATTACTATTGTACATTAATTATGTATGTTTATCATCGTTATTGTACAGTGAATATAAGCTATGTGTAAAGGCTATTAGGATGTTTAAACTGTATAGGACCTTCCTAAGGTCATGTGATATGGTCATGTGATATGTGATCACCTGTTACCCAGAGTTCCAGAGGCACAGGTAACCTCAGGCAACCAGCTACCAATGGGCTTTAGTCCAGCCTCCTGATATATAAAGGGCTGTAGTCTCCACACTAGGTCTTTAGTTCCTGGACAGTAAAGCAAGCACCAGTCCTGTACAAGTTCAGCCCAGTACAGCTAGACCAAAGCCTACAAGTCTGCAGCCACATCTAATCTGTAAGTCTCATCTATGTCTACAAGTCAAGTCTCTACTGTCCCTACCAAAGTCATAACAGTGGCCTGCATCATCATTGTCACCACTACAAGTCCAAGCAAGCCTGAGAGGTTCCCAGTAAGTCCCAGTCACCCCTGTAAGAAATGTTATACTGCCTTCTTCAGTAAAGTTCCAGTTGCATCAAAACCTGCTTTGGACTCTCATTTAATATATGCTGTTTCTGGGTTGGTTGTCGGCGGTGCCCTACACCAAACAACCACATCCTGGCGTCACAAACATTACAAGGGATTATACTACCATCTGTCCCTGGGCTATTACCACCTGCCCCAACTACTACCTGCACTACACCACCTGGGTACCACATATATATATATATATATATATATATATATATATATATATACACACACACACACACATTTAATTCTCCCCAAACCCCCCACATACAGGACCGTGACTCTGAGACACTTACAGGGAGATGTCTTCAGTGCCAGTACTGTCTTCAGTTCCTGTATTCTCCACTGTGGTCTTCGAGCACCCAGGGAGGTGGGTTGCGAATGGGGGGATGTTTGGGCCTTGTAGTGCAACAGAAGGGGATTAGGTGGTCATGTGTTCAGTGCGTGCCACCTACACAGTAGTGTGCCATCCACGAGGTCAGGGTGTGTGGGACTGGCGATTGGGTGTACGATGGGCCTTGTGCACAGTAGCGGAGTGGGCCGGGAGGGGTTGTGGTGGGCCGGTGTGCAGCTAACACAGTAGCGGTAGGTGAGGTAAGAGGGACAATAACTTCCTTGTGGAGAATGGAGCATCGCCCCATCAAGAGGGTGTTCTAGGTGGCTGCCTATCCCTCGTATAGGTGGCACCGGCTCTGGGTATTCTAGATTCTGATTAACTTTTGATTGTTTTTTTTTTTATGATAATGATAATCATTGTCAGGCTAGGTTTCTACTTGTTTTTTTTTTAACACCCAAAAAGTGCCAGAAAAAACGCCAGAAAAACTGCCACAGCTTTTTCCTGCGTTTTGGGAGTTTTTCTGGCGGTTTTCCTGGTGTGTGGAAACAGCCAATTTTGGCCCCTGTGTTTTCTCACTGCATTCAGGTACCATTCTGTGGGTCAGATGCTGAGTGCCCGGTCCACAGAGTGTAAAGAGATGAGGAGGGATGTGCAGCATCACTACTCACCACCCCCGGACGTACAGTATACAGGGGTGCATAGTGTACCCGTGTATACTATATAGGAGATGGGAATCCTAGTACCAGACTGGCAGGACTTCCTGCTCCTATAGCCCCTTTGGTTGGGATTAGTGTTGCTCACGAATATTCGCAATTCGAATATTATTCGCGAATATCGCATATTCGCGAATTCGCGAATTTCGCGAATGTAGCGCTATATATTCGTAATTACGAATATTCGTTTTTTTTTTTTTTCTTCACAGTACACATCACAGTGATCACCCCTCTCTGCTTCCAGCTTGTGTGGTGTAAAGAAGGCTGTAATACTACTGTGTGAGACTGGCGTGCGAAAATTCGCATATGCGAAAATTTGCATATGTTAATTTTCGCATATACGAATTTTCGCGTATGTTAATTTTGTATGTGATAATATTCACATATGTTAATTTTCGCATACGCGAATGTTCGCATATGCGAAAATATATCGAGAATATAACGAATGTGCGAATATTCGCGAATATATGACGAATATTCGTCCATATATTCGCGAATATTCGCGAATTCGAATATGGCCTATGCCGCTCAACACTAGTTGGGATACAGAATATGCAGCTATCTATAGATAGCTGTATGTAGTGTATACAGAAGTCAACGTCCACTTACCTCCCTTGCTCCTGTCCCAGTCGGGTCAGTGTAGCTCCACCCTCTAGTGATGATGTCATTAGTGGGCGGTGCTACAGACGGGAGCCAGGCTGGTAAGGGTCTGAGGCTCTGTTCACATTGTCCGTTTTGTATAATGTGAACAGACCCTTCTGACAGTGTCTTCCCAGACAAGGAGACCCCCGTTGTTGCTAAACTATAGCTCCCAACATGCTCAGACAGCCAAAGGCTGTCTGGGCATGCTGGGAGTTGTAGTTTTGCCCCAATTGGAGGCTTCCTGTTTGGGAAGACATTGCATTATGGGCGCTCTCCCCAGCGGACAGTGCCTAAAATGTCCTAACCAATTTTTTGTGTTTTTTTTTCTTCTCATTTCAGATCCATGTAGGCAGAGGATTGCGGCGGATTCAATGGATTACGGCAGATGAACTGGATTTTTTTCTTTTAATAAAATGGTTAATGAGGGCTGTGGGGGAGTGTTTTTTAAAATAAATAAATTTTTCCAATGTGTTGTGTTTTTTTTTTTTTTTTTATTGAATTTTCAGGCTTAGTAGTGGAAGCTGTCTAATAGACGGAATTCGTTACTAAGCCGGGGCTTAGCGTTAGCCCCAAAAACAGCTAGCACTAACCTCCATAATTACCCCGGTACCCACCACCACAGAGCCGGTACCAACAGGCTCAGAGTATCAAAAATGGCGCTCCTGGGCCTAGGCAGTAACAGGGACAGTAACAATGGTCCTCGTCCACCCTGGTAACATCAGGCTGTTGCTGCTTGGTTGGTATCTGGCTGAGAATAAAACTACGGGGAACCCTATGCATTTTATTTATTTATTGGAAAAAAAACACACAGGGTTCCCCGTATTTTTATTCTCAGCCAGATACCAACCAAACAGCAACAGTCTGACGTTACCAGGGTGGGTGAGGGCCATTGTTACTGTCCCTCCCCAGCCTAAATAATGCCAGCCTGTTACCGACTAGGCCCAGGAGCGCCATTTTTGATGCTCTAGGCCTGTTGGTACCGGCTCTTCCCTGCACCCCTGTGGCGGTGGGTACTGGGGTAATAATTGGACAGCTTCCACTACTAAGCCTGAAAATTCTATAAAAAAAAAACACTCCCCCACAGCCTTCGTTAACCATTTTATTAAAAGAAAAAAAAATCCAGTTCATCAGCCGTAATCCATCGAATCAACCGTAATCCTCTGCATTCATGGATCTGAAATGAGAAGAAAAAAAAACACAAAAAATTGGTTAGGGCATTTTTGGCGCTGTCTGCTGGGGAGAGCGCCCATAATGCAATGTCTTCCCAAACAGGAAGCCTCCAATTGGTGCAAAACTACAACTCCCAGCATGCCCAGACAGCCTTTGGCTGTCTGGGCATGCTGGGAGTTGTTGTTTAGCAACAGCTGGAATCTCCCTCTCTGGGAAGACACTGGCAGAAGGGTCTGTTCACATTATACAAAATGGACAATGTGAACAGAGCCTCAGACCATTAGCAGCCTGGCTCCCATGTGTAGCCCCGCCCCTAATTACATTATAACTAGGGGGCGGAGCTACACAGACCCAGCCAGGACTGGAGAGCGGACTTTGTCTTCTGTATACACTATATACAGCTATCTATAGATAGCTGTATATATTGCATACTGTCCAAAGGGTTAACCTACACTGTCCAGCAGTGTAAGTTAACGCTTTCCTTGCTGGGCTGGCGCATAGTGCGCAGCTCAGCAAGGGGTTAAGTGAGGAAGTATTGTGTATATTGTATACACATTACAGGCTCACTGTAAGTTCTTGCTGAGCAGTAGATAAACGATGTATATCTACGGCTCAGCATCAGCTGTCCTCCCGCCTCTGTAGCAGTGAGCACAGCTGAGTCCTGACATTCACTTCAGGAGGATAGCAGCGGGTGTCAGGAGGAGTGACATCCACTGTGATCTGTCCCTTACTGCAGGTACTACTGCTCCCAACATTGAGCACACACTGTTCCATGCAGGGAGCAGTAGTACCTGCATTAATAGACAGATCGCAGTGAGTGTAACTCCTGAAACCCGCTGTGATCCTCCTGTATAATGTATAGATGTGGGCGGCCGCTCTTCTGTGGTCCCCTGCACTTACTATATATACACCTATTCATATTTCCCACAGAGAGCTGTGATTAGCTGGAACCATCTGGCCAATCACAGCTCTCTGCAGGAAATATGAATAAATGTATATATAAGGCAGTGCAGGGGACCACAGAAGAGCGGCTGGCCGTGTCTATACATTATACAAAAGGATCGCAATGGACCTGTGGCTATCTGTCAATTAGTACAGGCACTACTACTCCCATCATTGAACAGTGTGTTCCATGCTGGGAGTAGTAGTACCACCTAAAAAATTTAAATAAAAAAAGTGAAAAACACACACACACTAAATTTTTATTATTGTTGGCTATATTTTTAGTGCCCTGCAAGCCCACATAAATTGATCCCTGTTTAAAAATGAATAAAAATGTTGTTATAAAAAAGATTAATTTCGTTAAATACAATTTTTTCCCATCACTACTGTATTTTTTTTATTATTATTTTTTAATGGTACCCTACGACATTTTAATTAAAAAGGTATCTCTATCAATTTTTTGGATCGCTAAAGTCCAAAAGAGAATAAAAACCGCCTGCAAAAAACGCCAAAGATAAAACCCACATGGCGTTTTTCTTGGCATTTTTTCACTCCCATAGACTTCTATGGGAGGAAAACGCCAAGATTTCCCAGAAAAAATGCCAAAGTCTCAACAAGCGGTCGTTTTTTAAAAACTGCCAATGAGGCCAAAAATGGCAAAAGGATAAAAAAAAACACCAAACTGAAAAACACCAAGTGGACATGGCATTTTGCAGTTAACTATTAACTTGCAGCTAACATCTGGACGCAGCATTTTTTCACAAAAAAAAACGCTGTGCGGCAGCATGGGCGTTTTTATTGGCGTTTTTGGCCAAAAAAAAAAACAAGTGGAAACCTAGCCTCGATATGATCTTGCTGAGGGTGATTTATCAGATCTTGTGTACAGGAACAATGGAGCTGTTGACCATAGTAACCCGTCAGATTCAAGCTTACTTATGTCACAGGCCTTTTCCAAAATAAAAGCTGAGATACTTTTGCAGGGATTCTTTATTTTGACAAAGAGCTTCAAACCCTCTGTTCACTTCACACAGCATGTTTTTTCACACAAAATACACATGTATAATATGTCTTTCCCCACGTTTTTCAATGATAATCAGTGCTATAGTTAACACAACAGTATTTTTTCACTGTGTATTTGAACCCTGCAATGCAAAAAGAAAATAGGTGCAGGTCCCTACCTGACAGGTTCTACAAAAATAAACTGTAATTTGTAAAATGTAGATACATGCACATTAGCCTCATAGAATGAGTTAATCCACATCCAGATCTGTGTCATATAAAAGTGTAAATCAATGGTAGGAAAAAGAGTCTGCCCCAGATTTCTGCTGTGGAATATCTTCCTAATCTGTGATGGATATTTCCATCATAAAAGTCTGTTGCGTTAACTTTGCCATAGAGTTACACAATAAAATTCTGACTAGGGAAATTCCCTTCATATCCCAATGGCAGCTACATGAATCTCTCTGGTGAGTTCCCCATTGTGGTGGCTGCAGTGCATATTGTCCATATTGTTTTCAGGGTGTAGATTCTCTGACAAAAAGCATTTAAACCCATTTCATAGGTATATTTGTAAATATTGTTGTAAGTATTGATGACACGTGTCTCGGGAACTGCCCAGTTTAGAAGCAAATCCCCATAGCAAACCTCTTCTAAACTGGGCCGTTCCCGAGACACGTGTCATCAGAGAGCACTTAGACAGAAAAGAGCAACCTTAACTTCAGAAGCCCATAAGTACTGAAAGGATTAAGATTTTTTAATAGAAGTAATTTACAAATCTGTTTAACTTTCTTGAGCCAGTTTTTTTCCTGGATAACCCCTTTAAGGCTTTTTGATACATGTAGTACACCTGATGTCTGCTGATTCTGGAAAGATACATGGCTAAAGTGCAGATCCCATACTGTTGGTATACAGTCGTGGATCAGCCTGTAAGGACCATCATTCAAAGGGGACACCAGTCCAGTCCTGGTGTCAGCTTTGCTGCAAACCAATGGAAGAGCCCCGTCACACTGGTTGAAAAACACTGCTGTAAAGGCTAATCCTTTAGTCTATCCCCTTCTGTCCACTATTTCCGGCTAACATTCATTTGTTAACTGCAATAACTTTTTTGCAGTCTATAACATTGGAGCTGTAATACACTGCTCAAAAAAATAAAGGGAACACTTAAACAACACAATGTAACTCCAAGTCAATCACACGTCTGTGAAATCACACTGTCCACTCAGGAAGCAACACTGATTGACAATCAATTTCACATGCTGTTGTGCAAATGGAACAGACAACAGGTGGAAATTATAGGCAATTAACAAGACACCCCCAATAAAGGAGTGGTTCTGCAGGTGGTGACCACAGACCATGTTTCAGTTCCTATGCTTCCTGGCTGATGTTTTGGTCACTTTTGAATGCTGGTGGTGCTTTCACTCTAGTGGTAGCATGAGACGGAGTACACAACCCACACAAGTGTCTCAGGTAGTGCAGCTCATCCAGGATGGCACATCAATGCGAGCTGTGGCAAGACGGTTTGCTGTGTCTGTCAGCGTATTGTCCAGATCATGGAGAAGCTACCAGGAGACAAGCCAGTACATGAGGAGACGTGGAGGAGGCCGTAGGAGGGCAACAATCCAGCAGCAAGACTGCTACCTCCGCCTTTGTGTAAGGAAGAACATAAGGAGGACTGCCAGAGCCCTGCAAAATGACCTCCAGCAGCCCACAAATGGGCATGTGTCCACTCAAACAGTCAGAAACAGACTCCATGAAGGTGGTATGAGGGCCCAACATCCACAGGTGGGGGTTGTGCTTACAGCCCAACACCGTGCAGGACGTTTGGCATTTGACAGAGAACACAAAGATTGGCAAATTTGCCACTGGTGCCCTGTGCTCCTCACAGGTAAAAGCAGGATCACACTGAGCACATGTGACAGACGTGACAGAGTCTTGAAACGCCGTGGAAAATGTTCTGCTACCTGCAACATGCTCCAGCATGACCGGTTTTGCAGTAAGTCAGTAATGGTGTGGGGTGGCATTTCTTTGGGGGGCCGCACAGCCCTCCATGTGCTTGCCAGAGGTAGCCTGACTGCCCTTAGGTACCGAGATGAGATCCTCAGACCCCTTGTGAGACCATATGCTGGTGCGGTTGGCCCTGGGTTCCTCCTAATGCAAGACAATGCTAGACCTCATGTGGTTGGAGTGTGTCAGCAGTTTCTGCAAGAGGAAGGCATTGATGCCATGGACTGGCCTGCCCGTTCCCCAGACCTGAATCTGATTGAGCACATCATGTCTCACTCCATCCACCAACACCACGTTGCACCACAGGTAGTTCAGGAATTGGCAGATACTTTAGTCCACGTCTGGGAGGACATCCCTCAGGAGGCCACCTCATCAGGAACATGTCCAGGCGTTGTAGGGAGGTCATACGGGCACGTGGAGGCCACACACACTACTGAGCCTCATTTTGACTTGTTTTAAGGACATTACATCAAAGTTGGATCAGCCTGTAGTGTGGTTTTCCACTTTGATTTTGAGTGTGACTCCATATCCAGACCTCCATGGGTTGATACATTTGATTTCCATTGATAATGTTTTTGTGATTTTGCTGTCAGCACATTCAACTATGTAAAGGCGAAAGTATTTCATACGAATAGTTCATTCATTCAGATCTACATAGTGTTCCCTTTATTTTTTTTGAGCAGTGTATTTGTACGTTTGGACAAATAATACCTCAAGTGCAGCTACTAAGATTAAAAAGTTATTTACTATTCACATCACAGGCATGTTAGAGGGACCTAGTGAGATGTAATAGTTAACCAGCTGCAGACTGCTAATATATGCTGAGGAGATGGTACTGCAGACATAGGCATGGGGGATTTATCGAAGGTAGTGTAGGTGAAAGATTTTTCTAGACCTTTAATTAGTGTTGTGGTAATGTGCATTTGCACAACACCAAATGTATTAAATGTTTATGCATGTTACTCACTAGGTCATGCAGATTATTTACATGTCTTTTTAAGTGTCTTATCTTCTGCATCTGGCTCACAAATTCCTATTCTGCTGCTCACTCATTCTGACATATACTGCTCAGGAAGGGGCATGTCCGAGGCAAGGACTGAGCCTGCCCTCACTTGCCATGCATCCACTTCCTGTGCAGTGCTGGGTCTCGTCATCCAATCACTGCAAGCTGCTCTGTAATCCCCTCCTCTGTTTTCCTGCTGCACATGTTACAATATATACTATGGTGAGTCTTCATAAGGAGACAGCTTTTACACAACATATACACATATATCTGTGTGTGTCTGTGTATAAAATATGTGTGTGTGTGTGTGTATATATATATATATATATATATATATATATATATATATATATATATAATTTATGTTATATATCTATATATATACTTTTAGTGGGGAATGTCAGGAGACAAATACAGGTCTTCTTCCAATGAATCTCAAAGCTGCATTGAGCTTCTGTTCTTGCTCCAGGTAAGTACTCTCTGCAGTCTGATAGACAGGACAGGAGTGAGCACAGAGGAGTGCTATTCCTATCTTAACTTCCTGGATTTTGTCCCAGCCCATGCTTTATCTAGGACAAAAATGATGCAGCAACCTGACAGGAGCATGTTCTTGATGATATGGGGACCCCTAGTGGTCTTATTTTATATTACACTTTAGTACACCACTTTGTAGTGTTGCTCCTCTGCAAATTTTTTAAGACTTTTTAACCCTTTGCACCAAATTGGGTGACTTTTTAAAAAATGCTGTAAACTGCCAGTTTTATAAGCCAGGTTTGAGCTGGTGTACTCTTGCATTATTTGATAAATTTATGGCATAGTTACACCCTTTAAGAAAAAGCTTGTAAAAAAAAATCTGAATGAAAAGTTTCTAAACAGCAACTGAGAAAAAAATCAACAATGTAACATCACAAAAACAGAGTAAAACCAATGATAAATTCCCCCCATAGTTTTTGCTGTTGAAATCAAGCAAACTTAACTCAATTGAGACACTATAAGCTTGGAGGTTACAGCAACATATATACGGATTCACCATGTTTGTAGGTCAGCAAGTTGATACACAGTTCATATTTTATCCATTGCAATCTGGGGATTTTGATGCAGTAACACCATATCAGAAGTGTTTAATCCCCTAAACCAGGGTCATAATGCACACATTCTATACACTCTCAGCTATTTTTCCATATCTGTAAACTTCAGCTCAGATCAGTGTCAACACACACCGTTCATTCCAGTTTTATTGCGAGATTGGGGATGTGTCACATATCACATTAAAATCAATCCTAGTCACAGTAGGGGCTCTCCATGCTTTACCCTGCAAATTACTACCTTCAGACATATAGTGCTCAATTGGATTCAGGGGCAATCTTCCCTGTCATAATGTTGTCAGACCACACTGCACCTGCAACAAATACAGTTACATATCTACACAATATATAAAGTACAACATATTCAGGTCTGCAACATTTCTGCAATTGAAGGAACAAACTGATAACATAACCCTGTAATTCACAGCAACAACAATGACATAACTCTTCGAGAGGTAGAGCACCTATCAGTCTCAAGGGCTTTTTGCATAGTCCACTAGTTAAAGGAAAACTTTTTTTACAATCAACTGGTGCCAGAAAGTTAAACAGATTTGTAAATTACTTCTATTAAAAAATCGTAATCCTTCCAGTACTTATTAGCTGCTGAATACTACAGAGGAAATTCTTTTCTTTTTGGAACACAGAGCTCTCTGCTGAATCACATGCACAGTGCTCTCTGCGGTTATCTTTGTTCATTTTAAGAACTGTCCAGAGTAGGAGAAAATCGCCATAGAAAACATATGCTGCTCTGGACAGTTCCTGAAATGGACAGAGATGTCAGCAGAGAGCACTGTGCTCATGATGTCAGCAGAGAGCTCTGTATTCTAAAAAGAAAGTAATTTCCTTTGTAGTATTCAGCAGCTAGTAGACTACGGTTTTAGGTCCGGTCCAAAACCGCATACGGGTCAAAACTGAGCTGACCACAGTCACCGTTTGACTCCGGTCGGATCTTTAAAGTAAATGGAGTCACGGGCTGATCCGGCCGGGGTACGGGAGCTCCCGGTTTGCCCCTCCCCCCGCCAGATCCGGCACCAGTATGTACAAAACGTGGTGTGAATGCACCCTAACAGCAACACATATACAAACAATGCACTAAAAATAACTGGAGGTTTTACTTTTAAGCTACATTGCGTAAGGCTTACATTTATTTACAGTAGGCTGCTGAATAACAGGAATCCTGAAAGCATAATCAACATGTTCTTACCCAAGCAAAGCAAGACTCCCACTCCACATATGCTTTACCGTGCCTCGGAGAGACTGATCTCTTCTTTATATGCTTAACTACAATTAAGGGCATTCTCTTCCAGTTAACTAAAGGATTTCTTGTAGTAGATGTTCCCTTAAAATTAGAAGCACAATGGCATCTTTATGAACTCTCAGTACCTGAAGCAAACTAGTAAATGTCATGTGCCAGGGAAACAAGCATGGCAGCTACTATCAGGCTTGGCAACTAAGGGGGCCCATTTCTTCTCAGCCATAAGGTGCAGAAAGTGATGGCTATGAAGGCAAGTGTCTAAAATCATTTGCAGCTTGTGGCCTTACTTTTCATATTATCTGTCACATTACGGCAGCTTGTACTGTGATGTCATACTCTTAGGTTACAAGAACTTTAGTACTTGGTGACTCTTCCGGAGTGCACTACCCCTATGCCATGATATCATGGTGTGCATTATTCATGTACAATACTGTTTGTATACTGTCACATCATCAAGACGATGATTCCTGTACTGTGACACATAAGGGGGGGGGGGGATCCGCGGCCGCCACTGAGCAGACCGCAGGGGGTCCCCATCACATTCTGGACATTCCTGTGTCTCGAAAGATCTTTTCGGGACACAAGGATGTCTCGGTTACCTTTCTGCGGCGCAGGGGCCGCCAGGAGGAAGTGCACGCAGGGACGTCACTGACATCCCTTGCATGCGCCCATAGCAACAGAGAAGCGGAGCATCGACGAGGAGGACGCGCGCTGGCCGGCATGGTAAGCGACCAGCACCAGCTGTCAACATGTCATCTTCAGTGTTCCGACCGCCGCTCCTCCGGTCCCGGGAGAAGCGGTGGTCGGAACACTGAAGTGGAGAAATACACAGACATACAGCCTCCAGCCATACACTGTATATGGCTGGAGGCTGTATGTCTGTGGGGGAGCTATACTGCACCTAATGTGGGGAACTATACTGCACCTAATGTGGGGAACTATACTGCACCTAACGTGGGGAACTATACTGCACCTAATGTGGGGAACTATACTGAACCTAATGTGGGGGAACTATACTGCACCTAAAAGAAATGCAACTCTGCACATTTTTGCACCATGATCTGTACTTTTTATTTGTAACTAATTGGTAATTAGTCATTTATGTTTACGGGATCACTTTTTATTACATTTTTCCGGGATGTGATATGTCCCAAAGTAGTAATTCTTGCATCTGGTTTTTTATTTTCATTTACGCCGTTCACTATGCAGGTGTATGCAATTTTTCAAATTTTTTTTGTTTATTTATATTTTAAAATGTTTTAGTCCCCTAAGGGGACTTTTATAAGTGATCACAGAATGCTTACACTTCTCCATACAAAGCTATGACATTGCATGGATCAGTTCAATGTGTGCTCTGCTACTAGTGCCAGCTTGAAGTAGACTCTATTTGCAAATTTTCTATGTTAGGCACAAAGGTAATCAGAAGGCCTCCAGCTGCAATAGTTGCCGATCAGCACCCCTCAATTATGTATTGTGGGTGTCCCTTGAACCCAGGTGTGCCACTTCATTCTCTCTCAGATTGCTATTGATTGCATCATTCAGAGGGTTGAACTGCCGGTATAGGCAAAATGGGCAACATGCACCTGCTGATTTTTTTTATTTATTTTTTATAAGGTAAGGTTTATTTTGTGTGTTTTTTTTCTCTTCTATTTTAAGAAATGTCTATGCATTTGTTGACATCAGACGTTATAATCTTTTCTTCTAGTGGGCCCTGGGTTCCTGGGCTTGTCATTGCTAAAAGAGTCCCTCCTACATTCCAAAAACAAACAGAAGAATAACAATGCTGATTTATCCAGATGTTGAGTTTTTATCCTTAACCCTAAGTGAACCTGACAAGTCCCAGATCATAATCATATGAAACATATTCAACTCTCCAAAGTGAAGAATTGTCCTGGCTAGCGGTGCTGTTGAGGTCATAAGGATGACATATCAGAGATTACAATATATATGTGTAAGTACTTCATCATGACTCTTTTATGATTTATGCATGCTTCTTTCATATATCAACCAAAAGGAAAAGTGTGTTTCCTATTAGTTTTTTTTTCTCTATTCTAAAGAAAATATGTAAATATAAATTCTGGTTATTAACACTGAATTTTCCCTTACTATTAGCAATGACAGAACATATAAACTGAAAAGTTCCAAAAAACGCTTACAATCTATAGTCTAGACATATGTAAAGAAATTAAGACAATTTCATGTCCGATTTTTTACTATAAAGAAAAAATCAGAAGCTTTTTTTTTTATTCAGCAGATATACCAATACAATCTGTAAAGCTATATGTTGTGCCCAATTATGGGGGTACTGTGTTCAGGGTGTTTGGATATGATTGTGACGTCAGGGCACTGTTAACCTACATGGTCCGAGAATAGGACAGCTTCTCCTGGGCCAGGCCCAGGATTATAAATACACTGATGCAGATTACAGATAACTGTCTTTACTGAGGCAAGAGAAGATGTTACAATCCTCACAGCACAGATTAGAGTAGAGGAGATGCAAAGTTACTTTAGGGGAGCCCTGTAGACTTGCTGTGACTTGTAGTATTTTACACCCACTTGACTATACTTGTTGCAGGCTTGGGACTTTAGACTTAATGCTAAGACCTCCCATGCTGACTAGGGTTCAGATAGTGTCCAATTAATACTACATCTCAAGGGTATGAACTAACATTGTGTGGCCCGACTCCTCCTGGGCGGGGAACACTTGCAGAATGGCGTTGTTGCTTGCTTGAAGATTTTCTTTAGGCTTCCATTGAATTATCTCACACTTCTGCTGTCTCCTCTCCCCACTGCAGCTCACACTGAGCTCTGCACTCACTAAACTCAACTCTGAACTGACTAACTCCTCCCCTTTACACTATATGTGGCCTAGCTAGAGGCCTCCCATTGAGCAATGGGCTTGTTCTTTGTGCCACTGATTGTACCTTGTAATGATATCACTCTATGGTGAAACAAAAAAATATTTGTAAGGCAAATTTTGGGGGTCTTCCATTTTTACACAGTGCATTTTTCGGTGAAGATGACACATAATTCAATTTGTGTAGGTCTATACGATTAAAATGGTACTCAACTTATATAGGTTTTGTTTTATTTAACGACTTTTAAAACATGAAAACTTTTTGTACAAAAATTAGTTTGCTTAAAATTGTCCTCTTCTGACCCCTATAACTCTTTTATTTTTCCATATACAGGGATTTATGAGGGCTAATTTTTTGCGCCATGATCTGTAGTTTGTATTGTACCATTTTTGTTGTGATGGGACTTTTTAATTGCTTTTATGATGAAGTGACCTAAAAATATGCAACTATCAGTGCGGTTTAATTAACATAGTTTTTATTCGTTTGGACAGTTACACACGCAGCACATATGTTTATGTTTGTTTTTGTTTACATTATTTTATTTAAAAAATAGGCAAAATGGGGTAATTCAAATTTTTGTTTATTGACTTTTTTTTTTTTTTTTTGTAAAATTTTTTCGTCCCCATAGGGGACTATTACATGCAATCTTCAGATTTTATACACTGTTCAATGCTATGCCATAGCTCAGCATTCATTAGTGTTATCGACGCTCCATTGCTTCTGCCTTAGCTCCAAAGATTCTGTGTGTAGATGGAAGAATCTTTCAAAATATCAACCATCACTGCAGCACTCCACCAATCTGAGTTTTATGACAGAGTTGCCAGAAAGTAGCCTCCTCTTAATAAAAGACATATGAAAGGACTCTTAATGAGGTTATCCAGGAATTGAAAAACATAGCTAATTTATTTCAAAATCCGCTCCCTGTCTGTCTCCAGGTTGGGCGTGGTATTACAACTTGGCTCCATGCTTCAGAACCACACCCAACCTGGAGACAGACAGGGAGTGGTTTTTGAAAGAAATTAGCTATGTTTTTAAATTCCTGGATAACCCTTTTAAGCCTAGGTTGAACTTTGTGGCCTTCATGGGGTATTCCAGCTTTATACATCTTATCCCCTATCCAAAGGATAGGGGATAAGATGTATGATCCCAGGGGTCGCGCCGCTGGGGACCGCCGCGATCTCGGTGCAGCCCCCGGCATTCTGTGCTGGGCGCTGCCTCCGAGACGGGGATGGGACATCATGGCCATCCCCCCCTAGTGATGTCACGCCATGCCCCCTCCATTCATGTCTATGGATGGGAACCCTGCAATCATACGTCTTATCCCCTATCTTTGGACAGGGGATAAAATATATAAAGCATGAATACCCATTTAATTCTCTGGAAAAACTAGGTACTGCATGCTCTATGTGCATTGTTTTTTCTAATAGATTTACAGAGTTGAAGATTCTAATATTAAATGGCCAAAAATGCTACATGAAATGCCGACTGGATAGCATCAGACTTTAAAGAGAACCTATGGCCAACCACCCCCAAAAAAACATTACATTATTATTACTATTATTATTATTATTATTATTATTAATAAATAGCTTAGGGTACCCTGATCACATAGCTTTGTTTTCAAGATATGGGAGTTTTTAGTTTGTCTGACAGTGCAGAGAGTAAGTCAGATGGGCGTAAACTTTATTTTAATAATAGGACTGGCCATCAAGGTGTGTGTATTAGACATGCATGCTCCTCAAAGTACAACATTCACAGTCCTCACTTTATAACTCTGCCCATCACTTGATCACTCTCATTATTTAAATTAAATTCCCGCCCATCTGACTGATTCCCTGAATTGTCAAACTATAAACCTACAGGAATTGGAGGACTTATCAAGAAACTGTAAAAAGACTTGTGATCAGGGAACAATAAGCTATTTATGCTATTAAAATCTATATTTTTTCCTTTATTGGCCTGGATGTTTTTCTGCATAAATATAATGCTGCAAGTTATGGATACAAGATTTCTTTGATTCAGATATTTATTTTCACTGCCATTTTGTTGGAAGGAACTTTACTCCCTGGTATAGGGCAGTTGGCATCAACCTTATAATGGTGTTTTTTATTTATTTATTTATTTATTTATTTATTTTTTTTTTTGCTTTCTTATAGATCAACACAGTAGGGCTATAGGTTAACTTTGATAGACTCATATCTTTTTTTAACTTTATGAACTTTGTAACACAGTTGTCCTCTGTTCACTTAAAGGGGTACTCCACTGGAAAACATTTTTTTTTTGTTTTTAAATCAACTGGTGCCAGAAAGTTAAATGGGCACTGTCATGAAATAAATAAAAAAAATGATATGTTGTAGTACTTAAGTACTACAACATACCTCTAATATACTTTAATTAAAAAAAGTGATTTTAAAACAGTTTAAAATCACTTTTAAATTCAGCCACTAGGGGTCGCCCTCCTAGTGGCCGTATACATTCGGCAGTGACGTCACTAGTGAATTTCGACTCATTGAAGCCTGGCAATGAGTCGGAATTCACTCACTGTGGTGCTCGCTCCCGCCTGTCAATCAAACAGGCGGGAGCAAGCGCTGAGAACAGAAGAAGAGCGCATTGGCTCCACTGCTCCCTGGCCTTGCACGCCGGCCCAGCCTCCCGGCATCCCGTCGATTCTGTCCTGCCCATTGCTGCCCGTCGCTGCACTGTCCTGGTATGTCTGGGGGTGGGGGGGTTAGGGGGGGGTGTTCGGGTAGCGGGTGTTCGGATAGCGGGGTTCAGGGGAGGGGTAGCGGGGTTCAGGGGAGGGGTAGCGGGGTTCGGGTTGCGCCGCGGCCATGTATTGTTTTTAACACAGGGTGCCTCCAGTTTTTCCCCACTACAACTCCCAGCATGCCCTGACAGCAAATAGATGACAGGGCAAGCTGGGAGTTGTAGTGGTGAAACAGCTGGAGGCGGAAGTCAGCCCCAGCAGGCATCAGTGCCGTCACGCCTGCTGAGGAAGTCTGCCTGGTAGTGAGCACACTACCAGGCAGACAAAACTGCATTTTTTATATAATAAAAAAAAAAATTAGGCAGGGAGGAGGTTAGGGATAGATGGGAAATAGGCATGGACAGAGAGGGAAAAAAAAAAGGGATGATGGGAGCTACCCTTTAAACAGATTTGTAAATTACTATAAAAGAAATCTTAACCCTTCCAGTACATAACAGCTGCTGTTATGATCCACAGGAAGTTCTTTTCTTTTTGAATTTCCTTTCTGCCTGGCCACAGTGCTCTCTGCTGACACCTCTGTCCATGTCAGGAACTGTCCAGAGTAGGAGAGGTTTGCTATGGTGATTTGCTCCTACTCTGGACAGTTCCTAAAATGGAGCAGTTCTGTGCAAATATGTTGCCCTTTTTATAAAAAGGAATGGATTGTTTGGCAGTTTCAGCCTCGTTTTAAAAAAACGCACAAAAAATTGTGCTGAAACTTTATTAAAGGGGTACTCTGGATGAAAACTTTTTTTTTTATCAACGGATGCCAGAAAGTTAAACAGATTTATAAATTAATGGATAAAGAGAAGTAGTTCGGCACAGCTTAGTTTGTGATCCCTGGGTAGTAAGCACTATAGCGGCATGCACATAAGAAGCAGTTGGTGCTCTGACCATAAAGAAGATAAATCCAAATATACTTGCAGATGTGTAGGAGAAAGTCGGCCACTCACCAGTCTTCTTGTTTCAGCAAAAAACAGCGTTGTCGCCTCTCAGTGGTGCCCCCACCCCCCGTTCGTTACCATCTATGTCTTCTCCCTGGGCAACACGGTTGTGAGTATGTGCTTAATAAAGGAAATTTGCTGAAACAGGAAGACTGGTGAGTGGCCGACTTTTTCCTATACATCTGCAAAATTTATAAAATTATATTTAGATTTCTAAATTACTTCTATTAAAAAATCTTAATCCTTCCAGTACTTATTAGCTGCTGAATACTACAGAGAAAATTATTTTCTTTTTGGAAAACAGAGCTCTCTGCTGACATCATGAGCACAGTGCTCTCTGCTGACATCTCTGTCCATTTTAAGAACTGTCCAGAGTAGGAGAAAATCCCCATAGAAAACATATGCTGCTCTGGACAGTTCCTAAAATGGACAGAGATGTCAGTAGAGAGCACTGTGGTCATGATGTCAGCAGAGAGCACTGTGTTCCAAAAAGAAAATAATTTCCTCTGTAGTATTCAGCAGCTAATAAGTACTGGAAGGATTAAGATTTTTTTTTATAAAAGTAATTTACATATCTGTTTAACTTTCTGGCACCAGTTGATTTAAAAAAAAAAGTTTTTCACCGGAGTACCCCTTTAACCTTTCTTAGTGCCCTTTCCCCTTTATATACAGTGCTTAATTACAAATGCCATAAATTACAGTGCCTAAATATCACTTCCATATATTGACCAAGTAACACTTCCACACAGTAACCTTAAAGTTGTACCCCGCTGGAAAACATTTTTAAATTACTTCTATTTAAAAATCTTAATCCTTTTAGTGATTCTAAGCTTCTTTATGCTCCACAGGAAGTTCTTTTCTTTTTAAATTTCCTTTCTGTCTGACCACAGTGCTCTCTGCTGACACCTCTGTCCATTTTAGGAACTGTCCAGAGTAGAAGCAAATCAAATTAAAAAAGAAAAGGACTTCCTGTGGAGCATACAGAAGCTTAGAAGTACTAAAAGGATTCGGATTTTTCACTAGCGAATTACATTGCCTGAAGTCTCATTTAACCAACTAAAATGAACACAAATTCGATCACAGTAAATTAATTACGGATAATAAAACATACAGTAAATATGTACTCGGCGGCACAGCTGGAGCTGAAGGGTTATAAATGTATTATTGATGTTGAATTACAATTTATCCTCTTGAATGATGGGAAAAAACACTAACTCTACAGAAAAAAGCAGTTTGTGAATGTGACTCGGAATATGGAACCCTTATGCATGTTATAAAAAAAATATGCTTCTTTCTATTTAATTTTCCACTTTGAAAAAATGACCACTAGGGGTCTCCCTTCCAGTCCTGTTTTATAGATTTCAGACTCATGCAGGAGTCCTAAATCTCAGACTGCAGCTGGGACACAGACAAACTCACCACTGCTCACTGCCAGGGAGTTTTCCTGTGTCCCGGCTGCAGTCTGAGATTTAGGACTCCAGCATGAGTCTGAAATCTATAAAAAAAAGACTGGTAGGGAGACCCCTAGTGGTCATTTTTTCAAAGTGGAAAATTTAATAGAAAGAAGCATATTTTTTAATAACATGCAATTGGAAAGTTATTCTGCATACATTAATCTATAATATATAAAAAGTTTTTTTTAATGAGAAGTACCCTTTAATATATTACTCAGCGTTCTGGACATCTGGACTAAAGTCCTCAACACAGCAGAGGTAATCAATGTATTCCAAGTGTATGATCCTTTCTGCTGCCCTCATGTCCTTTGATCTGTGCAACAGATTGAAACATTATATAATCAAATGAAACAAGGCATAGCTAGATTAGTGTATTCCCTGGAGGGCAGGGTCAGGAACTGTGGCAAAAAATCGTTTTATCTTAGCCCTGAAATATCTTTAAATGTTAATCCACTAGATGAAACTAACAAGGGCACTCAACTGACCACCAATACCTCCAGCTATTTACAGAAAGCCTTGAAAGAAGACAAAGAGAAATTATAATACAGAGGTCCCTCAAGTTACAATATTATGACCAATGTATGTTGAAACCATTGTATGATGAGACCAGAACTCTATGGAAACCTGGTAATTGGTTCTGAAGCCACCAAAATGTCATCCAAAAATAGGAAAACGTGAGGATTAAAGAAAACTAAGTAGATAACTAATGCAAATAAAGCAAATCCTTACATATAAAAGTAATAAAGATCTGCTGGGAGCTGTAATCACTGTCTATTTCAGTGTTTCCCAACCAGGGTGCCTCCAGATGTTGCAAAACTACAACTCCCAGCATGCCCGGACAGCCTTCGGCTGGGGATAAGATGTCTAGGGGTGGAGTGCCCCTTTAACAGTTGGCGATGCATTTTCCATACACTGGCGGTAATGCATTGGAATATGAAGGCATTCCAATGCATTGTAATAAGTACTAAAATATAAAAGAATCTATTTAAAACTGGAAATAAACACATTATTTGAAGATGTGTTTTGTCCTCTGAACATGAACTGTATTACAATGTAGCATTACTTTTACATGTTATACTAGAAAGAAGACATCACTTGATGACTTGTCAGTGTGGAGCCAGTAAGTGGTTTTCTGGTTTCAAGGTAAAATAGACTGTCTAGTTAAACTGATGTATTGATCTCTTGACATACAAATGTATCATGCTGGCATAATAGCTGTTATTATAGTCAGAATAGCTAATGGGAAATGCGGTTATTGGCATACAGTATGTAACAATTATTTTATTACATCTTTTACTCATTTTGAAGAAATACATTGCCAGTAAAAGCAGCAGAATAAAAAGTCCCCAGCAAAAAGCTTTTCATTTAATTCTGTTTGGAGAGCAGTTTATTGCGGATCAGAGATGGTGTAGGTGGTCTGGTCTCCAGTATTGTGTTACTGTCCTAGCTGCAATATGCCACGTTCACACCTTTTGTTGCCCTGAACCATGCATAATAAAGTACTCACTCACCCAAATGAGATTTATTATGCACAGGTCAGGGAGCAGGAGGTGAGGGTACAACAAAAAGCTGCTGCGACCCACTTAGTATTACTAACAGCCCTGATGGACAGGAACAACCGGCCACCTCAAACAATGTACAACAATGGGAGGACATGGATGTCAGTCAACGTCTGAATAGTTTCTTTAAGTATTTATAGCTAGAATTTAGTAGTCATTTATTAAATAGACATAAATTATGGTTGTCTTAGTGAATTATAGTTAAAGGGGTATTCCAGGCAAAAACTTTTTTTATATGTATATATCAACTGGCTCCGGAAAGCTAAACAGATTTGTAAATTACTTCTATTAAAAAATCTTAATCCTTCCAATAGTTATTAGCTTCTGAAATTTTCTGTCTAACTGCTCAATGATGATGTCACATCTCGGGAGCTGTGCATGATGGGAAAATATCCCCATAGGAGCTGGACAGCTCCCGGGACGTGAGTCATCAGAAAGCAGTTAGACAGAAAACAACAACTCAACTTTAGAAGCTAATAACTATTGGAATGATTCAGATTTTTTAATAGAAGTAATTTACAAATCTGTTTAACTTTCCGGAGCCAGTTGATATATAAGAAAAAAGTTTTGGCCTGGAATACCCCTTTAACCCCTTAAGGACGCAGTACGTAAATGTACGTCCTGGTGAGGTGGTACTTAACGCACCAGGACGTACATTTACGTCCTAAGCATAACCGCGGGCATCGGAGCGATGCCCGTGTCATGCGCGGCTGATCCCGGCTGCTGATCGCAGCCAGGGACCCGCCGGCAATGGCCGACGCCCGCGATCTCGCGGGCGTCCGCCATTAACCCCTCAGGTGCCGGGATCAATACAGATCCCGGCATCTGCGGCAGTTCGCGATTTAAATGAACGATCGGATCGCCCGCAGCGCTGCTGCGGGCATCCGATCATTCATAACGCCGCACGGAGGTCCCCTCACCTTCCTCCGTGCGGCTCCCGGCATCTCCTGCTCTGGTCTGTGATCGAGCAGACCAGAGCAGGAGATGACCGATAATACTGATCTGTTCTATGTCCTATACATAGAACAGATCAGTATTAGCAATCATGGTATTGCTATGAATAGTCCCCTATGGGGACTATTCAAGTGTAAAAAAAAATGTAAAAAAATGTAAAAGTAAAAGTAAAAAAAATGTGAAAAATCCCCTCCCCCAATAAAAAAGTAAAACGTCAGTTTTTTCCTATTTTACCCCCAAAAAGCGTAAAAAACTTTTTTTATAGACATATTTGGTATCGCCGCGTGCGTAAGTGTCCGAACTATTAAAATAAAATGTTAATGATCCCGTATGGTGAACGGCGTGAACGAAAAAAAATAAAAAAAAGTCCCAAATTCCTACTTTTTTAATACATTTTATTAAAAAAAATTATAAAAAATTTATTAAAAGTTTTTTATATGCAAATGTGGTATCAAAAAAAAGTACAGATCATGGCGCAAAAAATGAGCCCCCATACCGCCGCTTATACGGAAAAATAAAAAAGTTAGAGGTCATCAAAATAAAGGGATTATAAACGTACTAATTTGGTTAAAAAGTTTGTGATTTTTTTTAAGCGCAACAATAATATAAAAGTATATAATAATGGGTATCATTTTAATCGTATTGACCCTCAGAATAAAGAACACATGTCATTTTTACCATAAATTGTACGGCGTGAAAACAAAACCTTCCAAAATTAGCAAAATTGCGTTTTTCGTTTTAATTTCCCCAAAAAATAGTGTTTTTTGGTTGCGCCATACATTTTATGATATAATGAGTTATGTCATTACAAAGGACAACTGGTCGCACAAAAAACAAGCCCTCATACTAGTCTGTGGATGAAAATATAAAAGAGTTATGATTTTTAGAAGGCGAGGAGGAAAAAATGAAAACGTAAAAATTAAATTGTTAATTTTTCCTTAAGGCCAAAATGGGCTGAGTCCTTAAGGGGTTAACCTTTACTTTAAAACTCTATGGTGAACCTTGGTTCTTAAAGGAGTACTCCCATGGAAAACTTTTTTTTTTTTTAATCAACTGGTGCCAGAAAGTTAAACAGATTTGTAAATCACTTCTATTAAAAAATCTTTATCCTTCCAGTACTTTTTAGGGACTGTATACTAAAGAGAAATCCAAAAAAGAAATGCATTTCCCCTGATGTCATGAACACAGTGCTCTCTACTGACCTCTGCTGTCCATTTCAGGAACTGTCCAGAGTAGGAGAAAATCCCCAGAGCAAACATATGCTGCTCTGGACAGTTCCTAAAATGGACAGCAGAGGTCAGCAGAGAGCACTGTGGTCATGACATCAGAGGAAATGCATTTCTTTTTTGGATTTCTCTTTAGTATACAGCCCCTAAAAAGTACTGGAAGGATTAAGATTTTTTTAATAGAAGTGATTTATAAATCTGTTTAATTTTCTGGCACCAGATGATTTAAAAAAAAAGTTTTCCACAGTCGTACAGAGGTCCCTCAACATACGATGGTAATCCATTCCAAACCATCGTTTGTTGAAACCATCGTATGTTGAGGGATCCGTGCAATGTAAAGTAAAGGACAGTGGTCTACA
This sequence comes from Hyla sarda, assembly GCF_029499605.1. NCBI lineage: Eukaryota > Metazoa > Chordata > Amphibia > Anura > Hylidae > Hyla > Hyla sarda. Next base: position 147,361,748 of record NC_079193.1, read on the forward strand.
ACCTGCGGACCTCCAGATGTTGCAAAACTACAACACCCAGCATGCCCGGACAGCCGTTGGCTGTCCGGGCATGCTGGGAGTTGTAGTTTTGCAACAGCTGGACACACCCTCTTTGGGGAACAATGGTCTATATAGAGGACAGAAGCTTCTTCAGGGTCCTGTACAGTACACACAGTGCCCTAAAAAAAGGAAAATGGAGCAGCCCTAACCTGGTGTGCAAAGGATCCGCTGACCCCGGCACAGGTAAAGAGTACAGAACATGTAATACCTCCCTGTACTGTAGGGGGCGCTACCAGACACCAGTCAGTGCATACACTTTAGGAATACACGGGTTTTACCAGTGAAATATCCATTCTGATATGTCGGTTCTTCCAGTCATTGACACGTTTCGCAGATTCCATAGCATTGTATGTTGAGTCTGGTTTCAAGTTACAATGGTCCAGAAAAGACCATTGTATGTCGCATTGCCGCGTCCCCGAGGTGTCCCCAACGCTCCGGCAAGGCCTCTTCTTCCCCGGCATCCGCGCTCTCCGTCACCGCCATCATGCCGCTACGCATGCTGCTCCTATTGGATGACGGGACGGCGTGCGCAGAGACGTGATGACGTCAATGCAAAGCACCGACGATGCAGAGGATCCCGAAGAGGATGCGCCGGAGCCCCGAGGACAGGTAAGTCATCGTCACCGGAGCTCACGGGGCACCGTAAACGGCTATCCGGTGGCAGCTGAAGCAGTCTGCGCTGACGGATAGCCGTTTATGCGATGGCCCCAACATAAAAAAGCATCTTATGTTGATGCTGCCTTCAACATGCGATGGCCTCTGAGAGGCCATCACATGTTGAAATTATCGTATGTCGGGGCCATCGTATATCGAGGGGTCACTGTACCCCTTTAAATCTGCAAAAACACTTGTCACAAGGTCAGATACTATTCTCACTTATACTTAGAAGCTAACCCACAATACTTATCTTTCATTCTGTGAATGTATACATGTGTGTCCTGTGAATGTATACATGTGTGTGCGCGTGAAGTATGTACAAATATGATATGCCCCCATGCGTGTATATGTTTATGTGTGTGGGTCACATACTACAATGAATTCCTTAGCACTGGCCTGTGTGACCTCTCCCATCTATTTTTCGCTCTGATTTAAGCTTCTTTCCACCACTTTCATGCCACATTACATCTTCTTTTCATCGCATGTGCGCCATTTAACCTTACTGACCTCTCTATTCTTCCGTCTCTGCCACCTACATGGCATTGCTAAATTATAATGTGTCGTCTAATGAAAACAAGACTGATGTAGAAATAAAACTATCATTTATATTGTACGGCTTTAGAAATCGAAACTATTTATAAGGAAATGCTAAGCAGAAATGTCTACGGAGAAAAGTGTTGTCCTAGAATAAGTCCTTTATACACTATAAATCTCAGCATGTCTTTAATGTGTGCATAACATTTATTCAATGAAATTAGTATCTTTATTGTGTCACCATCTGCCACATCTTCTGCTTGCACTGGAGTCTGCTGGGTAAATAGCATAGGCCAGTGGTCCCCAAACTGTGGCCCTCCAGATGTTGCAAAACTACAATTCCCAGCATGCCTGGACAGCCGTTGGCTGTCCAGGCATGCTGGGAGTTGAAGTTTTGCAACATCTGGAGGGCCACAGTTTGGGGACCACTGGCATAGGCCGTGGACATGACTACATAATGATCTGAAGAACCACTTCTGGCAAGGTTCTTCTACTGTTCGTCTTACCCAGTCCCATTCATCTATGGTTATATATTATTGTATTTATGTAATGAAGTCTATTGTTCACATGTCCTAAGCATGTCCTAAACAAGAGTGTACAGTTCTAAATATCCGTGTGATTCCCATCGGATAATATTATGGTATATGACTGGGATGTGACAAAATTCATTCCTCACCAATTGATTCTGGAACAATGGGAAATAGGGTCCATTCAGCTTTTCCACTTCACATAGAAAGTCAGAACATGTAAATGTAAAAGTAAATAAAAACAAAAATTGCATAAAGTAGGGTAAAAGAAAAGCAAACAATAAATACAGCTTATTGGGAAATACATTGCTTATAGCTGTTGTTAATAAAAAGTGGGAATCTTTGAGAGTAAATGTAACACTTTTCTGAATAGATTTTCAGTATAACAGGAATAATGCCAAGCAAGGAAGCCACTCCTGCTTTCTAGGAAGCTGGCTCACCACACCAAGAATCCCACTGTATACCCAATGAAGAAGATCAAGACTAAGCATGTGCCTCCCTGTCAGGATCCGGGTACTGAGAGGATACTGGTGGTGGATCCTCTGTGTCAGTGGGGTGATGACGTGGGCCGTACCAGGGGAACGGAGTCTAAGGGGTTACTGGTATTCACCAGAGCCCGCCGCAAAGTGGGATGGACTTGCTGCGGCAGGTAACCCCCAGGTCGTTCCACCTGATAGCGACTCAACCCCGACTGACTGCTGAGATAGGTGCAGTACAAGGGATTAGGCAAGAGCAAGGTCGGACGTAGCAGAAGGTCAGGGCAGGCAGCAAGGATCGTAGTCAGGGGCAACGGCAGGAGGTCTGGAACACTGGCTTGGGACATACAAGGAACTCTTTCACTGGCACAATGGCAACAAGATCCGGCAATACAGGGAAGGGGAAGTGAGGTAATATAGACCAGTGCACAGGTGAAATTACTAATTTGGGCCAGGCACCAATCAGCGGCGCACTGGCCCTTTAAATCGCAGAGAGCCGCCACGTGCGCGCCCTAGGGAGCGGGGCCGCGTGCGCCGGGACTGGACAGACGGAGGACAGGTCTAGTAAGCAGGCTGGGATGCGAACCGCGAGCGGGCACGTCCCGCATCGCGGATTGCATCCCTGCTAGAGACACTATCGCATCGCTCCCGGTCAGCGGGTCTGACCGGGGCGCTGCGAGCAGGTAAACTCTGCGAGTGCTCCGGGGAGGAGGGGGGACCCGGAGCACTCGGCGTAACACTCCCCTTTCACATAATTGCTGAGATGGAGCCATCAGAAATTTTGGGGCCCCTTACACAGCTCAAAGCCTGGGCCCCCCCATCCCCCCACCCCCCTGGCCTGTCCTCAATTTTATTTTATTTTCTAATTATATATTTCCAATTAGATTAGAGCAGAGTACGGTGCTCTATAACATTGTGCTGCAAAGTATTATACTGTGCCGCACTCTGCTGTAATCTAATATACCCTATTCTGGTTACTGTGAAACCGCTCTAGCAATTTCCCAATATTCCTACATATTGACCATATAGAGGTAGATACCAGTGAGCGCTCTGCAGACAGTATAAGTGATCATAGTTACATTAATGACTCACAGAGGACATCTTCTCTGATTGGAGTCATTCATCTTTCCTCTTTTTCACTATCTGGCCTGGGGCACCATAAAGACTTCTCCTGGCCAAGACTCGTCTCCACAGAACCTGCCAGACAAACATTTCAGGCTCCTTTTTCCAGCACAATGCCCTCTCTTTATAAACTCCCTATGTGTATTGGCCCAATACATAGTACCTGCTTTGTGCCCCCATATATCATTTTAGGCCCCATAAATAGCTGTAGGCCCCCTGTGCCCCCATATATAGCTGTAGGCCCCCTGTGCCCCCATATATAGTTGTAGGTCCCTATGCGCCCTATATATAGTTGTAGGTCCCTATGCGCCCCACATATAGTTGTAGGCCCCCTGTGTCCCCCATATATATTGTAGGTCCCCATATGCCCCCATACATAGTTGTAGGCCCCCTGTGCCCCCCCCCATATATAGTTGTAGGTCCCTATGTGCCCCCAAATATATATTTAGGCCCCTCTGTGCCCCCTATATATAGTTGTAGGCTCCATGTGCCCCCCATATATAGTTGTAGGTCCCTATGTGCCCCCTATATATAGCTTTAGGCCCCTCTGTGCCCCCATACATAGTTGTAGGCTTCTCTTCCCCCTATATAGTTGCAGGCCCCTCTGTGTCCCTGTATATAGTTGTAGGCCCCTCTGTGCCCTTATATATAGTTGTAGGCCCCCTGTGCCCCCATATATAGTTATAGGCCCCCTATGCCCCCATATATACTTGTAAGCCCCTCTGTGTCCCCACAGATATAATGCCTCCAGCTATATATACAGTATGTCAGTGTACTGCCATGCTTCGGTGCTCCGACCACTGCTCCTACAGTAGGTCCCTGGACCAGAAGGGCAGTGGTCTGAACACTGAAGGTGGCATGTTGGATAATTACCTTCCTGGCCAGCTCACTGCTATACTTCTGGAAGTTCGAAGGTTTGCAGGATTGAGGGGGGTTTTAGGATGGAGAAACCCCTCTCAGTGAAGCAAGTGATAAAAGTAAAATCACATGTATAATCCCCTCTCACATGTATATAATCCCCCTTCACATGTATATAATCCCCCCTCACATGTATATAATCCCCCCTCACATGTATATAATCCCCCCTCACATGTATATAATCCCCCCCTCACATGTATATAATCCCCCCTCACATGTATATAATCTCCCCTCACATGTATATAACCCCCCTCACATGTATATAATCCCCCCTCACATGCATATAATCCCCCCTCACATGCATATAATCCCCCTCACATGTATATAATTCCCCCTCACATGTATATAATCCCCTCCTCAAATGTATATAATCGCCTCCTCACATGTATATAATCGCCTCCTCACATGTATATAATTCCCTCCTCACATGTATATAATCCCCTCCTCACATGTATATAATCCCCTCCTCACATGTATATAATCCCCTCCTCAAGTGTATATAACCCCCCCTCACATGTATATAATCCCCTCTTCACGTGTATATAACCCCCCCTCACATGTATATAATCCCCTCTCACATGCATATAATCCCCCCTCACATGCATATAATCCCCCCTCACATGTATATAATCCCCTCCTCACATGTATATAATCCCCTCCTCACATGTATATAATCCCCTCTTCACATGTATATAATCCCCCTCACATGTATAATCCCCCCTCACATGTATATAATCCCCTCCTCACATGTATACAATCCCCTCCTCACATGTATATAATCCCCCCTCACATGTATATAAACCCCCCCCCCCTCACATGTATATAATCCCCCCTCACATGTATAATCTCCCCTCACATGTATATAATCCCCCCTCACATGTATCGGAAGTGGAGAAGATAATATAGAAAATCCTACCAGTAAGAAGATAAGGCTTTACACACACCATCACAGGAATCAGCACATCCCCCTCTGCTCCGCTCCTCTCTATCAGTATGAAATTACGTTGCATGTCTATTCTCCCAGGCAGCCTCTGCGCTGCTCTTAAAGGGCCGGAGTGGTTCCCTGGATGAATGAATGACAAGACGATCGCCGGTATGTGCAGCAGCGGTGCCCTGCAGGCTTCCAGAGAGTGACAGCATATGTGCGGTCCCCCAGCCGTCAGAGGGTGACATTCACTCACTGACACGCAAAAAAAAAAAAGGTCCAGGGCCGGCCGGGCCTCCCTGAGGCTCCGGGCCCCTTACAGGTGTATGGGTTGTACCCCCCTTATGGCGGCCCTGGATGAAGCTATTGAAAAAAGAAGCAGCAGGTAGCACTATAATAACATTATTCCTGGCATATGTGGCAAAAGAGCATTTTTTAAACTGCAAATGGAAAAAAAAACTTTAGATTTTGGGCCTAAATATACACATGGGGAGATTTATCATTGCTTTTAGAGCATTTTTTTGTCTATGTTTTGGCGCAGTTCAGGCGCAAGCAGCATATTTAGCGACATTTATGCGTCTTTTGATGTAGACAGTTTCACTCTTTTTGCCTACCAATAGAACTTTTTCTTTTTGACCATGCAGTGGTCACGTATTTATCATTTGCAACTTTTGTCAAAAGTCACTATTTTGTGTGCACTTTTTTAGGCGCAAAGCTACACCACCTACCAGTAGGCGTGAGAATAATTTCTACCTTCCGCAATTCAACCTTTAACCTCTTGTGGATGGCAGCGTCCCACTCCCCATCTATGACACGCGCTCAGGAGCTGAACGCAGGCTATCTGCCACCAGGACCCATCTCTAATGCAAGACATCACCGATCACTGTGATGCCCGGCTTTAACCCCTTAGACACCACAATTAAATTTGATTGTATCATCTAAAATGCAAGTAAAAATGTCCAAGCAGCTCTGTGAAAGTAAGTACAACACCTTACCTGCCAAATTCATCATCCTGCTGCACCTATAAATTAGATGCACGCTAGTCAAACCCACCACCCAAATAAATGTGGGAAAATAGCTCTACCATAGACATTCTTTGATAAATCTGGGCCATGATATCCTATGTTGGACAAACCATTTACACATAATTATGTTTTACAGGGATTTTCTTCCCATATCATTGTGTTCTGTGAACTATTGTAGCTACAGACAGACCACTAGATTACATTTCTTTTAGAACTCAAAATGTTTGGGCCTTTTTTTCCTCTTTACCTTGTAAGAACGAGCCGTAACTGTTTTTATTTCATCTACAGAGCCTTATGAGGGCTTGTTTTTTTTCTTTTTGTAGAAACAATTGTACTTTGTAAGTGACAGCTTTAATTTAAATGGGCGCTGTCAGATGTAAAAAAAAAACTGCTTATATGTTGTACATCTTGGCAAAACAATCATTTTTCTAATATAAAAAAAATAAAAATAAAAATATTTCATTTTTTATTAAAGAAAACTCCTTTGAAAATCACACAACTATAGGGTCCCCATACCCCCCGGGACACACAGCATCATCAGCCTGTCCAAGGGTCATGGATAAGACATGGCTAACAAGGCTGACACAGCTTGCAGTAACACTGCAGTAACATGCCTGGACAGTTAAAGGATGTTTGGGCATGCTGGGAGCTGTTATTTTGTAAAATCTGTAGGCTCACAGTTAAAGGCAACACTGCATCAAAAAAAGAGTTACCCAAACACCGTACTTCCACCTATTCCAAAACTACAAGTGCCAGCATTACAGGACTGCCTAAGGATGACACACCTGAATGACACAGAAACATATAGAACGGATAGAAAATGTATACATAAAAACTACAGTACTTTTAGCACTAAACCTTTGCACTAATTTAGGAAGTTATATACTCACCATATTGTCTTTGGTGATACAGGCAATCTCCAATAATCATGATTGATGTCATTACAAAGTAAAATTGGTGGTGCAAAAAACAAGCCATCATGTGGGTCTGTAGGTAAAAATTGAAATGGTTATGATTTTTAGAAGGTAAGGAGGAAAAAACGAAAGTGCAAAAATGAAAAAACCCGTCATCCTTAACCCCTTAAGGACCCAGCCATTTTACACCTCAGGACCCGGCCATTTTTTGCACATCTGACCACTGTCACTTTAAACATTAATAACTCTGGGATGCTTTTAGTTATCATTCTGATTCCGAGATTGTTTTTTCGTGACATATTCTACTTTAACATAGTGGTAACATTTTGTGGTAACTTGCATCCTTTCTTGGTGAAAAATCCCCAAATTTTATGAAAAATTTGAAAATTTTGCATTTTTCTAACTTTGAAGCTCTCTGCTTGTAAGGAAAATGGATATTCCGAATAATTTTTTTTTTTATTCACATATACAATATGTCTACTTTATATTTGCATCATAAAATTGACGTGTTTTTACTTTTGGAAGGCATCAGAGGGCTACAAAGTTCAGCAGCAATTTTCCAATTTTTCATAAAATTTCCAAACTCACAATTTTTCATGGACCAGTTCAGGTTTGAAGTGGATTTGAAGGGTCTTCATTTTAGAAATACCCCACAAATGACCCCATTATAAAAACTGCACCCCCCAAAGTATTCAAAATGACATTCAGTCCGCGTTTTAACCCTTTAGGTGTTTCACAGGAATAACAGCAAAGTGAAGGAGAAAATTCACAATCTCCATTTTTTACACTCGCATGTTCTTGTAGACCCAATTTTTGAATTTTTACAAGGGGAAAAAGGAGAAAATGTATACTTATATTTGTAGCCCAATTTCTCTCGAGTAAGCACATACCTCATATGTCTATGTAAAGTGTTCGGCGGGCGCAGTAGAGGGCTCAGAAGCGAAGGAGCGACAAGGGGATTTTGGAGAGTACGTTTTTTTGAAATGGTTTTTGGGGGGCATGTTGCATTTAGGAAGCCCCTATGGTGCCAGAACAGCAAAAATCCCCCACATGGCATACCATTTTGGAAACTAGACCCCTTGAGGTACGTAACAAGGAATAAAGTGAGCCTTAATACCCCACAGGTGTTTCACGACTTTTGCATATGTAAAAAAATAAAAATAAAATTTCACAAAAATGTGTGTTTCCCCCCAAATTTCACATTTTTGCAAGGGTTAATAGCAGAAAATACCCCCCAAATATTGTAACCCCATCTCTTCTGAGTATGAAGGTACCCCATAAGTTGACCTGAGGTGTACTATGGGTGAACTACAATGCTCAGAAGAGAAGGAGTCATATTTGGCTTTTTGAGAGCAAATTTTGCTCGGGGGCATGTCGCATTTAGGAAGCCCCTATGGTGCCAGGACAGCAAAAAAAAAACACATGGCATACCATTTTGGAAACTAGACCCCTCGGGGAACGTAACAAGAAATAAAGTGAGCCTTAATACCCCACAGGGGTTTCACGACTTTTGCATACGTAAAAAAAAAATAAAAAAAAATAACTAAAAGGTGTGTTTCCCCCCCAAATTTCACATTTTTGCAAGGGTTAATAGCAGAAAATACCCCCCAAAATTTGTAACCACATCTCTTCTGAGTATGGAGGTACCCCAAAAGTTGACCTGAAGTGCACTACGGGCGAACTACAATGCTCAGAAGAGAAGGAGTCATATTTGGCTTTTTGAGAGCAAATTTTGCTCGGGGGGCATGTCGCATTTAGGAAGCCCCTATGGTGCCAGAACAGCAAAATAACCCCCACATGGCATACCATTTTGGAAACTATACCCCTTGAGGAACGTAAGAAGGCGTAAAGTGAGCATTTACCCCCCACTGGTGTCTGTCATATCTTTGGAACAGTGGGCTGTACAACATTTTTTATTTGCACAGCCCACTGTTCCAAAGATCCGTCAGACACCTGTGGGGGGTAAATTCTCACTGCACCCCTTATTACATTCCGTGAGGGGTGTAGTTTCCGAAATGGGGTCACATGTGTTTTTTTTTTTTTTTTTGCATTTGTCAAAACCGCTGTAACAATCAGCCACCCCTGTGCAAATCACCTCAAATGTACATGGCGCACTCTCCCTTCTGGGCCTTGTTGTGTGCCCCCAGAGCACTTTGCGCCCACATATGGGGTATCTCCGTACTCGGGAGAAATTGCATTACAAATTTTGGGGGGCTTTTTTCCCCTTTACCTCTTGTCAAAATGAAAAGTATAGGGCAACACCAGCATGTTAGTGTAAAAAGTTTATTTTTTTTACACTAACATGCTGGTGTAGACCCCAACTTCACCTTTTCATAAGGGGTGAAAGGAGAAAGAGCCCCCCAAGATTTGTTAGTCAATTTCTCCCGAGTACGGTGATACCCCATATGTGACCCTAAACTGTTGCCTTGAAATACGACAGGGCTCCGAAGTGAGAGCGCCATGTGCATTTGAGGCCTGAATTAGGGATTTGCATAGGGGTGGACATAGGGGTATTCTACGCCAGTGATTCCCAAACAGGGTGCCTCCAGCTGTTGCAAAACTCCCAGCATGCCTGGACAGTCAACGGCTGTCCGGCAATACTGGGAGTTGTTGTTTTGCAACAGCTGGAGGCTCCATTTTGGAAAGAGTGGCGTACCAGGTGTTTTTCATTTTTATTGGGGAGGGAGGGGGGCTGTGTAGGGGTATGTGTATATGTAGTGTTTTTTACTTTTTATTTTATTTTGTGGTAGTGTAGTGTAGTGTTTTTAGGGTACAGTCGCACGGGCGGGGGGGGTTACAGCGAGTTTGAGCTGCCGCGCAAAATTTGCTGCATTGCAAACTTGCAGCCCGATACTCACTGTAAGCCGCCTGCCCATGTGAGTGTACTCTGTACATTCACAGGGGGGGGACCTCCAGCTGTTGCAAAACTACTACTCCCAGCATGCCTGAGAATGTTTGGGAGTTGTGGTTTTGCAACAGCTGGAGGCACACGGGTTGGGAAACACTGAGTTAGGAAACAATGTTTCCCAACCAGTGTGCCTCCAGCTGTTGCAAAACCACAACTCCCAAACATTCTCAGGCATGCTGGGAGTAGTAGTTCGGCAACATCTTTAGAGCCAGATGTTGCCGAACTACAACTCCCAGCATGCTTGGAGTTGTAGTTTTGCAACATCTGGAGGACTAGTTTGCAGACCACTAATACAGTGGTTCCCAATCTGTGCCCTTCCAGATGTTGCAAAACTACAACTCCCAGTATGCCAAAACTGTCCAGGCATGCTGGGAGTTGTAGTTCTGCAACATCTGAAGGGCCAGATGTTACAGAACTACAACTCCCAGCATGCCTGGACAGTAAGGGCATGCTGAGGATGTGTAGTTTTGCAACATCTGGAAGGGCACAGTGGTCCAAAAACTGTGGACCTCCAGATGTTGCAAAACTGCAACTCCCAGCATGCCCAGACGCCAAGGGCTGTCTGGGCATGCTGGGAGTTGTAGTTTACAGGGTCCTATTACAGCAATGCATGTCGCTTTACGGCGACGTGCATTGCTGTAAAGGGCCCGACCGCGGCTGAAGATCAACTCACCTGTCGCCGCCGCCGCCATCTTCCTCGCCGGGATCCGGGTCTTCAGGGACGAGGTAAGTACCGGGGCCGGTCCCCAGCACTCCCCCGTCCCCCGCCGCGTCCTCCGGTCTTCCTCCCGTCCTGTCCCGACTTTCAGGGGCCGGGCAGGACGGGAGGAAGTAACCGCCCCCCCTCCTGCGATTGGTCGGTTCACTAACCGACAGATCGCAGGGGATCGGAGGAGGTGGCCGGCTTGCCACCTCGCTCCGATACTTCAGCATGGTCCTGGCTGTCTGTGACAGCCGGGATCATGCGAAATTACCGGGCGGTCGGGTCCCAGAGACCCGATCAGCCCGGTATCGCCGCAGATCGCAAGGGCGATTTCCCTTGCGATTTGCGGCGATCGCCGACATGGGGGGCCTACATGGCCCCCCTCGGCGTTTGCCCTGGATGCCTGCTGAAGGATTTCAGCAGGCATCCAGTTCCGATCTCTGCCCGGCGAGCGGCAGAGACCGGAAAACGCCAGGACGTACGGGGACGTCCTGGGTCCTTAAGGCCCAGGGTGCGGGGACGTCCCCGTACGTCCTGGGTCCTTAAGAGGTTAAAGGGGTATTCCGGTGGAAAACTTCTTTTTTTAAATCAACTGGTGCCGGAAAGTTAAACAGATTTTTAAATGACTTAAAAACCTTAATCCTTCCAGTACTTATTAGCTGCTGAATACTACAGAGGAAATTCTTTTGTTTTTGGAACACAGTGCTCTCTGCTGACATTATGAGCACAGTGCTCTCTGCTGACATCTCTGTCCATTTTAGGAACTGTCCAGAGCAACATATGTTTGCTATGGGGATTTTCTCCTTCTCTGGACAGTTAAGGGGTTAATAGCCATTACACTCTTATTTTTTCATCTACACACCTATATAAGGGTTGATTTTTAGCAGGACCAATTTGTAATGTCTTTGTTCATTTTTTCATAACATATGCTTCAAAAAATATCTGTGAGGTGAAATTGAAAAAAAAGTAATTTTGCAAGTTTTTTTTCTCTTTTTTTATGCCATTCTCCGTGCGGTCAAACTAACATGCAATCTTGATACTGTAGGTCGGCGAAATTAAAAATCATACCCAATTTGTATAGTTGGCATCATGTTTTGCTAATTTAAAAAAATGTAATTGCCATTTTCTGACCACTATAACTTAAAAATTTTTTGGTTTACCGGGATCTATGAGGGCTAATTTTTTGCGCTGTGATCTGTAGTTTTTATCAGTTCCATTGTGGTATTTATTGGACTTTTTGAACGCTTGTCGCATATCGGCTATTAACAACGGCACTCAGCTACAGGAATCAGCTGAGGATTGCCCGGTATAGTGCGAGCCAAGAGCTCGCGCTATACACTGTTATGGCACAAGGACGTGTATACACGTCCTTGGTCGTTAACAGATTAATGTGGCATCACCATTATTGTACTGATCTGGAGAATAAAGTTAGCTTGTTATTTATATTATATGATTAGCTCTATAAAGGCAAAATCCCAATACAATGGCACAATTGCTATTTTAGTTTTTATTTTACCCCATTTTTTCAATATAGTTTTTCAATATATTACAAGCACCCTAGGAATACAAGAATGTTAAATAGTAATTAATAAAACTATTGAAAAAAAAATTCCCTGGAAAATAATAATAATTTTTAGACATATAAGAGCCCTTTAACCACTTAACATTCCCATTTTGCAACAAGTACTCATTCAACCACAAAAATATGTGGCATTTGTACACAGCATTTTTCCTGAAAATATGTGACTGTGAAGTGGTTAAAACATTCCAGCAAAGGCATGTGACAGACTGAGAGACCAAAGTGAAAGGATGCATGGTACTACAGTAAAACCCCTTCGAGGCAACCGCCCAAAACTGCATTGGAAATTAAGGTATATGATGGACTAGAAACACTGTCATGCAAACTGTGGTCTGGATTAAAGGGTTGTCTTCTCTAATTGGTCTTTTGGAAAGGTTTTACTGGATTTGCTTTAAGAAAAAAAATAAAATAAATATGATACTTCTGAGTTTGCCAGTTTCATTCTTATGTTATTGAGACAATGGCCCTGATTTACTATTGTAAACCTAACATGTTTTGTGGGGTTGTGCACCAGATTCTGGCACATTGTACCAGAATGTGCACCAGAATTTGTGCCAGAATTTTAAAAAACCTGATTAACTCTCCATTTTACTGAGAAGACCCAAAGGCGGCGTGGCCATCATGGGAAAGTGGGCGTAGCCACCGCAAAAGGTGTATGTGCCTGACATTTTCACAAAAACCCAACATATTTACTAAGGTGTCCACAGAAAATGTGGAGGATTTAAGCTGAGGAAAACCCAACAAATCAGTGTTTGTGTAAAAAAAGAAAGAAAAAAAAAAAGAAAAACTTAGGTAAAAGTGCAAAATGTAGGGAAACCTTAGTAAATACTGTGGGGGAAAAAAAGTACGGAATAAAAACCCCACAAAGAAAACTACACTACCCTCTTAGTAAATCAGGGCCAATGTTTACATAAAGCTATGTCAATATACAGATGTAGCCAGCCTCATCTTGTTAACATATTGTACTGCAATCCTGAAGATGAGATAAGGTATCAACATGATACATAAACATAGGTTTAACATAACTCAACTTCAATTACGGTACTAGCCTTATCCCATGAGGATATCCCAACACAACACATTGCTCATTTACTCATCAGACACCTGTGTTTGATGGCTGGTCTCGCATTCTTATGTGATCTTTGCTCTGGATGTTCATTTTTAACAACATATGAAATTACTCCTGTATCAGGTATTCCAAGGATGCAATGCGGCCGAGACACGACCTCACTAGTCAGGTGATGACAGGGAGCCTGTTTTGCTTCAATGGGTGGAGGGAATTTGCAACAGCTGGAGGCACCCTGGTTAGAAAGCACTGGTGTTTGCATTGACAAGCATGTATCCTTCCTCAGCATGTCCATTACCGTCTGGCAGGTAGGTGCTAAAATAACTGTCAGGATCCGGAGTGGTATGCAGGGTAGACACAGGTAGTGGATCCTCTATGTCACTGAGGTGATGGCGTGGGCCGTACCAGGGGAACGGAATCTAAGGGGTTACTGGTATTCACCAGAGCCCGCCGCAAAGCGGGATGGACTTGCTGCGACAGGTAACCCCCAGGTCGTTCCACCCAATAGCGACTCAACCTCACTGACTGCTGAGTCAGGCGCGGTACAGAAGGACTAGGCAAAAGGCAAGGTCAGACGTAGCAGAAGGTCAGGGCAGGCAGCATCGGTTCGTAGTCAAGGACAACGGCAAGGGTCTGGATACACAGGCAAAGGACACACGGGAATGCTTTCACTGGCACAAGGCAACAAGATCCGGCAGGGACAGGAAGGGGAAGTGGGTTTTTATAGTGTAGGGAGTGTTTGGAACTAATTTGGCCAGGCACCAATTAATGGTGCACTGGCCCTTTAAATCTGAGAGACCCGGCGTGCGCGCGCCCTAGAGAGCGGGGCCGCGCGCGCCGGAACTGAGCAGGAGGACGGGGCCGGTGAGTGACACAGGATGCGACCCGTGGGCGGATCTCGCATCCCCGCCGAGAGACAAAGAGCAGCGCTCCTGGTCAGCGAGTCCGGGGCACTGCAAGCAGGAGTGTAACGCTGGCGTTACAATAACCTTATGGGGGATAACCCCCTTAACTCCTTAAGGACGCAGGGCATACCTGTACGTCCTGTGCCCGCCCCCCTGCTATGAAGCAGGGCCTGCCAGGAACTGTGTCTAATACTGGACATCACTGATCGTGTAATGCCCCACATTAACCCCTTAGACGCGGTGAGCACAGTTGATTGCCGCTTTAAAAAGGGGGGGGGGGGAAACATTCCTGGCAGCTCAGTCGGGCTGTTTGGGACCACTGCGGTGAAATCGTGGCATCCCGAGCAGCTGAGAGGATGGAGAGAGGGCCCTTACCTGCCTCCTCGCCGTCCGATTGTTGCTAGGTTACTCCAGCCAGCCTCAGCAGGCTGGAGCAATCGAACACATATTACACTGATCAATGCTATGCTATGGCATAGCATTGAACAGTGTATGCAATCAGAAACTTGTATGTAATAGTCATCTATGGGGACTAAAAAATTGTGTAAAAAAAGAAAAAAAAAATTAATAAGTGTGATTTAATCCCTTCCCTATCACTTAAACATATATGTTATCGCCGCGTGCATATATGTCCGAACTATAAAAAATATAACATTAATCAAACCGTACGGTCAATGGCGTATACGTAGAAAAATTCCAAGTCCAAAATTGCATATTTTTGGTAAAATCTAGAGACCACAGCACAAGAAATGAGTCCACATATAGCCCTGTATGCAGGGCTATATGTGGCATAAAAAAGTTATAGGGGTCAATTTTAAACATACTAATTTTGGTGTATTTTTTTAAAGAAGTATATTAAAATAAAATCTAGATAAAGTGGGTATCCTTGTAATCGTATGGACCTAAAGTTTCAATTTTACCAAAAAGTGCACTGTGTAGAAACGGAAGCTGGTAAAAATTACAAAATGGTGGGGGTTTTTTCAAGTGCAAAGGTGCAAAAAGGTAAAAAAGTGCAAAAACATAAAAAATCCTGAGTCCTTAAGGGGTAATGCACTCAAGATAATCAAGGCTACATATCTATGGACCTTTTAAAACTAGTAGTCACTTGATGCTAGATGATTAGCTAACATAAAAATCTACATGGCACATTAAGTATGCAAAAAAAGTAAAGTAAAGATATTGGTACCTAAAGGGGTATTCTGGTATCAGAAAATTTTATTAAAATACCAAAGATATCTAACTTACCAATATAGTGTGATTACAAATTGTGCTTAATTCAGCAGACTTTTGCATGAATCACTGATGTTACGCCGAGCGCTCCGGGTCCCCGCTCCTCCCCGGAGCGCTCGCTACACTCTCCCCACTGCAGCGCTCCGGTCAGATCCACTGACCCGGGGCGCTGCGATTCCGCTTCCAGCCGGGATGCGATTCGCGATGCGGGTAGCGCCCGCTCGCGATGCGCACCCCGGCTCCCGTACCTGACTCGCTCTCCCTCGGTCCTGTCCCGGCGCGCGCGGCCCCGCTCCCTAGGGCGCGCGCGCGCCGGGTCTTTGCGATTTAAAGGGCCACTGCGCCGCTGATTGGCGCAGTGATTCCCATTAGTGTGTTCACCTGTGCACTTCCCTATATCACCTCACTTCCCCTGCACTCCCTTGCCGGATCTTGTTGCCATCGTGCCAGTGAAAGCGTTTCCTTGTGTGTTCCTAGCCTGTGTTCCAGACCTCCTGCCGTTGCCCCTGACTACGATCCTTGCTGCCTGCCCCGACCTTCTGCTACGTCCGACCTTGCTTCTGTCTACTCCCTTGTACCGCGCCTATCTTCAGCAGCCAGAGAGGTGAGCCGTTGCTAGTGGATACCACCTGGTCACTACCGCCGCAGCAAGACCATCCCGCTTTGCGGCCGGCTCTGGTGAAAACCAGTAGTGACTTAGAACCGATCCACTAGCACGGTCCACGCCAATCCCTCTCTGGCACAGAGGATCCACCACCTGCCAGCCGGCATCGTGACAGTAGATCCGGCCATGGATCCCGCTGAAGTTCCTCTGCCAGTTGTCGCTGACCTCACCACGGTGGTCGCCCAGCAGTCACAACAGATAGCGCAACAAGGCCAACAGCTGTCTCAACTGACCGTTATGCTACAGCAGTTACTACCACAGCTTCAGCAGTCATCTCCTCCGCCAGCTCCTGCACCTCCTCCGCAGCGAGTGGCCGCTCCTGGTCTACGCCTATCCTTGCCGGATAAATTTGATGGGGACTCTAAGTTTTGCCGTGGCTTTCTTTCCCAATGTTCCCTGCATCTGGAGATGATGTCGGACCAGTTTCCCACTGAAAGGTCTAAGGTGGCTTTTGTAGTCAGCCTTCTGTCTGGAAAAGCCCTGTCTTGGGCCACACCGCTCTGGGACCGCAATGACCCCGTCACTGCCTCTGTACACTCCTTCTTCTCGGAAATCCGAAGTGTCTTTGAGGAACCTGCCCGAGCCTCTTCTGCTGAGACTGCCCTGTTGAACCTGGTCCAGGGTAATTCTTCCGTTGGCGAGTATGCCGTACAATTCCGTACTCTTGCTTCAGAATTATCCTGGAATAATGAGGCCCTCTGCGCGACCTTTAAAAAAGGCCTATCCAGCAACATTAAAGATGTTCTGGCCGCACGAGAAATTCCTGCTAATCTACATGAACTCATTCACCTAGCCACTCGCATTGACATGCGTTTTTCCGAAAGGCGTCAGGAGCTCCGCCAAGATATGGACTCTGTTCGCACGAGGCGTTTCTTCTCCTCGGCTCCTCTCTCCTCTGGTCCCCTGCAATCCGTTCCTGGGCCTCCCGCCGTGGAGGCTATGCAGGTCGACCGGTCTCGCCTGACACCTCAAGAGAGGACACGACGCCGCATGGAGAACCTCTGCCTGTACTGTGCTAGTACCGAACACTTCCTGAGGGATTGTCCTATCCGTCCTCCCCGCCTGGAAAGACGTACGCTGACTCCGCACAAAGGTGAGACAGTCCTTGATGTCTACTCTGCTTCTCCACGTCTTACTGTGCCTGTGCGGATGTCTGCCTCTGCCTTCTCCTTCTCTACTGTGGCCTTCTTGGACTCTGGATCTGCAGGAAATTTTATTTTGGCCTCTCTCGTCAACAGGTTCAACATCCCAGTGACCAGTCTCGCCAGACCCCTTTACATCAATTGTGTAAACAATGAAAGATTGGACTGTACCATACGTTTCCGCACGGAGCCCCTTCTAATGAGCATCGGATCTCATCACGAGAGGATTGAACTTTTGGTCCTCCCCAATTGCACTTCGGAAATTCTCCTTGGACTTCCCTGGCTTCAACTTCATTCCCCAACCCTGGATTGGTCCACTGGGGAGATCAAGAGTTGGGGGCCCTCTTGTTCCAAGGACTGTCTAAAACCGGTTCCCAGTAACCCTTGCCGTGACTCTGTGGTTCCTCCAGTAACCGGTCTCCCTAAGGCCTATATGGACTTCGCGGATGTTTTCTGCAAAAAACAAGCTGAGACTCTACCTCCTCACAGGCCTTATGATTGCCCTATCGACCTCCTCCCGGGCACTACTCCACCCCGGGGCAGAATTTATCCTCTCTCTGCCCCAGAGACTCTTGCCATGTCTGAATACGTCCAGGAAAATTTAAAAAAGGGCTTTATCCGTAAATCCTCCTCTCCTGCCGGAG
Organism: Hyla sarda; assembly: GCF_029499605.1. NCBI lineage: Eukaryota > Metazoa > Chordata > Amphibia > Anura > Hylidae > Hyla > Hyla sarda. The sequence goes on from NC_079193.1 coordinate 147,379,747, forward strand.
CCGGATTTTTCTTTGTGTCCAAAAAAGATGGCTCCCTACGTCCTTGCATTGACTACCGCGGTCTTAATAAAATCACGGTTAAGAACCGCTACCCCCTACCCCTCATCTCTGAACTCTTTGATCGCCTCCAAGGTGCCCACATCTTTACTAAACTGGACTTAAGAGGTGCTTATAACCTCATCCGCATCAGAGAGGGGGATGAGTGGAAAACGGCATTTAACACCAGAGATGGACACTTTGAGTATCTGGTCATGCCCTTTGGCCTGTGCAACGCCCCTGCTGTCTTCCAAGACTTTGTTAATGAAATTTTTCATGATCTTTTATACTCCTGTGTTGTTGTATATCTGGACGATATCCTAATTTTTTCTGCCAATCTAGAAGAACACCGCCAGCATGTCCGTATGGTTCTTCAGAGACTTCGTGACAATCAACTCTATGCCAAAATTGAGAAATGTCTGTTTGAATGCCAATCTCTTCCTTTTCTAGGATACTTGGTCTCTGGCCAGGGACTACAAATGGATCCAGACAAACTCTCTGCCGTCTTAGATTGGCCACGCCCCTCCGGACTCCGTGCTATCCAACGCTTTTTGGGGTTCGCCAATTATTACAGGCAATTTATTCCACATTTTTCTACCGTTGTGGCTCCTATCGTGGCTTTAACCAAAAAAAATGCCGATCCCAAGTCTTGGCCTCCTCAAGCGGAAGACGCCTTTAAACGACTCAAGTCTGCCTTTTCTTCGGCTCCCGTGCTCTCCAGACCTGACCCTTCCAAACCCTTCCTATTGGAGGTTGATGCCTCCTCAGTGGGAGCTGGAGCTGTTCTTCTACAAAAAAATTCTTCCGGGCATGCTGTCACTTGTGGTTTTTTTTCTAGGACCTTCTCTCCGGCGGAGAGGAACTACTCCATCGGGGATCGAGAGCTTCTAGCCATCAAATTAGCACTTGAGGAATGGAGGCATCTGCTGGAGGGATCAAGATTTCCAGTTATTATTTACACCGATCACAAGAACCTCTCCTACCTCCAGTCTGCCCAACGGCTGAATCCTCGCCAGGCCCGGTGGTCTCTGTTCTTTGCCCGATTTAATTTTGAAATTCACTTTCGGCCTGCCGATAAGAACATTAGGGCCGATGCTCTCTCTCGTTCCTCGGATGCCTCAGAAGTTGAACTCTCTCCGCAACACATCATTCCACCTGACTGCCTGATCTCCACTTCTCCAGCCTCCATCAGGCAAACTCCTCCTGGAAAGACCTTTGTTTCTCCACGCCAACGCCTCGGAATCCTCAAATGGGGTCACTCCTCCCATCTCGCAGGTCATGTGGGCATCAAGAAATCTGTGCAACTCATCTCCCGCTTCTATTGGTGGCCGACTCTGGAGACAGATGTTGTGGACTTTGTGCGAGCCTGCACTATCTGTGCCCGGGATAAGACTCCTCGCCAGAAGCCCGCTGGTTTTCTTCATCCCCTGCCTGTCCCCGAACAGCCTTGGTCTCTGATTGGCATGGATTTTATTACTGATTTACCCCCTTCCCGTGGCAACACTGTTATTTGGGTGGTCGTTGATCGATTCTCCAAAATGGCACATTTCATCCCTCTTCCTGGTCTTCCTTCAGCGCCTCAGTTGGCTAAACAATTTTTTGTACACATTTTTCGTCTTCACGGGTTGCCTACGCAGATCGTCTCGGATAGAGGCGTCCAATTCGTGTCTAAATTCTGGAGGGCTCTCTGTAAACAACTCAAGATTAAATTAAATTTTTCTTCTGCTTATCATCCCCAATCCAATGGACAAGTAGAAAGAATTAACCAGGTCTTGGGTGATTATTTACGACATTTTGTTTCCTCCCACCAGGATGACTGGGCAGATCTCCTTCCATGGGCCGAATTCTCGTATAACTTCAGAGTCTCTGAATCTTCCTCCAAATCCCCATTTTTCGTGGTGTACGGCCGTCACCCTCTTCCCCCCCCTTGCCCTCTGGTCTGCCCGCTGTGGATGAAGTTTCTCGTGACCTTTCCATCATATGGAGAGAGACCCAAAATTCTCTCTTACAGGCTTCATCACGCATGAAGAAATTCGCGGATAAGAAAAGAAGAGCTCCTCCCATTTTTTCCCCTGGAGACAAGGTATGGCTCTCCGCTAAATATGTCCGCTTCCGTGTCCCTAGCTACAAGTTGGGACCACGCTATCTTGGTCCTTTCAAAGTTTTGTGTCAGATTAATCCTGTCTCTTACAAACTTCTTCTTCCTCCTTCTCTTCGTATCCCTAATGCCTTTCACGTTTCTCTTCTTAAACCACTCATCATCAACCGTTTCTCTCCCAAATCTGTTCCTCCCACTCCTGTTTCCGGCTCCTCGGACATCTTCTCCGTCAAAGAGATCCTAGCTTCTAAAAAGGTCAGAGGGAAAACCTTTTTTTTAGTGGATTGGGAGGGTTGTGGTCCATAAGAGAGATCCTGGGAACCTGAGGACAACATCCTAGACAAAAGTCTGCTCCTCAGGTTCTCAGGCTCTAAGAAGAGGGGGAGACCCAAGGGGGGGGGTACTGTTACGCCGAGCGCTCCGGGTCCCCGCTCCTCCCCGGAGCGCTCGCTACACTCTCCCCACTGCAGCGCTCCGGTCAGATCCACTGACCCGGGGCGCTGCGATTCCGCTTCCAGCCGGGATGCGATTCGCGATGCGGGTAGCGCCCGCTCGCGATGCGCACCCCGGCTCCCGTACCTGACTCGCTCTCCCTCGGTCCTGTCCCGGCGCGCGCGGCCCCGCTCCCTAGGGCGCGCGCGCGCCGGGTCTTTGCGATTTAAAGGGCCACTGCGCCGCTGATTGGCGCAGTGATTCCCATTAGTGTGTTCACCTGTGCACTTCCCTATATCACCTCACTTCCCCTGCACTCCCTTGCCGGATCTTGTTGCCATCGTGCCAGTGAAAGCGTTTCCTTGTGTGTTCCTAGCCTGTGTTCCAGACCTCCTGCCGTTGCCCCTGACTACGATCCTTGCTGCCTGCCCCGACCTTCTGCTACGTCCGACCTTGCTTCTGTCTACTCCCTTGTACCGCGCCTATCTTCAGCAGCCAGAGAGGTGAGCCGTTGCTAGTGGATACGACCTGGTCACTACCGCCGCAGCAAGACCATCCCGCTTTGCGGCGGGCTCTGGTGAAAACCAGTAGTGACTTAGAACCGATCCACTAGCACGGTCCACGCCAATCCCTCTCTGGCACAGAGGATCCACCACCTGCCAGCCGGCATCGTGACAACTGATAGGAAGTTGTGTAGTTCCTTAATTTTCATTGTGATGTTGTATCATCAGTTCCCTGGCCCTCCCTTCTGAAAGGGAATGCTTCATCTTCTGTCTTATAAGCAGTGTTGAGTGAATTTTTAAAATGTTTGGTTTGGAGGGCTCACCGAACTTTATGAAAAAGTTTTTGGCTTGTGGTAAACAGATTCTTTGTGAACTGGCAAGAAATAAATCTCAAAGCCTGCGTATATCACTGCCTAAGAGAGCTAAAGCCCTGTATAACACTGCTAGGGTCAAGTAGTTTGTAAGTAAATGTAAGGTTAAGTTAATGTCAACATTATGGCGACATGCGGTAACCCATGACAACTAACAGCTTGTTTAAAAGATACTGCACTAGCGGATTTTTTTACGCTTTTCAATACTAAAAGCGAAACTGACAGTTCACCCGCATTAAACCCAGTATTCATTTAAATCAGTTTGGTAGACGCAGAGTTATGTTGGCAAATACCTTTATTCCTAATGCCACCAGCGTGCATTGGGGAGGGGGGGGGGGGCCGGACCCTACCTCATCTATGTTCTGCCTGTGGCCCGCCCCCGGCTTCATTATTCAAATTGTTTACTCTCAAGTCACTAGGACGAGAGAGCCGGCGGGGGAAGGTGAGCAGGTGCCGAAGCCTCGCTACCCCCGACTGCTGACTTACCGGTGTAGCAAGACTTCAACGCCTGTGCTCTGCTCAGAGAGCAAAGCTGTGACCTCCCCCTGCTGGCTCTCACATCCTAGTGACATGAGAGTGAACAATGTGAATAATAAAGCCAGGGGAGGGCCGCAGGCAGAATAAGGATGATGCAGGGGAGCCAAGCCAGCCGGCTCCCCACCTCCAATGTGTGCTGGGGCAAATTAGGATTAAAGGTATTTACCAACATAACTCTGCACCTCCCAAACGGATTTAAGTAAGTGACCCATCATCATCATTTTAAAGCAGTTCCCCTGCAGTATACTAGGTTTAGTGTAGGTGAACTATCTGTCAGTTCTCTTTAAATGAATCTGCATAAACTACTTGATTTGTTGGCAGTGCCAATGCCTGCCAGTGTTAAAATGCACATAGAGGTATCTGAAGAACCAATGGCTTTTTTCAAGTATTCCAAAAGTTTGGAAATTGCATCAGGAATAGTGACTGTGTCTCAAAATAGTGAAGAACTTATAGAGAGAGAAATAGCTTTTTTAAATATTGAAAAGTTGAAAAAAAAAATATGAGTCTGGCAAATTAAGACGCAAAGGATTTTTCCCAGCGTTCCAGAAATTCTCCCTTTTGGGAGTTGTAACAGGGGTGGTGTCCCGCAATAGTGAAGAAGATTTAGCTTTTGTTTGAAAAGCCGAAATAAATATCCCTTTTTCTGGGGATTAAGGGTTGTGTCTGTGTATACCTACTGGTAGTAGCAGCAGCATGGTTATGCCACCCACGTTCACTCTCAACACTTTTAATTGCATAGTTATGTTAAACCTAGGTAGAAATATTATATGCTTGATTAAACCTAAAAAATAGGCGTAACTTGTTCTTAGATGGCTATGTCGTGTTCCATGCCAATGCTTTTTAATGAATAGTTTTGTTAAGCCCAGGTAAAAGTATTATATTTTTAATTAAACCCAGGAAATACATGTAACTTGGTCTAAAATGTTGTAACCCCCAAATCCTGAGCAAAACCAGTTTCGCCAGGCGCGTCTTACACATCTCTATTCAGGAGGCTTTGCTGGATCTTGTCTCTAAAACAAGACACAGACAGTGCTCCATAGTTTGATAACGTTAAAACATAGGCAGGTGTGTGAAAGGTTGCGCTTACCACATTAAGTTACACTCCACTAAGTGTAACTATGGAACATGGAACTATGGAATTATCTGTAATAAACCCCGATATATATCTTCCTCCAAACTTGCGACGGGAGTAAGAGGCACTGGACACAACCACTGGAGAACTCAGCTTAATCACCCATGATGCAATGCGTTTCCCAGTACTACTGCTTCATCAGGCTCTTGATGAAGCAGTCTTACTGTGAAACGTATTGCATCATGGGTGATTAAACTGAGTTCTCCAGTGATTGTGTCCAGCGCCTCTTACTCCCATTGCAAGTTTGGAGGAAGATATATATCGGAATCTTGTCTCTGACTTCAAGCTTCGCCCCTGAGTGATGTCACAGCCTCTACAGCTACATCATCATCTCCCTGTCATACACATATGCATATATATCTTTTTTTTTGGGGACATTTAGGAAAGAATGAAGTGTGTTTACTGCATGCTGCCTTGTGATGCCTTATCTTAATGCCTCTCATCAGACTATCCCAAGACTAATGCATCAGCCAATGGAGCAGACAGGCAATGAGTACAGCTGCTGCTGCTGGTTTTTCTGACTGCAGAGCAGGTAGGGTGGGAGGACTTTGAAGAGTTGACGGAAGCCATTGCATTTTGGGAATTGCAGAACTGAGTAGCTGCTCAACCAGGAAGCACAGTGATATCTGATAAAAGCATTACAGACCCACCAGACAAAAGAATTTTGCTGGTTTCTGAACTGGGGCAGACAGGTTAGCAATTCTATATGCTTCTGCAGCATTTGTTTTAACAGCATTTTTTATATATTGTTTATTTTAACCCCTTAAGGACCCAGCCATTTTACACCTTAGGACCCGGCCATTTTTTGCACATCTGACCACTGTCACTTTAAACATTAATAACTCTGGAATGCTTTTAGTTATCATTCTGATTCCGAGATTGTTTTTTCGTGACATATTCTACTTTAACTTAGTGGTAAAAATTTTTGGTAACTTTCATCCTTTCTTGGTGAAAAATCCCAAAATTTGATGAAAAATTTGAAAATTTTGCATTTTTCTAACTTTGAAGCTCTCTGCTTGTAATGAAAATGGATATTCCAAATATAATTTTTTTTATTCACATATACAATATGTCTACTTTATATTTGCATCATAAAATTGACGAGTTTTTACTTTTGGAAGACATCAGAGGGCTTCAAAGTTCAGCAGCAATTTTCCAGTTTTTCACAAAATTTCCAAAATTACAATTTTTCAGGGACCAGTTCAGGTTTGAAGTGAATTTGAAGGGTCTTCATCTTAGAAATACCCCACAAATGACCCCATTATAAAAACTACACCCCCCAAAGTATTCAAAATGACATTCAGTCAGCATTTTAACCCTTTAGGTGTTTCACAGGAATAGCAGCAAAGTGAAGGAGAAAATTCACAATCTTCATTTTTTACACTTGCATGTTCTTGTAGACCCAATTATTGAATTTTTACAAGGGGTAAAAGGACAAAAAGTTTACTAATATTTGTAGCCCAATTTCTCTCGAGTAAGCACATACCTCATATGTCTATGTAAAGTGTTCGGCGGGCGCAGTAGAGGGCTCAGAAGGGAAGGAGCGACAAGGGGATTTTGGAGCGTACGTTTTTCTGAAATGGTTTTTGGGGGGCATGTTGCATTTAGGGAGCCCCTATGGTGCCAGAACAGGAAAAAAAAAACACATGGCATACCATTTTGGAAACTATACCCCTTGAGGAACGTAACAAGGAATACAGTGAGCCTTAATACCCCACAGGTGTTTCACGACTTTTGCATATGTAAAAAAATGTAAAAAAAATTTCAATAAAATGTGTGTTTCCCCCCAAATTTCACATTTTGCAAGGGTTAATAGCAGAAAATACCCCACAAAATTTGTAACCCCATCTCTTCTGAGTATGGAGGTACCCCATAAGTTGACCTGAAGCGCACTATGGTGCGAACTACAATGCTCAGAAGAGAAGGAGTCATATTTGACTTTTTGAGAGCAAATTTTGCTCGGGGGCATGTTTCATTTAGGAAGCCCCTATGGTGCCAGGACAGCAAAAAATACCCACATGGCATACCATTTTGGAAACTAGACCCCTTGAGGAACGTAACAAGGGGTACAGTGAGCATTTACCCCCCACTGGTGTCTGTCAGATCTTTGGAATAGTGGGCTGTACAAAATGTTTAATTTGCGCAGCCCACTGTTGCAAAGATCTGTCAGACACCAGTGGGGTGTAAATTCTCACTGCACCACTCATTACATTCCGTGAGGGGTGTAGTTTCTGAAATGGGGTCACATGTGGGTTTTTTTTTTTGCGTTTGTCAAAACCGCTGTAACAATCAGCCACCCCTGTGCAAATCACCTCAAATGTACATGGTGCACTCTCCCTTCTGGGCCCTGTTGTGCGTCCCCAGAGCACTTTGCGCCCACATATGGGGTATCTCCGTAGTCGGGAGAAATTGCATTACAAATTTTGGGGGGCTTTTTTCCCTTTTACCTCTTGTCAAAGTGAAAAGTATAGGGCAACACCAGCATGTTAGTGTAAAAAATTTATTTTTTTAAGGGGTGAAAGGAGAAAAAGCCCCACAAAAATTGTTAGGCAATTTCTCCCGAGTACAGCGATACCCCATATGTGGCCCTAAACTGTTGCCTTGAAATACGACAGGGCTCCAAAGTGAGAGCGCCATGTGCATTTGAGGCCTGAATTAGGGATTTGCATAGGGGTGGACATAGGGGTATTCTATGCCAGTGATTCCCAAACAGGGTGCCTCCAGCTGTTGCAAAACTCCCAGCATGCTTGGACAGTCGACGGCTGTCCGGCAATACTGGGAGTTGTTGTTTTGCAACAGCTGGAGGCTCCATTTTGAAAACAGTGGCGTACCAGACGTTTTTCATTTTTATTGGGGAGGGGAGGGGGGCTGTGTAGGGGTATGTGTATATGTAGTGTTTTTTACTTTTTATATTATTTTGTGTTAGTGTAGTGTAGTGCTTTAAGGTACAGTCACACGGGCAGGGGGGGGTTACAGCGATTTTCCCGCTGTGAGTTTGAGCTGCCGCGCAAAATTTGCTGCATCGCAAACTTGCAGCCTGATACTCACTGTAAGCCCCTGCCCATGTGAATGTACCCTGTACAGTCACAGGGGGGGGGGCCTCCAGCTGTTGCAAAACTACAACTCCCAGCATGCACAGTCCATCAGTGCATGCTGGTAGTTATAGTTTTGCAACAGCTGGAGGCACACGGGTTGGGAAACACTGAGTTAGGAAACAGACAATGTTTCCCAACCAGTGTGCCTCCTGTTGTTGCAAAACCACAACTCCCAAACATTCTCAGGCATGCTGGGAGTAGTAGTTCGGCAACATCTCCCAGCATGCTTGGAGTTGTAGTTTGCAACATCTGGAGGACTACAGTTTGCAGACCACTAATACAGTGGTTCCCAATCTGTGCCCTTCCAGATGTTGCAAAACTACAACTCCCAGTATGCCAAAACTGTCCAGGCATGCTGGGAGTTGTAGTTCTGCAACATCTGAAGGGCCAGATGTTACAGAACTACAACTCCCAGCATGCCTGGACAGTAAGGGCATGCTGAGGATGTGTAGTTTTGCAACATCTGGAAGGGCACAGTGGTCTCCAAACTGTGGACCTCCAGATGTTGCAAAACTACAACTCCCAGCATGCCCAGATTCCAAGGGCTGTCTGGGCATGCTGGGAGTTGTAGTATACAGGGTCCCAATACAGCAATGCATGTTGCTTTATGGCGACGTGCATTGCTGTAAAGGGCCCGACCGCGGCTGAAGATCCACTCACCTGTCGCCGCCGCCGCCATCTTCCTCGCCGGGATCCGGGTCTTCAGGGACGAGGTAAGTACCGGGGCCGGTCCCCAGCACTCCCCCGTCCCCCGCCGCGTCCTCCGGTCTTCCTCCCGTCCTCTTCGGACTTCAAGGGGCCGGGCAGGGCGGGAGGAAGTAACCTCCCCCCCCCCTGTGATTGGTCGGTTAACTAACCGAAGAATCGCAGGGGATCAGAGGAGGTGGCAGGCTTGCCACCTCGCTCCTATGCTTTATCATGGTCCTGGCTGTCTGTGACAGCCGGGATCATGCAAAATTACCGGGCGGTCGGGTCCCAGAGACCCGATCAGCCCGGTATCGCCGCAGATCGCAAGGGCGATTTCCATTGCGATTTGCTGCGATCGCCGATTTGCCGGATCGGCGTTTGCCCTGGATCCCTGCTGAAGGATTTCAGCAGGGATCCGCTTCCGATCTCCGCCGGGTGAGCGGCGGAGACCAGGAAAAGACCATGACGTCATGGGTCCTTAAGAGGTGAAAGAACTTTTTCTTTTTTCCAACAAGTGTATCACAAAAACAATATGTATACAGAGAGAATACAATACAAAAGGGGTAGAAAATATATAGGACAATGGGAAAAAAAGAGGGAAAAGAGTTTTAAATAGGTATGGAAAAATACAAAATAATAAAGACATATACTTAACATGTTTGCAAATGATTTGTACTATTCAGAAAATAGCATCAGAGTTTCTCTTTAAAGTTAAGGATGCCTGCAGCTTTTCTGTTCTAGTGTCCCTGTGACTACAATTTCTGTCTAACACAGTGTTATAATTTTGACATTTTATATATCCAAAACTCCATCCATATCCATTCACATACTATTTGTCTAAAAAGCTTGTATTTATGTACTAAATGAGGAGTCCTCATTTCACTCTAAATTCAGCTTGTGGCAATAACCATTACAGTCTTTCATTTGTATGTTACATAGGTTCGTTCTTGTCTTCAGTGATTTATTTTTGGCAACCTTTGTTGCTATTTAAAAAAAATATGCAGACTACAAAGGGCACATGGATGTGGCGAGAACAGCTTTTTGTATTCTGCAGCTTTACTATGACATCTGTTTATCCACTACTGCAATAAAAACATTAAAGGGGTTTTCCCGTAAAGGCATGACTACTAAACACTGATATCTTTTCATCACAAGAATGCCCATTTATGCTATAAATCTCTTGTATTACATGTGGTAGCCACTGGTACTATGTGGTAGCCACTGGGGAGATGATAAGTTTTATGGTGGGTGTAGTATACCTTGATGGATACATTACATGGCAGAGTGGTAAGTAACCCAATGTTGTCAATAAAGCTGCTCCTGTCACGATGCCGGCTGGCAGGTAGTGGATCCCCTGTGCCAGAGAGGGATGGCGAGGACCGCGCTAGTGGACCGGTTCTAAGCCACTACAGGTTTTCACCAGAGCCCGCCGCAAAGCGGGATGGTCTTGCTGCGGCGGTAGTGACCAGGTCGTATCCACTAGCAACGGCTTACCTCTCTGGCTGCTGAAGATGCTGAAGATAGGCGCGGTACAATGGAGTAGGCAGAAGCAAGGTCGGACGTAGCAGAAGGTCGGGGGCAGGCGGCAAGGATCGTAGTCAGGGGCAACGGCAGGAGGTCAGGAACACGGACTAGGAACAGACTAGGGAACGCTTTCACTAGGCACTAAGGCAACAAGATCCGGCAAGGGAGTGCAGGGGAAGTGACTAGATATAGGGAAGTGCACAGGAGGGAGCCAATTAAGCTAATTGGGAAGATTGGGCCAGGCACCATCATTGGTGCACTGGCCCTTTAAATCGCAGAGACCCGGCGCGCGCGCGCCCTAGGGAGCGGGGCCGCGCGCGCCGGGACAGGACCGAGGGAGAGCGAGTCAGGTACGGGGACCGGGGTGCGCATCGCGAGCGGGCGCTACCCGCATCGCGAATCGCACCCCGGCTGAAGGCGGGACCGCAGCGCACCCGGTCAGTGGATCTGACCGGGGCGCTGCAACAACGAAGATGAGGCGAGCGCTCCGGGGAGGAACGGGGACCCGGAGCGCTCGGCGTAACAGTACCCCCCCCCTTGGGTCTCCCCCTCTTCTTGGGGCCAAAGAACCTGAGAAAGAAAAACTCAATTTTTTCGTGATGAGGTCCGATGCAAATTAGGAGGGGTTCTGTGTGGAAACGAACGAGACAGTCCAATCTTTTATTGTAAAAACAATAGATGTAGAGGGGTCTGGCGAGACTGGTCACAGGAACGTAGAACCTGTTGATGAGAGAGGCCAAAAAAAATTTTCCTGCAGATCCGGAATCCAAGAAGGCCACTGTAGAGAAGGAGAAGGCAGAGGCAGACATCCGCACAGGCACAGAGGATCCACTACCTGCCAGCCGGCATCGTGACAGTAGATCCGGCCATGGATCCCGCTGAAGTTCCTCTGTCAGTTGTCGCTGACCTCACCACGGTGGCCGCCCAGCAAGCCCGACTGATCGCCCTTCTAACCCGTCAGCTGTCGGAAATGTCCACCATTTCGCACCAACTTCAGTCGCAACTTCTCCAGCAATCTTCTCCTCCGCCAGCTCCTGCACCTCCTCCGCAGCGAGTGGCCACTCCTAGCCTCTGCCTGTCCTTGCCGGACAAATTTAATGGGGACTCTAAGTATTGCCGTGGCTTTCTTTCGCAATGTTCCCAGCACTTGGAGATGATGTCGGACCAGTTTCCTACTGAAAGGTCTAAGGTGGCTTTCGTAGTCAGCCTTCTGTCTGGAAAAGCCCTGTCATGGGCCGCACCGCTCTGGGACCGCAATGACCCCGTCACTGCCTCTGTACACTCCTTCTTCTCGGAAATTCGAAGTGTCTTTGAGGAACCTGCCCGAGCTTCTTCAGCCGAGATTGCCCTGCTGAACCTGGCCCAGGGTGTTTCTTCCGTTGGCGAGTACGCCATTCAGTTCCGTGCTCTTGCTTACGAGTTGTCCTGGAATAGTGAGGTTCTCTGCGCGACCTTTAAAAAAGGCCTATCCAGCAACATTAAAGATGTTCTGGCCGCACGAGAGACTCCTGCTGACCTACATGAACTCATTCATCTTGCCACTCGCATTGACATGCGTTCTTCCGGATGGCGTCTGGAGCTCCGCCTGGATATGGACTTTGTTCGCACGAAGCGTTTTTTCTCCCCGGCTCCTCTCTCCTCTGGTCCTCTGCAATCCGTTCCTGTGCTTCCCGCCGCGGAGGCTATGCAAGTTGACCGGTCTCGCTTGACACCTCAAGAGAGGACACGACGCCGCATGGAGAATCTTTGCCTGTACTATGCCGGTACCGAACACTTCCTGAAGGATTGTCCTATCCGTCCTCCCCGCCTGGAAAGACGTACGCTGACTCCGCACAAAGGTGACACAGTTCTTGATGTCAACTCTGCTTCTCCACGCCTTACTGTGCCTGTGCGGATATCTGCCTCTACCTTCTCCTTCTCTACTATGCTCTTCTTGGATTCCGGATCTGCAGGAAAATTTTTTTTGGCCTCTCTCATCAACAGGTTCTACGTTCCTGTGACCAGTCTCGCCAGACCCCTCTACATCTATTGTTTTTACAATAAAAGATTGGACTGTCTCGTACGTTTCCACACAGAACCCCTCCTAATTTGCATCGGACCTCATCACGAAAAAATTGAGTTTTTCTTTCTCAGGTTCTTTGGCCCCAAGAAGAGGGGGAGACCCAAGGGGGGGGGTACTGTTACGCCGAGCGCTCCGGGTCCCCGTTCCTCCCCGGAGCGCTCGCCTCATCTTCGTTGTTGCAGCGCCCCGGTCAGATCCACTGACCGGGTGCGCTGCGGTCCCGCCTTCAGCCGGGGTGCGATTCGCGATGCGGGTAGCGCCCGCTCGCGATGCGCACCCCGGTCCCCGTACCTGACTCGCTCTCCCTCGGTCCTGTCCCGGCGCGCGCGGCCCCGCTCCCTAGGGCGCGCGCGCGCCGGGTCTCTGCGATTTAAAGGGCCAGTGCACCAATGATGGTGCCTGGCCCAATCTTCCCAATTAGCTTAATTGGCTCCCACCTGCTCCCTGGCTATATCTAACCTCCTCCCATGCACTTCCTTGCCGGATCTTGTTGCCTTAGTGCCTAGTGAAAGCGTTCCCTGTCTGTTCCTAGTCCGTGTTCCTGACCTCCTGCCGTTGCCCCTGACTACGATCCTTGCCGCCTGCCCCCGACCTTCTGCTACGTCCGACTTTGCTTCTGCCTACTCCCTTGTACCTCGCCTATCTTCAGCATCTTCAGCAGCCAGAGAGGTGAGCCGTTGCTAGTGGATACGACCTGGTCACTACCGCCGCAGCAAGACCATCCCGCTTTGCGGCGGGCTCTGGTGAAAACCTGTAGTGGCTTAGAACCGGTCCACTAGCGCGGTCCTCGCCATCCCTCTCTGGCACAGAGGATCCACTACCTGCCAGCCGGCATCGTGACAGCTCCTATATACAAAGTGCAGGAATGAGACCTCTGGACACTAGAATATTATGAAACAACATGTAAATCTTTATTGAACTCCTTGTTCATCAGGAGATGAATATAGAGGAACAGAGTGGCGCAAGCAGGACCCAGTGGACCCTGCAATACTTAAGCAAAGTTTAAAGTGGTTATCCAAAATCCTGGATTTTGAGGCTTCTTTCCCAGGGCTTTGATACAGGTGACTGCTTTATTTGGAGTCGTGGTAAGTGAAATCTTCATCAGGACTACAACTACCATCAAACCTATACCCAAATCTATACACATTCCTGATGTCAGGAACTGACAACCATCCAGCCTAGTATCCCTAGCATACAAATACACATTATACTCATTCCTATGCCTACCACACATCGTTTTACTCAAGATCACCCATACTAATCAACTACATATTCAGGCTATAGGACATAGATAAGTAAATGTATGTCCTGGTTTTCTGGTACTTAACGCACCAGGACGTACACTTACATCCTGTACATGAAGAGAGCACAGGATCTGCGCTTGCTTCATGCACGGCAGGTCCCGGATGCTATTGCATTGACATTTGCAATTAACCTCTCACGACCGGTGAGATTCGATCAGCCGGGATGGCGGACAGAGGTCCCCTCACCTGCTTCTGCAGCTATACCGGGGTCTTCTCTGGTTTGCCTTCTAGCAGATCAGAGAAGAGTATAACCAATATTACTGATCAGTGCTATGCCTATGCACAGCACTAAATAGTATATACACACTGATATTTGTTATAAATAGTCCCCTATGTGAACATAAAAATTTAAAAAAAAGTTTTTTTTTATTTTTTTTAAAAAGTCCCCCCCCCCCAAAAAATGTAAATGCCTCTTTTTCCCATTAAACCCCCAAAAAGCATATCAAAAATGTATGTCAGTGCTTGCGTTAATGTCCAAATGAACAAAATATAATGTTAATGATCCCGTACGGTAAACAGCATAAATGTAAAAAAAAAAAAGTTCAAAATTCCAATTTTTTTTAATAAAAAGTGATTAAAAAGTGACACATACACAAAAGTAGCAATAAAATCTACAGATCACAGCACAAAAAATGAGCCCCCAGACATCCCCGATTACGGAGAAATTAGAAAGTAATAGGTAGTCAAACATTTTCAAAATTGCGATTTTCTTGTCAACTTTCCCACACAAATAATATTTTTGTGTTTTTCCATATATTTTATGGTAAAATGAGTGATGTCATTACAAAGTACAATTGGTTGCACAAAAAAACCCTCTTAATGGTCTGTGGAGGGAAATATAAAAGAGTTATGGCTTTTAGGAGGCGAGGAGGAAAAAACGAAAATGGCTGTGTCCCCGAAGGGGTTAAAGAAACAGTCACAGACCAAGATGAACTAGAAATCAAAATGTACTTTATTTTCCTGTAACTTCCAGAGACACAATGCATCTGGTGGTCACAACCTTCATACAGGGAAATCAGGCTTGAAGGTGGTAGTTCAGTCTAGGTGGCGCTGATGCTTGAATAATCTAGAACATTTGATGAAGAGACCTATCACTGTTTATATGGTGCCATCAAAATGAATTTGGCCCTAGGTGATAGATACAATTTATTTCCTTCCCTTCCATGTATAGTACAGTATATATATATATATATATATATATATATATATATATATATATATATATATATATATAGGGAAAACATCACAAATAGAAAAAACACTGACTGGCAGTTCTTCTCTGTTTTGAATTATCAACCAGGGGATTAGTGGGGGGGGGGGGGGTATATATTTCTACTCCCAGTGTGGGAGGTGCCTCAAACATTTGCCTTTTGGTTTGTACTACTTTCACTCTAATACAGTCCCAGTTGGTGTATGTTACATGTCATTCCATAGGAAGCGCTTTCAATCCTCTTTCTCTCCGATAACAAATCTCAGGACCAGGATCCAATTATGCAAATATAATTTAAAAAAAAACTACCTTTAGGTTGCGTGTGTGCACATACAGTCCCTGGATTCCCAGCAAGTGCCAATCCACATAATTATCAGGGTGGCAGCCAAGACTGCCCTCATTATAATCTGACCAATCTTGTGCTACCTCATTCTAACGCTAGGGGGAGCCATCTGAGGGGAGTGTGAAGCCTTTTGTAGGCCAAAAGGAACTATGCAGACCTTGATAACAACTTGTAAAATACAGTCTCCATGAGGGACATTTATCAATGTTTGCTTATGTATTCCTTTTTTTAGTAATTTTTTCCTTACTTTTTTTTTTTGCTTATGTGTAACTTATTTATCAACTGGTTTCAGCCTGTTGATAATTTTCTTTCACGTAAGAAATTTTTCCTTTTTTACTTTGGTAGTAGCTTTTTCTGCTCCATGTTTGAGCTGGAGTAAATTTATTAAATTTTGAACCTTGTTGCGACTATTTTTTGCGCAGTTGCGACTGTCCCAGTTGATAAATACCCAACTAAAGCAAATCCATTTTGAAAATTTTACTACGTAAGCAAGTTTGAATTTTCTTGCTTTTCTTGTTCTTCATGCAAATTGTCGCACGAAAACACACGTAGTCGCAGTTGCGACAATTTTTCGACAATTATAGTAAAGAAAATCTGACTAAACCGGTTGATAAATGTCCATCCATATTGCCAATAGGCAAGCATGTTGGATTTGTACTATGCAGGTTTTATAAGGGTTAAATCACACCTGTGTCTGAACTTTGACATTAAAGAGAATCTGACAGCTAGTTCAAACACATTAAACCGAGTGTACTGGATTATAGTGCAGGTGAAGAGCTTTAAATAACTGGGTTACTTACTTTTATCAGTTAAGTATGTTCTGGATGTTTATCTATCCATGGCTATTGCGCACCTGTGCACAATGGAGGCGGGAAGCCAGCCGCCCAGCTCCCCTGCTTCATCAATGTTCCGCCCCCGGCCTACCCCTAGCTGAATATACTCAAATCCATGACTTGAGAGCCTGCGGGGGATGGGAGGAGCGTGCTCTGCTCCTTACTACACTCAACTTCAAGGTCAGTGAGGTAGATCTCACATCAAAGATGTGAGAGCGAAGATGTTTGAGTAAGGATGTTTGTTCCCATATTCCAGAAGGGGGTGGGCCAGAGAAAGAATATTGATGAAGAAGGGGAGCTGGGCGAGCCGGTGTGAGGGAATTTTCTGCACTCTGGACATTTGTGCGTTCACTCTGCCCCTCAGCTCTCTGGACATTGCCAAGCACACAGCCAGGCTGAGGACACACACCTCCCTCAGTAAAGGGAGGAGGGAGCAACTAGCAGCTCCTAGGGTGAGAATTATTCAGTGCTCAGCTCCACCCCCACCAGCAACAGCAGAAAAATAGATACTTTATACAGGATGATTTATCAATCCCTTCTCCAGTATGTATGCTACTTTGCTGTATGTTTCTGCTGCTGGGGGCAGAGCTTAGCACTGATTCCCACTGAGCTGCTAGCCCCTCCGTTCACTGCCGAGAGCTGAGGGAGGTGTGTGCACAGAAAATTCCTTCATACCGATTCCCCGCCTCCACTGCACACAGGAGCACATGAATAGATAAACAGCCAGAACACAGAACATACTTAACTAATTAAAGGGAGTGACCCCTCTTTTTAAAGCTCTTCACTCACACTATGACCTAGTATACTGGGTTTAGTGTGGATGAAATAGCTGTCAGATTCTCTTTAACCCCTTAAGGACCGGAGGTTTTTCCGTTTTTGCATTTTCGTTTTTTGCTCCTTGCCTTTAAAAAATCATAACTCTTTCAAATTTACACCTAAAAATCCATATGATGGCTTATTTTTTGCGCCACCAATTCTACTTTGTAATGACGTCATTCATTTTGCCCAAAAATCTATGGTGAAGCGGGAAAAAAAATCATTGTGCGACAAAATTGAAAAAAAAACGCTGTTTTGTAACTTTTGGGGGCTTCCGTTTCTACGTAGTACATTTTTCGGTAAAAATGACACCTGATATGTATTCTGTAGGTCCATACAATTAAAATGATACCCTACTTATATAGGTTTGATTTTGTCGGACTTCTGGAAAAAATCCTAACTACATGCAGGAAAATTAATACGTTTAAAATTGTCATCTTCTGACCCCTATAACTTTTTTATTTTTCCGTGTATGGGGCGGTATGGGGCTCATTTTTTGCGCCGTGATCTGAAGTTTTTAACGGTACCATTTTTGCATTGATAGGACTTATTGATCACTTTTTATTCATTTTTAAATGATATAAAAAGTGACCAAAAATGCACTATTTTGGACTTTGGAATTTTTTTGCGCGCACGCCATTGACCGAGCGGTTTAATTAATGATATATTTTTATAATTCGGACATTTCCGCACCCGGTGATACCACATATGTTTATTTTTATTTTTATTTACACTGTGTTTTTTTTTTTATTGGAAAAGGGGGGTGATTCAAACTTTTAATAGGGGAGGAGTTAAATGATCTTTATTCACTTATTTTTTTCACTTTTTTTTTGCAGTGTTATAGGTCCCATAGGGACCTATAACACTGCACACACTGATCTTCTATGTTGATCACTGGTTTCTCATAAGAAACCAGTGAGCAACGATTCTGCCGCATGACTGCTCATGCCTGGATCTCAGGCACTGAGCAGTCATTCGGCGATCGGACAGCGAGGAGGCAGGAAGGGGCCCTCCCGCTGTCCTGTCAGCTGTTCGGGATGCCGCGATTAGCCGCGGCTATCCCGAACAGCCCGACTGAGCTAGCCGGGAACTTTCACTTTCACTTTTAGCCGCGCGGCGCCGCGCGCTATTAGAGGCGGGTCCCGGCTTCACTATGACGCCGGGCCCGCCATGATATGACGCGGGGTTACTGTGTAACCCCGCGTTATATCAGAAGAGCAGGACCAAGGACGTACCGGTACGTCCTTGGTCCTTAAGGGGTTAAGCTAAGCATAGTACCATCCATGATGTCTATAAGAAGATTAGATATTTCTAACATTAATTGGTGTTTGTATTAACAATGAAACTCTACAGATCTGTGTTAAGGAGTATCCAAGTCTAAGTGGCAACCCTACATTATGGGCTGGAAATAGAACAACTAATGCCAGTAAATCTCAACTACCTCAATGACTTTACTAGAACACTTATATATATACAAGTATACACCTATCCAGTCCAATGGAGAATTCTAATTTATAGGGTGTCTTATTGATTAGAATTTTACATAACAATTTAGCTAAAAGCAAGTGTTAAAACACAAAGGGATACTTAACCCCTTACGCCTGTTTTTACCTTAATGATCAAGCCCAATTTTTCAAATCTGGCATGTGTCTCTTTAAGTGATAATACCTCTGACATGCTTTAACTTAGCGAAGCGATTCTTAGATTGGTTTTTCGTGACATATTGTACTTTTTATTAGTGGTAAAATTTCAAAATATTGTAAAAAATTTGAAATTTTTTTTAAATGATTTTTTATGGCATTCACTGTATGGTAAAAAAAAAATAGTTATTTTTATTCTGTGGGTCAGTACGATTATGGCAATACCCAAATTTATTTAGCTTTTTTATGTTCTTTTTCCTTTTCTCTACAAAACCCTTTTTTCTCCTATTTTGCGTTGTCATGCTCTGACAGACATAACTTTTAAAATTTTTTGTCCAATGCCATTGTGTGAGGGCTTATTTTTGGCGGCACAAGCTGTACTTTTTAATGGTACCATTGTTGTGATTCATGCTACGTTTTGATCTTTTTACTCCACGTTTTGGACCAAAATTAGCAAGTTTTTTTTTGGGGGGGGGGGGGGGGGTGATAATATATATAGGGTTTTATTGGGAAAGGAGCATTTATTTTATTTTTTTACACTTTATTAATTTAATTAAAAAAACTTTTCACTTTTTATAGGTTATACTATGCTGCAGTACATCTGTACTGCAACACAGTGACCCTGATTTACAAAGAGTGGAGTGTAGGTTTATTTGTGGGTTTTAATTCCCTACAATTTTTTTCCACTGTATTTACTAAGGTTTCCCTACATTTTCCACTTTCTCTGCATTTTCCTTTTTTTACACATGCTCTGATCTGTAGGGTTTTCCTCAGCTGAAATCCACTTAATTTTCTGTGGAAACCTTAGTAAATATGTTGGGATTTTGTGAAAATGTTGGGAACACGGCCCTTTTGGGTGACCACGTCCCCTTTCCCTGATGGCCACGCCCCTTTTCGGATTTTCTTAGTAAAATGGAGAGTTAGTCGGGTTTTTTCAATTCTGGCGCAAATTCTGGCACACAACTCAAAACATGTCAGGTTTGCAATAGTAAATGAGGGCCAGTATAACAGGCAGTACTATGCTGATTAACAGCCTGTGCAATCCAGCCTATGGCTGGACCCCACAGGCTGCCATATTAGACCATCAACTGGCCTCCTGCAGCCATGGCAACCAATTGGATCCCGTGATCGCATTGCAGGATCGCCGTTGGTAGACAGGAGTCCCTCCCCCAGTCAACCCCATAGATTCTGGCTAGAGATGAGCGAACTTACAGTAAATTCGATTCGTCACGAACTTCTCGGCTAGGCAGTTGATGACTTTTCCTGCGTAAATTAGTTCAGCCTTCAGGTGCTCCGGTGGGCTGGAAAGGTGGATACATTCCTAGGAAAGAGTCTCCTAGGACTGTATCCACCTTTTCAAGCCCACCGGAGTACCGGAAAGCTGAACTAATTTATGCAGGAAAAGTCATCAACTGCCAAGCCGAGAAGTTTGTGACGAATCGAATTTACTGTAAGTTCGCTCATCTCTAATTCTAAGCGGTTAATGCTGCCGAGACCAGCAGTTGCAGCGGGACCCCAGCTGTGATTGACAGCCAGGTCACACCGGCGATCTCCTGCAGTGCATCACTCTGTGAAGGAGATTGCTAGTATGTATGTATACATCCAGTTGCACTAACTAGCTAGAAACTTGGATGTATGCATACATTCTAGGGTGGGAAGGGGTTAACTACTCTAAGAAACTACACAACTACTGCTACACTAGACCTCTACTCTACACAGCAAGACAGCACGCAAGGAAGGGAGAAGTTTCCATGTCCCAAGAAACTACTTAAAAGGGTGAGGACATGAAGAGTCAAGGGGAACTATACTTCCAATTCTCATATGATCTAATCACACAGCTAAAAACACTGGCTTTTCCATGGCTCCAACAACCCAGCTTTCCCTATCCAGATGAGGTAACATACATTGGTTGTGGTATAGACTTCGTATTTTATTAGTGAAGAGATTATTAATTATTTATCTCCATATTGAGATTATAGTTTTAGAATTGGGGATCTCATATTCTACTACAGAGGAATCTATAATCCTCATCTATATAAGAGTACTGAGATGATGCTATAGATTATTTATCCTTCGCTAGTTAATTGACATAAATAAATAATATTCCCACAAGGAAACTCATTCTAAGTGTTCCTCCAAATTGAGAGTATCACAGATTATATATATATATATATATATATATATATATATATATATATATATTGTAATATACATGTAATTTATTCCTGCCCGTTTATGTGCTGTTAGTAGGTTAGTTAGTTTGTAAATTAGAAGTGAGTGATGAGTTTACATGTCACTTCCATTTAATATCTATAAAAGATTAGGGGAGAGATTTATCAAAATCTGTAAAGCAAAAATGTTGCTGAGTTGCCCATAGCAAGCAATCAGATTGCTTCTTTCATTTTTCAGAGGCCTTTTCAAAAATGAAAGAAGTGATATTATTGGTTGCTATAGGCAACTCAGCAACTTTTCTTCTGGACAGGTTTTCATAAATATCCCCCTAGGTGTTTGTCCAATCTTGATATCATCTGATATGAGCTTCTCTTTTCCAGAATAATGAGGGGCATTTATCAACCCTTTTACCCGAGTTTTTCTGTGTAAATTTGTCGCAAAAAAGTCGCTGCTGCGACACCGTGACTTTTCGTGCGACAATCATCTATGTGAGCAAGAAGAGCAAGTTTTGTTTTTTTGACTACGGTACGCGGGTTTGAAAACTTTACTTGGTTTAGTCAGATATTTATTAACTGAGACAGTGGCAGCTGCACAATAAAATGTCGCGACGGCCGTAAAAAATGACAAAATTTACTCCAGCTCCAACATGGAGCAGGAAAAGCTACTGCCGCCCGGCCTCCGACATACTTTCTCCCCGCTACCCTCACTTCGTTACAGGGACACTGCAGTGATTTACATCCCCCCCCTCTCACCTGCCAGCGCCACATAACTCCTATCTGTCTGCTAACTGTGGCAAGACTACAAGTCCCAGCATGCCCTTACAGTGAGGACACGCTGGGAGTTGTAGTCTTGTAGCAGCGGGAGCTGAGCGGCGCGGGCGGGAGACAAGGGGGGGATATCAGTGTCCCCACCATTATTAAGTGAGGGTAGCGGGGAGGCAGTATGAGGAGCCCGGGCGGCTGCACTGTAATGTCAGCCTGGGCTCCTTATAACATATACCGGCGCCGCAGACTCCAAAATCCCCTGCTGTCATTTCACATTTCCCGCTGGGTCCTGTGATTGGCCAGGACCAGCTGCCAATCACAGGACCTGACAGAACAGTGACATAACATTAGGGGATATAGGAGTCTGTCAGTTGGGGTCCGTCAGCATACCCCCCCCCATCGGCCTTCATCTGCGCTATGCCCGTCCGTAAACCCCCCCCCCCCCGGCCTTCACCTGCACTGTTCCCGGCTTCCGCCCCCACCAGCACCCCTCTACTCCGTCCAGCCCCCCGGCCTTCACCTGCACTGTGCCCGGCCTCCGCTCCCACGTCTACGGTTGCACCGGCCTCTGCTCCCACGTCTTCGGTTGCACCGGCCTGACGTCCCTCCGTCAGTGACGTCACTCACAGGGCTCCCAGAGAGAAGGATCGCTGCGCTGGATGGGTGAGTGTGTCTGTCTCTCTGTCTGTCTCTATCTCTGTCTGTGTGTTTCTGTCTGTGTGTTTCTGTCTGTGTGTTTCTGTCTGTGTGTTTCTGTCTGTGTGTTTCTGTCTGTGTGTGACTGTCTGTGTGTGACTGTCTGTGTGTGACTGTCTGTGAGTCTCTGTGTGTGTGTGCCCGGGCTCCCTTTGCAGGACTACAACTCCCAGCATGCCCTTACTGTAAGGACATGCTCGGAGTTGTAGTTGTGCAGTGCAGGCGAATGGCAAGCTTGTCCCCTGCCCCCAGCTGCAGGACTACAACTCCCAGCATGTCCTTACTGTAAGGGCATGCTGGGAGTTGTTGTCCTGCAGCTGGGGGCAGGGGACAAGCTTGTCACTTGCCCACACATCTCCTGCACCACACAACTACAACTCCCAGCATGTCCTTACTGTAAGGGCATGCTGGGAGTTGTAGTTGTGCAGCTGGGGGCAGGGGACAAGCTTGTCACTTGCCCACACATCTCCTGCACCACACAACTACAACTCCCAGCATGTCCTTACTGTAAGGGCATGCTGGGAGTTGTAGTCCTGCAGCTGGGGGCAAGGGACAAGCTTGTCACATGCCCACACATCTCCTGCACCACACAACTACATCTCCCAGCATGTCCTTACTTTAAGGGCATGCTGAGGGTTGTAGTCGTGCAGCTGGGGGCAGGGGACAAGCTTGTCACTTGCCCACACATCTCCTGCACCACACAACTACAACTGCCAGCATGTCATTACTGTAAGGGCATGCTGGGAGTTGTAGTCGTGCGGGGCAGGAGATGTGCGAGCAGGTGATAATAAATGTAGTAACCCATTTTTAGTTTTTTGTTTTTTCTTCTCATTTCAGATCCGTGTATCCTGTGGACTCCTTCGGATTCGGTGGACTACTTCGATGATCAGCCTTTTTCTTTGTTTGATTTTAATAAAATGGTTAACAAGGGCTTGTGGGGGAGTGTTTTTTAACCTGTTGTGTTTTTTCCTTGACAGGCTTAGTAGTGAAAGCTGTCTTATAGACTGAGTCCATTACTAAGCTGGGCTTAGCGTTAGCCACAATAACAGCTAGCGCTAACCCCCAATTATTACCCCGATACCCAACACCACAGGGGTGCCGGGAAGAGCCAGTACAAACAGGCCCGGAGCGTCAAAAATGGCGATAACAGGCTGGTGTTATTTAGGCTGGGGAGGGCCAGTAACAAATGGTCCTCGCCCACCCTGGTAACATCAGGCTGTTACTGTTTGGTTGGTATTTGGCTGAGAATAAAAATAGGGGAGACCCTATGCTTTTTTTTTATAAATAATTAAATATTAAAAAATAAAAAACACATAGGGTCCCCCCTATTTTTATTCTCAGCCAAATACCAACCAAACAGTAACAGCCTGAGGTTACCAGGGTGGGTGAGAACCATTGTTACTGACCCTCCCCAGCCCAAATAACGCCAGCCTGTTATCTTCTAGGCCCAGGAGCGCCATTTTTGATGCTCCAGGCCTGTTGGTACCGGCTCTTACCGGCACCCCTGTGGTGTTGGGTACTGGGGTAATAATTGGGGGTTAGCGCTAGCTGTTTTTGTGGCTAACGCTAAGCCTGGCTTAGTAATGGACTCCGTCTGTAAGACAGCTTCCACTACTAAGCCTGTCAAGTAAGTAAAAAAAAAAAAAAAAACAGGTTTAAAAATAAAAAATGTATTACAAAAAAACACTCCCCCACAAGCCCTCATTAACCATTCTACTAACAGCAAGCAAAGAAAAACGCTGGTCGTCGAAGTAGTCCACCGAATCCGAAGGAGTCCACAGGATACACGGATCTGTAGAAGAAGTAACAAAAAAAAAAGTAAGTACATTTAGGGAGAAAAAACAGTGTTAAAAATGTTTATAAACACACACACACACACTATATTTATATATATATATATATATATATATATATATATATATATATATACATTTTTTTCAAAGCTGCAAAGTGGTGTTCTATAGTCATTATTTGGTTTTTGCTTATGTGTGCTAAAAAAAATGGTATTTAAAAGTGATTTCTTGGTTTTTGCTCATGTAAGCCAAATTTATCAACTCCCTGTGATAGTATGATAAATATGTCATACATAAGCAAAAAAAATAGCAAGAAAAAAATGACTACAGAACTTGCTTACCAAAGCAACAATGATAAATGTCCCCGAATATGACTATGAATGATATCTGAACTAACTCTGTAACTGATGTTATATTGTGACATAGTAACCAACTTCTGTGACTTGTAGTTCTACTATATGTGGTTACTAAAATAAGCTTATTATGGTTCATTACTGTTCTTTATATTCATCTCGGACTGGTGTCACTGATATTTATATATGTATATCATTGTGTTTATTATACTCATTTATGTTAATTAATTGTAACCAATAGATCTGTGTTATTTTATTATGTTGCAAATGTACCTCCTAGCCTTACTTAACATTAAAGAAGTACTTTATATCTGAGTAATTACAAATTGCATTGTTTATATTTTTCAGCAAATCATAAGGTCATACATTTTTGTGATATTTGTACCTATATTTCATAATTCATTATAAAGTTATGACACTAAAGAAATCTGAGTGGAGTCAGTGAACACACCTCATGGCAGAAACACCCATGGTTACAAGGCATGCCCACAATACTCACACGAAAGTAGTTGCTTAACCCCTTAAGGACACATGACGTTCTCATACGTCTCCATTTCCGAGTCCTTAAGGACACATGACGTATGAGAACGTCATGTGTTTTACCGGCCCCCCGCAACCATCTGGAGCGGAGCCGGTCCCCGATGCCTGCTGAAATCGTTCAGCAGGCATCGGGGCATATCGCCCAGGGGGGTCATTATGACCCCCCATGTCGGCGATGGCCGCAGATCGCTGGACAATTCAGTCCAGCGATCTGCGGCGGATTCCGGGTCAATCGGGTCTCCAGTGACCCGGTGACCCGGAATTATTGGCTGATCGGGGCCGTCAGAGACGGCCCCGAACAGCCATAGCCAGCAGGGGTGAGGTGGCACTGGTGCCACCTCACGATCGCCCTGATTCGTCGGCCGGATTACCGGCCGACCAATCAGGGCGCCTGCTGCGGGTGTCACTCCCGCAACCCGCTCCGCCCCTCTTCCGGAGGACGTGAGCGGGTGCGGGACGTGCACCCCGGGTGCTGGGGACCCCGATCCCCGGCGCCCCTGTTGGGATCGGGGCCCCAGGAGCAGCGGCGGCGGCGGAGACGACGAGGGACTGACCTGGTGCGGCGAGGATCGTTGGAGGTGAGTGACAGCCTCCTGCTGTTGCTTAGCAACAGCTCCCAGCATGCAACAAGGGCATGCTGGGAGCTGTAGTTATGCAACAGCAGGAGGCAGACCACCACAACTCCCAGCATGCCCTTATGGGCATGCTGGGACTTGTAGTTTTGCAACAGCTGGAGGCACATTCTTTCTATGGAAAAGTGTACCTTCAGCTGTTGTGTAACTACAACTCCCAGCTTGCACAATCAGCTAAAGTGCATGCTGGGAGTTGTAGTAGTGCATCTGGTGGTTGCATAACTACAACTCCCAGCATGCCCGTTGGCTGTCGGTGACTGCTGAGAGTTGTAGTTTTGCAACAGCTGAAGGCACACTGAGTTAAGTAGTAAACCAGTGTGTCTCCAGCTATTGCATAACTACAATCCCCAGCATCCCCAGCCAAAGTAGTATGCCTCCAGCTGTTGCATAACTACAACACCCAGCATGCCCTTCCGCTGTCCGTACATGCTGGGGGTTGTAGCTTTTGCAACAGCTGAAGGCACACTGGTTGCAAAACACTGAGTTTGTTACCAAACTCGGTGTTTCACAACCAGTGTGCCTCCAGCTGTTGCAAAACTACAACTCCCAGCATGCACTGATAGACCGTACATGCTGGGAGTTGTAGTTTTGCAACAGCTGGATGTTCCCCCCCCCAATGTGAACGTACAGGGTACACTCACATGGGCGGAGGATTACGGTTAGTATCCGGCTGCAAGTTTGAGGTGCGGCAAAATTTCTGCAGCAGCTCAAACTGCCAGCGAGAAACTACTGTGAACCCCCCGCCCGTGCGACTGTACCCTAAAAACACTACATTACACTAACACACAATAAAATAAAAAGTAAAAAACACTACGTATACACATACCCCTATACAACCCCCCTCCCCAATAAAAATGAAAATGTCTGGTACACCACTGTTTCCAAAACGGAGCCTCCAGCGGTTGCAAAACTACAACTCCCAGCATGCACTGATAGACCGTACATGCTGGGAGTTGCAGTTTTGCAACAGCTGGATGTTCCCCCCCCCCCCAATGTGAACGTACAGGGTACACTCACATGGGCGGAGGATTACAGTAAGTATCCGGCTGCAAGTTTGAGCTGCGTCAAATTTTCTGCCGTAGCTCAAACTGCCAGCGAGAAACTACTGTGAACCCCCGTCCATGCGACTGTACCCTAAAAACACTACACTACACTAACACAAAATAAAATAAAAAGTAAAAAACACTACATATACACATACCCCTATACAACCCCCCTCCCCAATAAAAATGAAAAACGTCTGGTACGCTACTGTTTCCAAAACGGAGCCTCCAGCTGTTGCAAAACAACTACTCCCAGTATTGCCAGATAGCCGTTGACTGTCCAGGCATGCTGGGAGTTTTACAACAGCTGGAGGCACCCTGTTTGGGAATCACTGGCGTAGAATACCCCTATGTCCACCCCTATGCAAGTCCCTAATTTAGGCCTCAAATGCGCATGGCGCTCTCACTTTGGAGCCCTGTCGTATTTCAAGGCAACAGTTTAGGGCCACATATGGGGTATCGCCGTACTCGGGAGAAATTGGGCTTCAAATTTTGGGGGGTATTTTCTGCTATTACCCTTTTAAAAAATGTAACATTTTTGGGAAAACAAGCATTTTAGGTAAAAAAAATATATATTTTTTTACATATGCAAAAGTCGTGAAACACCTGTAGGGTATTAAGGTTCGAATTACCCCTTGTTACGTTCCCCAAGGGGTCTAGTTTCCAAAATGGTATGCCATGTGGTTTTTTTTTGCTGTCCTGGCACCATAGGGGGTTCCTAAATGCGGCATGCCCCCAGAGCAAAATTCGCTTTCAAAAAGCCAAATGTGACTCCTTCTCTTCTGAGACCTGTAGTGCGCCAGCAGAGCACTTTTCACACCCATATGGGGTGTTTTCTGAATCGGGAGAAATTGGGCTTCAAATTTTGGGGGGTATTTTCTGCTATTACCCTTTTTAAAATTGTAAAAATTTTGGGAAACCAAGCATTTTAGGTAAAAAAAATATATATTTTTTTACATATGCAAAAGTCGTGAAACACCTGTAGGGTATTAAGGTTCACATTACCCCTTGTTACGTTCCCCGAGGGGTCTAGTTTCCAAAATGGTATGCCATGTGTTTTTTTTTTTGCTGTTCTGGCACCATAGGGGCTTCCTAAATGCGGCATGCCCCCAGAGCAAAATTTGCTTTCAAAAAGCCAAATGTTACTCCTTCTCTTCTGAGACCTGTAGTGCGCCAGCAGAGCACTTTTCACCCCCATATGGGGTGTTTTCTGAATCGGGAGAAATTGGGCTTCAAATTTTGGAGGGTATTTTCCGCTATTACCCTTTTTAAAAATGTAAACATTTTGGGAAAACAAGCATTTTAGGTAAAAAAAAATAATTTTTTTTTACATATGCAAAAGTCGTGAAACACCTGTAGGGCATTAAGGTTCACGTTACACCTTGTTACGTTCCCCGAGGGGTCTAGTTTCCAAAATGGTATGCCATGTGGTTTTTTTTTGCTGTTCTGGCACCATAGGGGCTTCCTAAATGCGGCATGCCCCCAGAGCAAAATTTGCTTTCAAAAAGCCAAATGTGACTCCTTCTCTTCTGAGACCTGTAGTGCACCAGCAGAGCACTTTTCACCCCCATGCGAGGTGTTTTCTGTATCGAGAGAAATTGGGCTTCAAATTTTGGGGGGTATTTTCTGCTATTACCCTTTTTAAAAATGTAAAATTTTTGGGAAACCAAGCATTTTAGGTAAAAAAAAATATATTTTTTTTACATATGCAAAAGTCGTGAATCACCTGTGGGGTATTAAGGTTCACTTTACCCCTTGTTACGTTCCCTGAGGGGTCTAGTTTCCAAAATGGTATGCCATGTGTTTTTTTTTTGCTGTCCTGGCACCATAGGGGCTTCCTAAATGCGGCATGCCCCCCAAAAACCATTTGTCGCTCCTTCCCTTCTGAGCCCTCTACTGCGCCCGCCGAACAATTAACATAGACATATGAGGTATGTGCTTACTCGAGAGAAATTGGGTTTCAAATACAAGTAAAAATTTTCTCCTTTTTATCCCTTGCAAAAATTCAAAAATTGGGTCTACTAGAACATGCGAGTGTAAAAAATGAAGATTTTGAATTTTCTCCTTCACTTTGCTGCTATTCCTGTGAAACACCTAAAGGGTTAATACACTTACTGAATGTTTTTTTGAATACTTTAGGGGGTGTAGTTTTTATAATGGGGTCTTTTATGGGGTATTTCTAATATGAAGACCCTTCAAATCCACTTCAAAACTGAACTGGTCCCTGAAAAATAGTGAGTTTGAAAATTTTGTGAAAAATTTCAAAATTGCTACTGAACTTTGAAGCCCTATGGTGTCTTCCAAAAGTAAAAACTCATAAATTTTATGATGCAAACATAAAGTAGACATATTGTATATGTGAACCCCAAAAAAATATATTTTGAATATCCATTTTCCTTTCAAGCAGAGAGCTTCAAAGTTAGAAAAATGCAAAATTTTCATTTTTTTCATCAAATTTTGGGATTTTTCACCAAGAAAGGATGCAAGTTACCATTAAATTTTACCACTAAGTTAAAGTAGAATATGTCACGAAAAAACAATCTCGGAATCAGAATGATAACTAAAAGCATTCCAGAGTTATTAATGTTTAAAGTGACAGTGGTCAGAATTGCAAAAAACGCTCCGGTCCTTAAGGTATAAAATGGCCTGGTCCTTAAGGGGTTAAATCAGCGTTTCATGGCATAAATAACATTAGGGTTTGGTGGGAAAAAAAATGCAATCTGACAAATGTATAAATGAATGTTTCTAGAACAGCTACCATGCAAAGCTGTGGGTACTGAGGTGCTGGTTAATACAAACACAATCCTACCCACTTGGGATCTGGGATCTCATTTGATCCTGAGGTTAACTTTTTAAACCCTTTAATGTTGTGTGTAATTACTTGTCTGTATTCGCTGTTCGATCACTTACGGCAATAATATTAATGATTGCTAATATAAATATAGGCTCATTAAAATTGACAAAATCTTATTTTGCAAATGTTTTTATAATCTTCTATATACTATGTTACAATTCTTTAGGAAACTTGCAACAGTCTCATGTATTAATAATAGCTACAGTATGTATAAGAACAAGCGCTACATCCAGAAACGAATGCATATATAAGTTTTGTGTTGACAGATTTCCTGTGTAACTTTCCTCCACATTTGGAAAGAAAACATAACTCCTAGGAGACATTTTTTGCCAAGATTTCTTATTCAGCTCTTGCACATAAATTTTTCTTAAGCAAAATATTTCAAACTTCTTGGCACTTAGATGGTCACATTGAATGAAGCGCTGTTGCCAACACTGTCCTACATTCCTTGCTCTACTTGTATGATGAGCAAGTGTATTGCCTTTACATCTCTCCTTCTCCATGTAGCCATTAGTGATTCTTGCAGTTGACAGGAGTATTCATCAGTTCATCCATTACCAATAATAGCTGCATAACCCTATAAAAATCATAATTAACACATTATTCCTTTTTTTATTAGTATCTAAAGCCTGACATCTCAATTTAATTTTGCAGTTCTGATAAAGGAGTCCTGGGTTGTGTTGTCTATACAAAGGTGGGGCAAAGTAGTGAATTGTGGTCCATACTGATACCACAATATCTGGTAATGGAGGTCAATTGTGGTCTGTTGATATGCTGTTCACATTGAGAATGGGTTTGGGTTTTGTATTAGTAACCATTGAGTAAAGACTGTTTTCTATGCTATGTTATCTATTCATATTCCCCGCTTAGAGTCATTCTAGGATTAAGAGTGGTATCTTTAGCTATAAGCTATATCTTGCATATTGGTAAAAACTAAAAAGTTATCCCTACAATGAATCTCAGAATAATGGCTGGATACGATAAAAAGACTGAAATTAGCCAAAGACTGAATGAAAGCTATAAGACATTACATTTATCATTTATGGTCATAGCCTGTCAGGCAGACAGAAATAATATTCCTATCTACATTAAATAGTTGGTGATTCTCAACATCATTAGCAGGTCCAGTAACATTTCTCTATGGACAGTGTATGGACAGCTTTATGGCCAGATTTTTAGTCTTGCCTGGAGTTATGATTTTAATAACATTTTCTCTTTACCTGTTTTCACAATATAGATCCTGAATACAAAAGATTCTTCTCATGCTTCATATTTACTTGCAGTATTTACTCAAGAAAAGAAACTAAAAGTATTGTTTTGTATTGCGTTTTATTGACATTGCAAATATGTATTCCTTATGTATGAAAAAATATGCTTTCTTAACTATCGTGGTTCATTTGAAATACTGCTTGTAAATAAACATTTTTATACGAAAGCACATAAATATTAACAAAAAATTCTATAGAGGCAACCCAATTCTGTGGTGTGGGAAGTATATCACAGTAGCACTAACAATTTAACCATGGCAAATCCACACATTCTGTAATATAAGCAAATATGGTTAAACATTAAAGGGGTTGTCCGGTGAAAACTGTCCTTTCCAAGCAGTTAGATGCCCGGTTATCTCTGAATTGGGATCCCGGCTTTAAGTGAGGAGTGAGTACTATAGACAGCACATGTTTTATTCATTTCTATGAGAGCGCCAGAGATGCCCAAGTGCTGTACTCACTGAGGGTCCCGATCCAGAGACTGTGGAGGGTCCCAGCGGCTGGACTCCCTAGGATCAGCTAATTATCCCGGTGGATAGGGAATAAGATAGTTTTCACCATACAACCCCTTTAATTCGCCTTTTTCCTTTGCAACTTCCAGAAAGCAGATTATCCAAGGTTATTATTTGGTTTACTTGCATAAAACTACGTACTGTATGAAGGAACAGTGTATATCATTCATAAATAAATGATGTATGTGGAAAGTACAATAAAAATCCATTGTTGTGACATTAGCAGACACCCCCTCAGCACCAGAGCTTTTGAAAACAAGTATTTGTACTGAACAAGAGAACTTTAAACACTTGTCAACTGTATCTGTAGGCCTTGCAAACTGACAGTGAAAAAATAAGCAACCCTAATTATAGAGAAACAAAAAGATTATTTGATGGTATACAAGAGCGGTGGGCGTTCTTTCATGCACTGGAATACTGACGACAACATGGAATTAAATATTTCTTACAATAAGATCATTCATTGTCAGAAGCCTACACATATCAATTACCCATTTTCATTATATGACAGATTGCCATAAATCATATGGAGTTAAAATGAACTTTGGAACAATAATGTGAAGCATAAAAACAAATTTTACAAACTCTGTAGAGGAAGTGCTGTGTGTTTCACAATATATATTGGGGCACTCTTATAAGTTGGTTACCAGGGGCAATATATGAAAGATTATGTAATGTACATGAGAACATGAAAAAGGGTGAGCTGTCAGGAGAGAAGAAGAGAATGAAGAGAAGGTAAAAACATGTGCATGAGCACACTGACTTAGATTATTATTGTGATTAATGAGGGTCTAAGTGGTTAAAGTGTTATGCTACTTTCACACTATGAGTATTCATCCGTTATTAAACATCCGTTTTCTGTGAATAAACTAATGGATAATAACACATGAAATAATGGGTGCAAATGGCTGAATAATGTCCATCAAAATAACGGCCATATTCATCCGTTAACACCCGTTATAACATCCCTCATGTACTGCCGTTTTAACACCTCTGCCTACAGACTCCCACAGCCGGGACTACTACTACTCCCATCATGGAACATACTTGTTTCCATGATGGGAGTAGTAGTTCCCTGGCTGCGGGAGTCTGCCGGTGGCTGGGGAGGCTACATTAGTGTTTGTACTACTATCCCATCATGGAACAGAGTCTGTTCCATGATGGGGGTTGTAGTACAGGGGCAGAGGGATTGATTTCACCAGGTCTCACTTCTGAGACCCCATGTGATCAGAAGTTATTAAGCATTATTAAGATTATTTTAAATCCCCTGAATGGGCCGGTATTGAGGAGCCATTCAGGGCTCCCAGCGGGGTTTTTAAAATGAACATTGTGAGTGGCAACAGGGGCCATAAGTATATTAAAAGCGCTGAAGGGGACAAGATATATAGCGCTGCAGGGGGGGGGCAGACATACAGCCTATATATCTAGCCCCCTAGCCCATTTATAATATGCCCTTCGCCAGCGCATTAATAAAGATATAACCCCCGTAGGTACATTAATAAAAATATGACCCCCGTCGGCGCATCAATAAAAATATGACCCCCCCCCCACCAGCGCATTAATAAAGATATGTCCCCCGCCGGCGCATTGATAAAGATATGACCCCCGCAGGCACATTAATACAGATATCTTTATTAATGCACCGGTGGGGTCATATCTTTATTAATGCGCTGTGGGGAGCATATTATAAATGCACTGGGGGGCTAGATATATAGGGTATATGTCTGCCCCCCCTGCAGCGCTATATATCTTGCCCCCTACAGTACTTTTAATATACATGTGACCCCGCTTCCACTCACAATGTTCATTTTAAAAACCCAGCTGGGAGCCCTGAATGGCTCCTCAGTACTGGCCATTCAGGGCTCCCTGTGGGGGATTTAAAAATGAAAGTAAAAACACACGATACATCGCAGGGTGGCGGAGCATGCCGCCAGCTCCCCTGCTTAATAACTTCTGATCGCATGGGGTCTCAGAAGTGAGACCCCGTGCGATCATTCCCTCAGCCCCTGTGCTACAACCCCCATCATGGAACAGAGTCTGTTCCATGATGGAGGTTGTAGTACAAACATTAATGTAGCCTCCCCAGTCACCGTCAGATTCCAGCAGCCGGGGAATTACTACTCCCATCATGGAAACAAGTCTGTTCCATGATGGGAGTAGTATTATTCCCTTAGCATAGCAGGAGTCTTCTGATGTCACCTCTTCTGAGCATGCTCAAAAGTAATAACGGATATTATAAACCAGGTGCAAACGAATGACGTAAAGGCTTATCCGTTTGCCATAGACTTCAATGTTAAAAATAACGCCCGTTAATTTACCTGTTTCTTGTGACTGAAGAAAAATTTGTGCATGTGTGTTTTTTTTTCCGTCACAACTAACGTCCGTTATTCATGACGAGCTATGACGGGTCATAATGGATAATCAAAAAATCTTGAATGTGATTTTGTAACAGCTGTTTAACATGGCTTTTCTAACAGAAGTTATACGTTATAACAGATCTTTTAATGGATCAACTTTGTAGTGTGAAAGGGGCCTTACTGTTGTTATAAAAAAAAAAATTACACACATGCAGTACTGCACACTTCACCCAACTATAATTAGTGATCATTGGGGGGGTCTCATCACCAAGACCTCATCTGATTAAAACTTTTGACATGTCTGCACTTTGATAGCAACTTTGAAAATATATATTTTATAAATTCTGTGTGAAGTGCTTCAAGCTGACGGCATAGTGTGGGTTAGCAAAGCCTTTGACAAGAACAGTATTTTGGCCCTTAAAGGGGTTGTGCGCTGCTCTGCAGTTCGGAGCTCCGCTCACAGCGTCCGGAAGTTCATTACTCCGAAGGCTGTGTGCGGGCTTCCGTGTTCGCAGCCGCCGGACGTCACGCCCGGCCCCTCCGTGACGTCTTGCCCGCCCCCTCGTGACGTCACGCCCGCCCCCTCTACCACGCGCGCCCCCTTCCCATAGACTTTCGTTGAGGGGGCGGGCAAGACATCACGAGGGGGCGGGCGAGACGTTACAAAGGGGCCGGGCGTGACGTCACGCCCGGTGGCTGCGAACACGGAAGCCCGCACACAGAGTTCGGAGTAATGAACTTCCGAACGCTGTGAGTGGAGCTCCGAACTGCAGGGCAGCGCACAACCCCTTTAACCTAAGCTAAAGTATAAAAAGTAAGCAGCATTGCAGTGTATGTATTGCCTCTCACTATAGTAAGACTAAATTCACCAGGTTGGGTGCTGTTCTGTATACAGAGTCCAACAATAGCATAGAGCCTTATGGAAAAAGAGAGTCATGTGTTACCATTCATGTTGGTAGGTTAGGACGCACACAACTTACCTTTAGGACTGAAATCCCTCCTGTCCTGCCTGTTTTTGTCCTATTCACAATTACACTGGGACGTAGCAAGTGGCCGTCAGTCATACATTTACAATGAAAGGGGTTGGGTGCATGTGACCCCCTCGATGTTATAGAATTACTGGGTACGCCAGTGTCATCAGTGTAATATACCTTAATTTAGGACTGTAACTGTCATTAAAAAAGCAAGTAGATCAGTACTAAGAAATATTTATACATGAAAGAAACACAAACCCATCTTGCATGCAGATGGTCGTATAATATTATGGAGAGATAAACATTGCAAGCTGAGATAGATCAAGAGTAAATGGATTACTGGCATTTAACTCCTACTATTGAAAAAGCTACAAACAATGGGCGACATTTATCATTGTAGGTATAAATGAAGCATTTTTTACACTTTTTTGTGTGCTGTAAAGTGTAGGATCACCTAAATTAAAAGGTCACAAAGCATTTGATAAATTTTGTGCAGGTCACATTTTTCTGAAATTTCTCTCTTTACATTCACCAAAAGCTAAGCTAAGTCTGGGCTGGTGTAGTTTTAGAGACTTTTCAGTAGCTTTGCAGCTTTTTTGCACCTTTTCATAAAAAGGCGCAGTTCATAAAACCCTTCTATATAATGTGTATTGCCAAAATCAGTGGATTGCAATTTAAAATCAGCAAAAATGTGTAAACCAAAAGGCGCAAAAAAGGTGCAAATAAACCCTGCTGTAACCTTTTTTGCACCTTTTCTAGACACAAAAAACTGTCTAAAGACAATGATAAATGTCGGCCAATGTGTTTATTAAGAAACTCTATATTCTACAGTAATTAGACATAACGTAAGAAGTTTTTTAATGTTTGTTGTGTTTTTTTTATATTAACCTCAGCATAAAAATGCAATATGAATAGTTCCCCCACTGGTCATGATATTATAACAAATTGTTAAAACAAACTAGTTGCTATCACATTTAATAAATATACTTTATTTTAAGTGTAACTGTAATTTTATTTCTTATTAGAAAATATAGGTGATTTGAGGCATTTTGGTAACTTATTTTCTTAACCTTATCTGGCCTCTTCTGTATGCAAATTGGTTTTAAACAGGCAAATGACCATCAATCATGCTCCCAGAGGCAGGATATATCCTAAAATATCAGGGCCATTTTTGGACATACTCTGCCACCAGGAGCACAATTAGAGGTACCCTTTAATTTTCATAAATAACAACAGGAAAGGTACATTAATGGGGTTGTCCAGGATTGGGGATAAATAAGTATCTGATCGCAGCGGGCCATCCTCTGGGATTCCCCCATTGCAATCTCCAGGAAAGGGCCAATCTCTTACCTATAAGTGCTCTGGCCCTCACCTACAAAACAAAATGATCTTGGCAGTGACAGCCCGCACAGGCAATCTCTGGTGGCAGGAATGACCCACCTCAGCTGGTGACTGGCTAGCTGAGGTATCCCTGCTGTGGCCAAAGGTAAGAGATCCGCCCCATTCTTGAGATTGCAGGGGTCCCAGTGGTCAGACCCCCCTGCAATCAAACATTTATCCCCGATCCTGCGGATAGGTGATACGTTTTTTAATAACCAGACAACCTTTTTAAGCTTATGTGTGGCAAAGTAAAATTTGACATTAAAAACAACAATGAGCAACTAATCACAAGGTTAGCACACTCTGTAACATACATGACCTGGGAAAAGACCATCTCTGACTACTTTAAACAGGATTTTTACATTGTGAAAAGCCTTGGCATTGTAATTCACCTTTGAAGAGTGAAGTTAGTAGACTTGGACTTTAGTTGGTGGACCTGGATATGCTTCTACAAGTGTCGTGTCACAGATGGCCACCTAAATGTTAGTAAGGTGGAGTCCTTATATTGCATTACACCACAGTTTACTTACTACCTGTAAAGATCATCGAAGAACAGTTTAAGTAAATTGGACATAGACTTTGAGAGCTAGAGAGCCTTTAACCCTACACATAACTGCAGAGAGTATAGTTCCTTGTACACCTGCTAAAGCACCAAATATTTATTTCTGCAAGAATCTGTGATAGAAGTATTAATTCAAGGGACAGTGACCAAATCATCATTCTCCAGACTCCTGTTCCATTTAGGAGCTGAATTTCAGGATTCTGTATATTATCTGTAAATGTAAAATGAGTTCAGTAAAGTTAAATGGGCACTGTCACCAACCTTTTTTTTATATATGCTGTAGTACTTATGTACTACAACATATCTCTAATATATATTCTTTTTTTTTTTATTATTAAAATATTGTATTTTACATTTGAAAACCGGCCACTAGGGGTCTCCCTATCAATCAGACAGGCGGGAGCTAGCGCGGAAAACAGAAGATGCACGCATTGGCTCCCTGGCTTCACACACTCCGGCCCCGCCTCCCGGCATATACGCGTCGCTGCTGCCGGACTGTCCTGCACTTTGGTATGTCTTCTTTGGGGGGGAGCGGGTTGCACGGCGGGGTTGGGGTTGCACAATGGCCTCGGCCATGGTAAGATATTTTTTTCAACACAAGGTGCCTCCAGTTGTTTCACCATTACAACTCCCAGCATGCCCTGACAGCCAATAGATGTCAGGGCAAGCTGGGAGTTGTAGTGGTGAAACAGCTGGAGGCACCCTGTATAGATGAACTAAGGGCGGAAGTCGGCCCCCCAGCAGGCATCAGTGACATTGCACCTGCTGGCGAAGTCTGCTTGGTAAGTGAGCACACTACCAGGCAGACAAAAAGACATTTTTAATATAGTAAAAAAAAAATTAAATGCAGGGAGGAGGTTAGGGATAGATGGGCAATAGGCAGGGACAGAAAAAAAAAATATAGGATGGTGGGAGCTACTCTTTAAAAGTTGTTTACTGGAATCTAGGCTACATACAGTAGGTCTGATTCCTGGGCTTTGTATGTGGGAACCGTTTTTTTGGCATTTTTGGGATCACAGAGGAACAGTAGGGGTTAATGCCACTCAGCTTTGTGAGTGGCGTTAACCCCTGCCAGAAAATTCTAATATGCAAGTGAAGTATTTTGGTGCATTGTGGGCACTGAAAGCATTTTTGTACTTTTGTCTGTCATTTACTTTATTAATGTTTACTCTGCTTGCTTTTTTGAAATGTTATGTATATTAACACCTTTTCTTATGTACCAAATACTGAAACTAATGTCACTCTAAAAAAACATATCATAAGAAGAATAATAATAAAATAGTCACACCTCAGTGAGCAGTGCTTAAAGGGATACTCAGCCCCTAGACATCTCATCCCCTATCCAAATGATAGACTTGCATTGAGGGGCGTGGCATCACGCGGAGTGCGCACCTGTGATGTCACCAGTATTTGTGCGCTGCAGTACCCCTTTAATATAGAACAAAATGCTCAGGTCAGCAATGGCATGGTGTATATTATAATGAATTTTAGGGGGCATGGTCTGTATTATTATTCATTTCAGGGGTAATTAAAGGGGTATTCCCATCTTTACAATCAGTTTTCAAATTATAGGGCATGTAAACTTACACACTTTTGTTTAAAAATCATTTTTTATTGAATTATAACAAAGTATAACGTACATAACAAGTACGTAACAAGCTTAGGGATTATACAGTGGTCCCTCAAGTTACAATATTAATTGGTTCCAGGACGACCATTGTATGTTGAAACCATTGTATGTTGAGACCATAACTCTATGGAAACCTGGTAATTGGTTCTAAAGGCCCAAAATGTCATCCAAAAATAGGAAAAAGTGAGGATTAAAGAAAAATAAGTAGATAATTAATATAGATATAGTAAGTCCTATGTCAGTGTTTCCCAAGCAGGGAGCCTCCAGCTGTTGCAAAACTACAACTCCCAGCATGCCCGGACAGCCAAAGGCTGTCCGGGCATGCTGGGAGTTGTAGTTTTGCAACAGCTGGGGGCACCCCGCTTGGGAAGCACTGTTCTATGTAGAGGACAGGAGCTTCTTTGGGGTCCTGTACAGTACATACAATGTCCTAAAAAAAAGTAACATGGAGCCGCCCTCACCTAATGTCCAAAGGAGCAGGTAATACTGGCCCAAAGAGAAGTACAGAACATGTAATACCTCCCTGTACTGTAGGGGGCGCTACCAGACACCAGTCAGTGCATACGCTTCAGTAATACAGGGGTCTTTAGTGAATGCCCATTCTGATTGGTCAGTTCATTGACAGGTTTCACAGATCTGGACTGTCCGTAGCATTGTATGTTGAGTCTGGTTTCAACTTACAATGGTCCAGAAAAGACCATTGTATATTGAAACTATTGTATGTTGAGGCCACTGTAAGTTGAGGGATCACTGTACTTCCATTAATAGAAGGATTTCGATGTGTAATAATGTGATGAAAGAATTGTCCATGGTTCTTCTGGTCGCTAAAGATATTACATATACATGTATGAAGTTTCTTCCCTTTCTCTTTGAAATAATATCCGTCCATGCTGTAGAGACTAATCTCAAAGAATTTATGAACTACAATATAACTGAGAAATCAGATCTATTAACAAATGTCGTCTAGAGAAAGAGGATAAGAAAAGTAAAGTATAAAGGAAAGAGAAAGAAAGGAAAATAAATTCCTGAAATTCTTCATCTTTCCCTCGCTGCATCATTGTTTACTTTCCTGTTGTCCACAGAGATAGCATGCGGGAGGACCTTGTTGCTTAGTAACAGTGAGGAGTTCTAGCATACTCTTTAGCATTTTTGGGTAATTTTGCTACTGGAAAAAAAAACCATTGAAAACCTTGAAACAGCAGTTTATAGTTTCTGGCACAGAGTTTGTATAAAGAAGAATCCATTCAAATGATTTCTCGCCACTGTTAGTAACTGCATTCATAGTTTTAGTAAGATCCTCTTTGTAAGGCTGGGTTCACATCATGATTTTCCAATCCGGTTCCTGTATACGGTTTCTTAGTAAAAACCGTCTGGGACCGTATTGAAAAACGTATACATTGACAAATCATTGAAAACCGTATGCATCAGAATGCATACGGTTTGCTGCCAACACGTTTTTTTCCCGTTCTGAAAACCGTGTCCGACCACGGTTTTTGGTCCTGTTCGAAAACCGTATTGCAACTGTATGCGTTTTATTTTTAACATGGAGGTCAATGAGAACTGTACCACCGTTTGGGTCAATACGGTTAACCGTACGCGTTTTTTGCATTGCGCATGCGCTTTGGACTCCAAAGTCCCTCCCACCTCCCCACCCTTCCAGAACTTCTCAGTCTGCTGAAGAGGAAAGAAGCAGTGACGTGAGCTCCGCCATATTCCTAAACCTTTTTCCATGCTTTCCAGATTCCATAGTGAGTACTCTGCCATGTTTTTTTTTAAACAGGGAAACCTCTCCTACTTCTATGGAAATTTCAATTAAACAATGAAATCTTTATTTAAAAATGTACAAAATTGCTTGACAAAATCGGATTTTCCCAGCCAAAAACTTATGAAACAGTACGGAAACTGATACATTCTTTCAAACCGTATACGGTCGCTTTTTCTCATACTGTTAAATCTGGTTCAGTCCGTTTTTAGACCCATGCGGTTTTGGAAAAAAACCTGAAGTAAAACAGTATTGCAAAATCGTGATGTGAACCCAGCCTAAATCAGTGCGTAAAGGGTTCAGTCTATACTCAGACTTGAATCAGAGTTTAAATGAGAAGTGAAACTTTAGAACAATTTCATATTCCTGCAGCCATAAACACATTTTATGCAAACCCCAGGGTGAAAGCTAATGTCTGCATCCTTTGTCAGGATAAGCACTTTAGCGGAAACCTGTCAGCTACTTCTCACCCTCTAAACAGATTATACAAATAATACAAACCACCCCACATAGCTCTAGAAATTCTTATCTAAACATTTCCAGTTGAGTATGTAAATGATGTAAGAAGAGTCCTTTGAGTGTTATAATGTGGAAAAGAGGCTGGTATATATGTATGAGCTGTAGTATTCCCCATCCCCCCCTTCTTTATTGCTGATTGACAGCTTTCTTCCTAATACTGCTTAAAGGGGTACTCCGCTGCTCAGCGTTTGGAACAAACTGTTCCGGACGCTGGAGCCGGTGCCGGGAACTCGTGACGTCATAGCCCCAACCCCTCATGACGTCACACCCGCCCCCTCAATGTAAGTCTATGAGAGGGGGCATGACGGCTGTCACACCCCCTCCCATAGACTTGCATTGAGGGGGCAGGTTTGACATCATGACGTCACGAGCTCCCAGCGCCTGCTCCAGCGTTTGGAAACGTTTGTTCCAAATGCTGAGCAGCTGGGTACCCCTTTAAGTAGTAAGGAAAAAGCTGTCAATCAGAGTGGGCAGGGAGAGCAAGCAGTCCATCAATAATCCAGACTGTAAGTTCACCTTGAACTGCATCTAATAAACTAAGTTTCCCAAAAACATAGATCATGAGGTTAAAAAAAGACAAAAGTCCATCAAGTTTAAAGGTGTACTGTGGCCAAAAAATAACTATAAGTAGCTGTTTGCAGCGGGTCCGACCGCTGGGACCCCCACGATCTCCTGAATGGTACCCCGTCTCGCTCAGTGAGGAGCACGCGTTGTCCCAGCGGTCGGACCCATGCGATCGGATCTTCTGTATAGGGGATAAGTTCATTTTGGTCACAGTACTCCTTTAATATATAACCCTATTTTACTGATCGAGAGGAAGGCAAAAACCCCTTATAAGGCAAATTTCAATTTCCTCATTCAAGGTAAAAAATTATTTCCCGATCCAAATACAATAATCAGTATGTATACCTGGATCAACATACCACCTCCAGAAATCTAGCAACCAGAAATCTAGCCCCTCCTGAATGTCTTCAATCATGCCATTGTCTCCATAGTTCTATAGTCTCACTGCTCTTACAGTAAAGAATCCCCTTATGTAATTAACCCCTTTCACGTTTTTATTTTTTCCTCCTCGCCTTCAAAAAATCATAGCTCTTTTATATTTTCATCCACAGACTAGTATGAGGGCTTGTTTTTTGCATGACCAGTTGTCCGTAGTAATGCCATCACTCACTTTACCATAAAATGTATGGCGCAACCAAATAAATGTGAATTCAGGTAGAAGACAGACATGGTGCACATCTACAATCTTGAACAAAGATCTAATTGCTTCTCAGCATAATTTCAAAAACTAACAGGTTGTTAGTATATACGTTTTGATCAAAAAGTACAAAGCCCACTCGCCACGTCAAGGCCACCTATTTAGAGTGGGTCCCTAACGTCCCTAGCATAAAATGGCGTAGCACTGGACGGCGACCACCACCGCCGCGACACCAGTGCCCACAGGGGGAACGACCCACTGGCAGAGCAGCCCCAATGCCACTCAAACCAGTCTATGGGTCGCACCCCCCCGCAGACATGGTGCCACGGCAGCAGCAGACGCCGCACAGCACCACACCAGTGTGAACAGGATGCTACAGCTCACTTACCATGCTCTCCCAGTCAAACTGGGAGTCTGCCAGGAAAGAAAAGGCCCATGTGTAGCTAACTACTACTTATATAGGGTTGGGCTGAGGGGGTGGGGAAGAGTGCAGACACATGTTCAAAAAATAAATAAATAAATAAATAAATAAAAAGTTTGACTGGGAGTGCATGGTAAGTGTGCTGTAACATCTTGTTCACACTGGTGTGGTGCTGTGCGGCGTCCGTTGCTGCCGTGGCACCGTGTCTGCGGGGGGGTGCGGCCCATGGACTGGTTTGAGTGGCATTGGGGCCGCTCTGCCAGTGGGTCGTTCCCCCTGTGGGCACTGGTGTCGCGGCGGTGGTGGTCGCCGCCCAGTGCTACGCCATTTTATGCTAGGGACGTTAGGGACCCACTCTAAATAGGTGGCCTTGACGTGGCGAGTGGGCTTTGTACTTTTTGATCAAAACGTATATACTAACAACCTGTTAGTTTTTGAAATTATGCTGAGAAGCAATTAGATCATTGTACAAGATTGTAGATGTGCACCATGTCTGTTTTTCTACCCGAATTAGCAACCAAATAAATACTATTTGTGTGGGGAAATTAAAAAGAAAACCGCAATTTTGCAAATTT
Source organism: Hyla sarda (assembly GCF_029499605.1). Classification (NCBI taxonomy): domain Eukaryota; kingdom Metazoa; phylum Chordata; class Amphibia; order Anura; family Hylidae; genus Hyla; species Hyla sarda. Next base: position 147,422,378 of record NC_079193.1, read on the forward strand.
TGGAAGGTTTCGTTTTCACGCCATACAATTTACGGTAAAAATGACATGTGTTCTTTATTCTTTGGGTCAATACAATTAAAATGATACAAATGATAATATACTCTTCTGTTACTGTTGCGCTTGAAAAAAATTGCAAACTGTTTAACCATTAGTACGTTTAAAATCCCCCTATTTTGAAGACCTATAACTTTTAAGCGGCGGTATGAGAGCTCATTTTTTTTGCCGTGATCTTTTACTTTTTATTGATACCATATTTGCTTATATAAATCTTTTAATACTTTTTTTATAAATTTTTTTTGGAATAAAAGGTTATAAAAAAAGCAGCCATTTCGGCATTTTTTTCTTTTTACATTCACGCCGTTCACCATACGGTATCATTAACATTTTATTTTAATAGTTGGGATATTTACGCACGCGGTGATACCAAATATGTGCCGTATTTATCGGGGTATACCATGCACCGGCCTATAACACGCACCCTCATTTTACCAAGGATATTTGGGTAAAAAAAGTTTTTTACCCAAATATCCATGGTAAAATGAGGGTGCGTGTGTGTGCGCGGGTATACCCCGATACATCCCCAGGAAAGGCAGGGGGAGAGAGGCTGTCGCTGCCTGCTTCTCTCCCCCTGCCTTTCCTGGGGTCTAGAGCCCTGCTGCCGGCCCTTCTCTCCCCCTGGCTATCTGCGCCGCTGCCCGTTCTCTCCCCCTGACTATCGGTGCACTGCACTGACGTCATGCGCCGCGCCGTGCAGCGCATAGCAACGACGCAGGGGCTCGCACACCGGAGGCCTGAAGCAGCGCAGACCCGACCCCGGCAACAGGTAATTATGCAACCGGGGATGGGGGGAGGCAACGGGGCAGCGGCGCCGACAATGGGTGCCGCTGCCCCTTCTCTCCCCCTGGCTCTCCCCCCGGCAATGGGGCGCCGGCACCGATAGTCAGGGGGAGAGAACGGGCAGCGGCGCCGATAGCCAGGGGGAGAGAAGGGCCGGCAGCAGGGCTCTAGACCCCAGGGCAGGCAGGGGCAGAGAAGCCGGCAGCGCTGGCTGTCTCTGCACCTGCAAAGCCGCTGCAGTTCATTGATTTAAAGCTCCCTCTTTAAATCATTGAACTGCAGCGGCTTATCGGCGTATAACACGCACATAGACTTTAGGCTAAAAATGTTATCCTAAAAAGTGCGTTTTATACGCCGATAAATACGGTATATAAAAATTATTTTTTTACACTTTTTGGGGGTGAAATAGGGATAAGGGGACAATTTATGTTTTTATTGGGGAGGGGGGGTTTATCTTTTTTTTACTTTTATTTTTTACATTTTTTACTTTTATTTTTACAATTTTTAGGGTGCGTTCACATAGAGTAATTCAAGAGGAATTTACTCGAGTAATTCCTCTTGAATTCTCCGCTACAAATTAATGCACATCTCCTCTGCGCATTGACATCAATGTTATTTCCGCTGTCCTGTTCACGCAGCGTAAATTTCGCTAGCGGAATTCAGACGCTGAATTCTGTTCGGCGGAATTCGCTAGCAGAAATCAATTGAAAAAATGGGGGGAGTGTGCATAAAATATAACTTTTAATAACCACCTCTAAAATATTATAATAATAGTGATGAATAATAATCAGCCATTTGACCCGGATAAGGGCCTCTTAGCAATAGTATGCTGCTAAAATATAGAATAGGGGACAAAATTCCAAGTATATATAACAAGATATCACATCCAGGATACAATCTGCCCAGACACAACGGCCCTACGCGTTTCGGCACAAAGTAACATGTGTCCTCCTCAGGGGCTCAACAAATGGATGCCATAAAACAAAAAATCATTTATCCTCAGTGAATTATTGGATAATGGTCTATAGTCAGGATGTGGCTCGAAGTATCGGAAACGCTTCCTTCACCCTTCCCAGATTCCACCTGTAAGAAAGATGCAGACAACCGGAAACCATATTCAGTACACCATATCGTAGCTGGGAAGGGGAGATGCCTAGCCACAGTAAAAAAATATATACACTCACGGTCCTGTCGGGACTCGACGTGAAACCTGTAATAAAGCATAGAGGAATATATTGTTCTCCACCTAACCCTTATGGTAGTTATGATCAATACCTGCAAGGGAAGATATTTACTCACGGTTCTGGCGCAAGAGGTAAGTCAATGGTAAAAAAAATGTTACGCCCGACATCGTTTCCGCGCAATATTCGTGCCAAATTTGCGCGGAAAAATGTAGAAGAGACAGCCCATGATAACTGACATGCGCCTGAAACGCGTCTGATCTGCTGGTTGCTTGTACTGCTTTTACTGTGAGTTCTAATAAAGTCTGGATTTCTACTGACCCACGCTGGATCATCTCTTATTCTTGTTTGAATCTGTGTGCACCGGGCTGGGTGCGGATCCGTGTCGGGGGCATATCGGTGGAGCGAGCTGGATCTTCGTGAACTACACTTAAAAGGATGACACCCCTTCTCCACCCCACACTCCACCCATTTTTTACTCGGCAGCCATTTTCTAGACAAGGTAGAAGCAAAGCAAAGTGCTGTCTTGCAAAAATCGTAAAAAAATTTGTGAAAATAATGAAATTGTCGCATCCACTGAGGATGGAGTTGTGGAACGGCACATCGCACTACATCCCCCGCAACTTCGTCTACTTTTAACCATCATGGTTAATGTTATCCGTCGACGCAGACTACGTATGGTAAGCAAGTGTTCCATATTACCAAAGTTAATGTTCACAATTTAATTTTTTTTTAATCCAAAATATCTTTACATTTTATGCCCTTTTGTATCTAGAGACAAGCCAGGCTTCGGATGTACTGGGTGCACCCAATTAATACCCATCGTGATTCACATGGCCACATCGGGAAACTATATGTTGAGCTGAGAAGGTACGTGTATATGGTTTAACCCCCAACCCCCTTTTTTTTTTTTTTTTTTTTTTTTTAATCTGTGCCATTTTTAATAATTTCTGTCTTCATAGGTATCCTGAAAAATTCCACAATGTCGTGAGGATGCCTATGGAGGCCTTCGACAAGCTGCTAGACATTTTTGGTCCACACCTGCGGCATCAGGACACAGTGATGCGTCAAGCAATATCAACCACAGCCCGTTTGTTGATCACATTGAGGTAAGTAGAGTTTGCGTTATGCTTAATTTTCACATTTTATATCAACCTCTCTCTGCAACCAGGCTTGTTGGTACAGGACAGGCAAACCAAGCAATTGTTTTGGGTCCACGAGCTGGCCCGAGGCCCCGAGCAGAGCTTTCTCACATGCTGCTCCGTTCACTCAGTGTGAGCCGCGGAGATGCCATCCACGGCAGGCCGTCGCCATGACTTCAAACCATTGCGACATGGCCCGGAGATCACATCCCTGCGGCTCACACTGAAGAACAGAGCAGCGTGTGTGAAAGGTGAGAGATTCTCAGGTGCTATGGGACAGGGGAATTATTAAAAGGGGGGCATTATATGTGAGGTGCACAGGACAGGGGATATTATATATGAGGGGCACATGACAGCCCCCCTCATATGGCCCTCACATATAATGCCCCCCTGACATGTGCCCCACATATAATGCCATGTCCTGTGCCCCTTACATATAATGCCACAACAGCGGGAGGCACCCTGTTTCGGAAACACTACTATAGGGCTTTAGTGGGGACAAGCACCATCCTTGTATCCAGGTCCGCCTCTATTGCAAATTCCTAATTTAGGACTCAAATGCGCATGGTGCTCTCTCACTTTGGAGCCCTGTCGTATTTCAAGGAAACAGTTTAGGGCCACATAATTTCCATTCTCAGGAGAAATTGTGTTACAAATTTTGGGGGGATTCTTCTCCTTTTACCCCTTATGAAAAGGAAAAGTTAGGGGCTACACCAGCATGTTAGTGTAAAAAATGTTACACTAACATGCTGGTGTTGCCCCATACTTTTCATTTTCACAAGAGGTAAAAGGAGAAAAAGACCACTAAAATTTGTCCTGAGTACGGAAATACCCCATATGTGGACGTAAAATGCTCTGCGGGCACACAACAGGGCTCAGGAGTGAGAGTGCCATGTACATTTCAGGCCTAATTTGGAGATTTGCACAGGGGTAGCTGAATGTTACAGCAGTTCTGAAAATGCAAAAAAAAAAAACGTGTGACCCCATCTTGGAAACTAAACCTTTCATGGAACGTAACAAGGGGTATAGTAAGCCTTAATACCCCACAGGTCTTTGACGAATTTTTGTTAAAGTTGAACGTGAAAATAAAAAATGTGTTGTTTTTTTTCCCCTGAAATGCTGGTTTTACCCCAAATTTTTCATTTTCACAAGGGGTAATAGGAAAAAAGCCTCCGTTTGTAACCTCATTTCTTCTGCGTATGGAAATACCCCATATGTGGAGGTAAACTGCTTTGCTGGCGCACTACAGGGCTCAGAAAAGAAGGAGCGCCATTGGGCTTTTGGAGAAAGAATAAGGCAGGAATTGAAGGCCATGTGTGTTTATAAAGCCCCCATGCTGCCAGAAGAGTGGACCACCCCCCCCCCTACACACACAGACACATACTGCGGGAGCACTACAATGCTCAGAAGAGAAGGAGCGCCATTGGGCTTTTGGAGAGAGAATTTGGTTGGAATAGGAGTCAGGGGCTTGTGCGTTTACAAAGCCCCTGTGGTGCCAGAACAGTGGACCATCCCCCACATGTGACCCCATTTTGGAAACTGCACCCCTCACAAATTGTAACAAGGGGTACAGTGAGCAGTTACAGCCCACAGGTGTCTGACATATTTTTGGAACAGTGGTCCGTGAAAATGACAATTCTAATTTTTTATTTGCACAGCCCACTGTTCCAAAGGTCTGTTGAACGCCAGTGGGGTGTAAATGCTCACTGCACCCCTTATTACATTCCGTGAGGGGTGTAGTTTCCAAAATGGGGTCACATGTGGGGGTGGGTCCACTGTTCTGGCACCACGGGGGACTTTGTAAACGCACATGACCCCCGACCTCCATACCAAACGAATGGACCCAAATTATTATTATTTTTTTAATCAAACAAAAGGAAAGGTGTGCAAAAAACACCATGTGCCACCCACACCACCATGTATTGATGTGATGCAAAGACCTCTAAAAGATGGAAGGGAACAATGTATGATCCATTGTAACCAATGGAGGTAAAAACTTCCCCTGTAAGGCCTTACTCTTGCATTATTAACCCCTTGGGGATGGAGGTTTTTTCCATTTTTGCACTTTCGTTTTTCCTCCTTACCTTTTAAAAATCATAATATTGCAAAATTGCATAATTGCAATTTTGCACCTAAAAATCCATATCATGGCTTATTTTTTGCACCACCAATTCTACTTTGTAATGACATCAGTCATTTTACCCAAAAATCTATGGCGAAACGGGAAAAAAATAATGGTGCGACGAAATTGAAGAAAAAACGCCATTTTGTAACTTTTGGGGGAATCCGTTTCTACGCAGTAAATTTTTCGGTAAAAATGACACCTTATCTTTATTCTATAGGTCCATACAATTAAAATGATACCCTACTTATATAGGTTTGATTTTGTCGTACTTCTGGAAAATGTATACGTTTAAAATTGTCATACTATGACCCCTATAACTTTTTTTTTCTTCGCGTACAGGGCGGTATGAGGGCACATTTTTTGTGCAGTGATGTGAAGTTTTTAGCTGTACCATTTTTGTATTGATCGGACCTTTTGATCGCTTTTTATTCATTTTTTCATGATATAAAAAGTGACCAAAAATACGCTATTTTGGACGTTGGAATTTTTTTTGCGCGTACGCCATTGACCCTGCGGTTTAATTAACAATATATTTTTATAATTCGGACATTTCTGCACGCGGCGATATCACATATGTTTATTTTTATTCACACAGTTTTTTTTAAATGGGAAAAGGGGGGTGATTCAAACTTTGATCAAAATAATCTTTATTAACTTTTTTTTTTTTCACTTTTTTTTGCAGTGTTATAGCTCCCATAGGGGGCTATAACACTAAACACACTGATATTTTAGATTGATCAATGGTTTCTCATAGGAAACCATTGATCAATGATTCTGCAATGATGCTGCTTGACTGCTCATGCCTGGATCTCAGCGGACAGCGAGGAGGAAGGTAGGGGACCCTCCTGCTCTCCTACAGCTGTTCAGGATGCCGCGATTTTGCTGCAGCGATCCCGAACAGCCCCCTGAGCTAACCGGCATTAGTGTACTTTCACTTTAGATGCAGCGTTCAACTTTGAACGCTGTGTCTAAAGGGTTAATAGCTATTAACAACGGCTGGGCCCGACCCGTTATAGAAAGGGATTGGGCGGAGGGCGTACAGGTCCCCAACAGGTTATTTCCCTTCTCTGCAAGTGCTACTCGCCCTAAAAAGGGTGGCCCCACAGAGGAACCTCTCCCTATTTCCACCTAAAAACACTGCCATTTCCCAGGGATTTTTGGTGGAAATAGGGATTGATTCCTGTGTGGGGCCGCCCTTTTTAAGATGAGCATCACTTTCCTCGAAAAGGTGGAAGGGAACAACATATTGTCCATTGTAGCAGGTGGGGGTAAAAACTTCCCCTGTAAGGCCCTACTCTCGCCCTATTAATTCCCTTCTTGGCAAGTGTTACTCACCCTAAAAAGGGCAGTCCCCACGCAAGAAACTCTCTCAATTTCCACCTAAAAACCCTGTGAAATGGCAGTATTTGTAGGGGGAAATAGGGAGAGGTTCCTGTGTAGGGAGGAATGTCTGTAACTGGGGAGCAGCACCTTAAATATCTTTAGTAGTGTTGAGCGGCAAAGGCCATATTCGAATTCGTGAATATTCGCGAATATATGGACGAATATTCGTCACATATTCGCGAATATTCGCATATTCGTAATATTCTCGTTTTATTTTCGCACACCAGTGAAAATTCGCACACCAGTCTCACACAGTAGTATTAGAGCCTTCTTTTCACCACACAAGCTGGAAGCAGAGAGGGGTGATCACTGTGATGTGTACTGTGAAAAAAAAAAAAAAAAAAAAAAAAAACAATATTCGTAATTACAAATATATAGTGCTATATTCGCGAATATTCACGAATTCGCGAATATGCGATATTCGCAAATAAAATTTGCATTGCGAATATTCGCGAGCAACACTAATGTTTAGCACTATCCATTTTTGTGAAGTGTTGGTGTGGCACCATGGCCAAATTGCTCTGAAGCATCAGGTATTGGTGGGTGGAAATTCTGGCTGATCCATGCCTGATTCATCTTCACAAAGGTCAGTCTCTCCATATTTTTCATGGACAGACGAGTTCCCCTTGGGGTTACTATGGCCCCCGCTGCACTAAAAACCCGCTCTGATGGCCAGGCAGGACAGCTTTTCCAGGGCAAACTCTGCTAGTTGTGGCCACAAATCATGTTTGGCTGCCCAGAAGTCCAGCAGATCTTCAAGGTGTGTTGGCATGGTCATGTCAAGGTATGGCCCACCTGCTGGTTCAGGTCTGGCTCCAGGTCTACCTCCTGCTGATGAGTTGCTTCACTATGCGGGTGAAGAAAGCTACTCATCAGCGACTGTAGACTAAGGCTGCTGCTGATGGAGCTGGTACTGCTCCTGCTACCCCACCCCACCCCTCCCCAGCAGCCATGGCAGTGGAAGGTGAGCATGGAGGGCCCCCTGAGTCAGACCTGCACCTAGGGTAACAACAGCTGCCCTGCACCTTACACCCCGCCATACCACAGTGTGTCTGGGTCCTATGTCTCACCTTCCTCATAACCCTCTAGCTCCTCTAGTGGCTCCTCCTCTCCTGTCAGATGACTAGAAAAACCACCCATCTCGCGAAAGCTAAACTGTGCTCCACTGTGCCCCACCCCCTTCTCCTCCAGTTCAGTCCTCACATTGCTCATGTGGCCGTGAGATGTAGGCGCCACGTCTCCAGTGCCCTGACCAGCCATTGTTTCCAATACGTGTAGTAGTAGATGAAGCAGTGGAATGGTGTTGTTCATCCCATAATCTTGGCAACTGACTAAAAGTGTGACTTCCTCAAAGGGCCTGAGCAAACGGCACGTGTCACGTATGAGCTGCCACTGGTTGACATTGAAGTTACACAGGGGAGTCCCCCTATCCTCTTGGATAATCAATAAATCGCTGATGGCTTTTCTCTGTTCGTATAGTTGGTCCAACACATGGAGGGTGGAATTCCAATGTGTGGAAACGTTACAAATCAGACTTTGTTGGGGGATACCATTCTGACACTGCAGCTCAAAGAGGGTGTGCTTTGCGGTGTACTAGTGGCTGAAGTGCATGCAAAGTTTTCTTCCCATTGTTAAGATGTCTTGCAGATGGGTAGAAGACTTCAGGAACCGCTTGACAACCAGATTGAACATGTGTGTCATAAAGGGCGCATGGCTCAGGCTTTCTTGTCGCAGCACAGACAAGATGCTCTTCCCGTTGTCGGTCATCATGGTTCCCATTTTCAATTTTCCTGGAGTAAGTCGTGATTCGATTTCTTGATGATTGACTTTTAGCAGTTCCTCCCCTGTGTGACTCCGTTCGCCAAGGTAAACCATGGGAAGAACAGCGCGACACATGTCCGTGCAGTGGAGGCTGAGTACACGGTGGAGGATGAGGAGGTGGAGTCGCACACTGTCACAGTACCAATGGCCTGAGAGCCTGGAGGCGGAAGCGTCGTGACCTGTCCAAGTTGCTGTTGTGGCTGTGCAGAAACCACATTCACCCAGTGGGCCATAAAGGATATGTATTGTCCCTGACCGTAGTTACAGCTCCACACGTCAATGCTGCCATGCACTTTCGTACACACTGACAGGTTCAAGGACTGGCCCACCTTCTGTTCCACAAAATTGTGCAGGGCTGGTACTGCCTTCTTCACAAAGAAATGATGGCTTGGGCTCAAGCCATCAGTTCTCTGAAAGTTGCAGAGTCCACCACTTGAAAAGGGAGGGACTGCAGCACCAGCAACTTGGACAGGAGCACATTCAGCTTCTGCGACGTTGGATGAATGGACGCATACTGTTGTCTCTTGGACATGGCTTCATCGATGGATTGCTGGTGGAATGACTGACTTGAAATAGGAGGAGCAGAAGCATCTGGAGCGACAGGAGAAGGGTATGACACAAAGCTCGCCTGAGGTGGTGGAGCTTTGGTTGGCTGAAACTGGGTGATGCAGCAGGCTGGACTACTACATCGGAGCCACGGTTCTCCCAGGACACTTTATGGTAACGCTGCATATGTTGATGCAGGGCGTGGTGCCAACATTGGGACCCTGGCCACGCTTCACCTTCTGCTGACACATCTTGCATGTGGCCAGGTTAACATCCTCCGGATACTTGATGAAAAACTGCCACACCGCCAAGTAGCTGATTTCCACCAACAGTCCGCACTGAGTGACTGCTACTTCTGCCAACTCCAGGAACCCCTGTTCCACTACCTCCCAGAAAGGTAGGCTGCCACAAAGCAGGTGGTCTACCCCAGGCATGTTGGGCTCCAGAATTTCCACTTCAGCCACCATGCTGACTGCCAACCATGCTACCACCTTGATGGCTCAGCTGCTGCCTCACGGGCAAACTACAACCCTACTCCTAATGATGATGAAGCCCCTTCTGCACCCAGCTCCCAAGTGCGATCGGCTTCATCATCCTTGAGTAGTGTGCACATCACTGATGTCCTCCTCAGGTTCCTCAACAGTACCTGCTTCAAGAGCCTGAACGCTCGCAACACCACCTCCCACACCACTCTCCGCCTAGCGGAGGAAGCGGCTGATGTCTCCTTCACTTCTTGGATGGGCAGTAGCTGCTGACTGTCCTCTAGTAGATTGTCATCACTAAATAGTGCAGCTGAACCCACAGCATAAGATACTTCTGTGGGGAAGGGAACAGCATAGGACAGAGGCAATGGGAGGACAGGGACTGCTCCTGGGCCATGCCAACTGAGGATTGTGTCTGAGGAACCCACAGACTGTTGACTGGGGGTGTCAAATGTCACTTGTAATGAAGTGGATGACCGTGTTAACCAATCGATGATGGCAGATGGGTTGCTGGTCAAGACACGACCGCTAGCTGATACCGGGAGCTCAGGCCTCTTGCTGCGACTCCTGCTGCCCCTTGCCCATAGTCTGCTGCGACCTCTGCCTGATTGTGCCTGCCTTTTGCCTGCCTTTGCACGTCCTAGCACTTCTCTGCCTGACATAATTAGTGCGTAAGGGGAGGGGAGTACAATACACTCCACTATGCTTAAAACAATATTTGTCTACAACACCAGCAGGTGTGTACTTTTGGCTGGCCTTTCACAGTATCTAGGCCCTTAAGACTTTATCAGTAACAAAATAGTACACCACTTAGATGTACGTATGTGGTACACACTTATGAGGGGAGGACAATGCGCTCCACTATGCTTAAAACAGTATTTGTCTACACCACCAGGTGTGTACTTTTGCCGTGCCTTTCACAGTATCTAGGCCCTTAAGACTTTAACTAGAACAAAATATTACACCACTTAGATGCACGTATGTGGTGTGCACTTATGAGGGGAGGACAATGTGGTCCACTACGCTTAAAACATTATTTGTCTACAACACCAGCAGGTGTGTACTTTTGGCTGGCCTTTCACATTATCTAGGTCCTTAAGGCTTTAACAGGAACAAAATTATACACCACTTAGGTGTACGCACAGGTTACCCTTGATAGAGGACAATATGCTTTTAGTGATCTTCTCACCTTAACTGGCTGAGTACTATTAGCTTTTAAGTTGTTGTACACACCAGTGATGCAGCACACAGTCGGTGTACTACACCCAAAATTGCACTCTCTCTCTCAATCTCACTCCTTTCCCTATCAGTGCTTCTAGGCTGGATTTGGGCTTGAGGTGAATCGCTGCTGTAAAAATGCTTTTCTGTGCAACACACTGCTCTCTGTCCCTCTCTGCAATAGAACGCTGATGTGACTGGGAGGTGAATTGCTGATGTAAAAATGCTTTTCTGTGCAAGAAACACTGCTCTCTGTCCCTCTCTCTCTCTCTCTGCAACAGTACGCTGATGTGACTGGGAGGTGAATCGCTGCTGTAAAAAATGCTTTTCTGTGCAACACACACTGCTGTCTGTCCCCCTCTCTCTCTCTCTCTCTCTCTCTCTCTCTCTCTGCAATAAACTGTTGAAGTGACTGGCAGCAAGATGGCTGCTGAATATATAGGGCTGTGACATCACAGGGGTGGCTGGTTGCTGATCGGCTGCAAGCTACATGTGATTTAGGGTTGTGCTGCCTACCCTTGTTCCCGCCTTCCCAGGATTCCTTGCCCCATGTCCTCACATCTGCCATTTTAGATGCCCTAGAGCCTGGACCACACTAAATGGAGTTTAATCAAGCAATTCACGTGATCGAATTGCAGAGATACTCGCATTTGTAGCAAATTGAATTTTTCCTGAATTTCGTAATGAATTCAGATTCGTCAGATTCGATTCGTTAATCCCTAACAAACTTTTGACATGTTGCCGAGACATGTCAAAATGTAGATTGCATTGTGTCTCAGTCCTTAGACCCTCTGCAAACACAAGTTATGACTTGGTGAAGTGCATGGCAGACCAGCTGACCAGCCGCTCAATTCGATTCTTAATTCACTTTATAGTTTATGAAGTGAATGAGTCAGATTTGACAGACAGTGAAGTTCTGTACAATTCATGAGGTTATAACTTGCATTTGCAGCGGGTCTCAGGACTGAGGTGCAGTGCAATCTAAACGTTTGACATGTCTGGACGACATATAGGGTTCTTATGTTGTAGCTAAGTATATTTTGTTGTTTTAGATATTTGTTTACTCTGTATTTATTAGCAAACTATTGCTTTCCATTTAGCTTTATTACTTAAGTAAATTTTATCTATTTACTTAGCTATTACATATCTTATGTAAGGGCCTATTTATTTGCATTCCTTCACTAAATAATAATAATAATTTTCAGCTGAACCCCTGCTGACAGGCCACTGAAGAAAATTGATATATTCCCCAATGTCTGTGACATAATAGGAGTCATCTGGGGAGACTTTTTCATAGCATCTATAATGCATGCAATGAACTACATGTGTTTTCGCAAACATTTGGGCAATGTTGTAACATTTATACTTGCAAGTTAATACACAAGATAACATCAGAAAGAGGAAGTGCCCTAATATTTGTCTATAGGAACAAACAGCAACAAAGGCTTACGCCACTACATTCTCTGTAAATGCATTTTCATCAAGTATAAACCTTAATATGCTAAAGGAATGTAACTATAAAAAAATATATATTTCTTTACTCTACCTTGCTCAAAAAGAAAGAAAAAAGTGTTTTAGCAACCTGGACTTTAAACGCATGAACAGGAAACTAGCCAAGCCTAGTCAGGTGCCCTGATCTAATTCAAAGTACTCTTGTAGGAGATTTGTTAAAGGAGTACTCCGATGCTAGTTTTTTTTTATGGTAAACTAACCCTAAAGCAAAGTTATATAACATTGTAAATTACTTCACTTATCCATATCGCTCTTTTTCTGGTCTTCTCCCGCATTTCTCCTTCTAACGGAAGCTGGCTCCTTTTTCTTCAATCTATGATACTCGACCGCTGTTTCTTCTGCAAGGCCGCCATCTTAGCCCGGTGAACCATCACTACCATGAGTCACTGCGGGCTGTGCCGGCCTCCCAGCCCGGAGCCGGCTACTCCCCCAAAGTTAATTTATTCTGCACATGCGTAGTACTATGCAAATAGCGTAGGGCTAACGCTAGGCTCCTATCGCTGCCTACGTTAGTCCTGCGCTATTTGCGACCAGACAGACGGATCGTATCATCTTCATCCAGCACTGAAATGGTTAACCTGAGGGTTCTGACCTATCCACTGCCAGGCACAGGTGAGTTCTGCCGTACATTAACTCTTTCGGTGACTGTTCCATGCTTACAGGAAATTTTAGCAAGCTTAGAACGCCAGATATTTGGGGGGGAAAAAATATGTATTTTTTTTCAAAATTCTGTTAAAAATTCGATTTATTTCTAAAATAAAAATCTCTCTCCGCATATATTCACATCCATATGGTAATATTCCCAAAAGTGTATCAGCTTTATTAGGGGCATGGCACAAACGTCACCACCGTACATGATCTCAGGTATTTGGCGCAGATGGACACATGTTTGTAGTAGTGCACAAGGGTTATGTCAATGTTTCACAACCAGGGTGTCTCCAGCTGTTGCTAAACTACAATTCCCAGCATGCCCGGACAGCCTTCGGCTGTCCGGGCATGCTGGGAGTTGTAGTTTTGCAACAGCTGGAGGCACCCTAGTTGGGAAACACTGCGCTAGTGGGCACATGGAAGGAGGGAAGGAACTTTATTATAATTTATTATAATTTCCTGGGGGCGGGGAGAGGAGGGGGAGAGGGCAGCAGCTAACAGGAAGCTGGTGCAGGGAGTCATGGGAAATGTAGTCTTTATGACATGGCTGCTTACTGCTACAGGTGGCAATTACAAGAGAATGGCTGGGCCAAATTTGACAAATGAGGTATCAGATGAGGTAAACTTTTTTTTTTTAAGTACCAGAGCTCCGGAGTACTCCTTTAAGAGATTTTACACTTCAAAACATAGTGAACTTCTACTTTATCATCAATTGTAGCGCATACTATACATCCTTCATGCCCAGTCATACTTACACTCAATTTATGGCCTATACTGTAGTTTGTTTTACTTATTTAAATGTATACTAAACATCATATCTTTCTCATCTGTTCTTGTTTTGTGGCCACATGAAAGAAAAAAAAAAAAACTCAGTCAGAAAGTGCTCCTCTGACTTCTGTAGGGAAAAGGTTGTGGTTATGTTCTATGACCTGTGCAGAGTAGGAGTATGTTTGCCAAATAGTTTTTTTTAGGGGGGCAATAATGTTTTGGCTAGATGTTAGCTGGAAGTCAGATGATGAATATACAGTAAATTGCCATACTCACATAGACAGGCATTTATCAAGTGATTTTGTAAAAAAAAATGTTTACTAAAAATGTCGCACAAATGTCACACCTGCGACTACGCGATTTTTCGTGCGACATTTTGACTGGAAAGCGAGAAAAGCTAGTTTTCCAAAACGTAACTACGAAGTAATAATTTTAAAATGGACTACGGCTAGTATTTATTAACTGTGAAAGTCGCAACAAGGTTAGAAATTGACTAAATTTACTCCAGCTCAAACATGGAGCAGAAAAAGCTACTACCAAAGTAAAAAAGGAAAAATTGCTTACGTGAAAGAAAATTATCAACAGGCTGAATCAAACAAGTTGATAAATAAGTCACACATAAGCAAAAAAAAAAAGTAAAGAAAAAAGTACTAAAATAAGGAATACATAAGCAAACATTGATAAATGTCCCTCATAGTGTTTCATCTTTTTTCACCCTTCAGAGGCATTTCTTTAATACTCTGTGGAGTTTTTCCTCCCATAAACCTTTACAGGTGAAAAAAATGCCAGGAAAAACACAATTGTACATCAATGTGGACACCCCCCCCCAATAGAATAGAATAGAATTCCTTGTGATGAAGGAATCACAAAATTTGTAACAATTTGTAACAAAAGTAACAGGAGGGTTTGGAGTGAAATATTGCTGGAAAGTTTTTTGTTTGTTTTATACCAAATTGTGTTTTGAAAATATAGTTTACATAACTAACGTCTGCATTTTACTGAGTGAAAAGCGATCTCTATAAAACAGTGTCATTATATGTGAGTGTTCTATGGCCACTGTGAAAATAACATTTAAAATTTTTTGTGTCAAAAGGAGAACATTTTTTGAAAAACAAGAGGAACATGAGTATAAAAGTACTAAATACAGCATGGTATAAGCATAAAGTACAGATATACATAGCAAGGCAATAGACCTAACAGTCCATATAAGGGTGTAACTAAAGAAACCAAAACATTTAAAAAATAACCAGGAATAATACTCAAACACAAAGGATCAAATCCGAGGTCAGGTGGGGGAACTGAAAAGAACAGGGGTTGTAGGCAGGGAGGGGGAAGGGAAGGACGGGGGGGGGGGCACAAGAAATCAATTTTATTACAAGACTGGAGGCTCCATTTTGCAAACTCTTCTTTACTACTTTAACTGTTAGCAGCAAGATAAAACAATAAAGTTTATAGAAAAAAAACGTTACATATGCAAATGAAGTGTATTATGCAGCCAATGAGAGGCTAGCACAGGTGATATGAGGCAAGGTAACATACAATACTTCCTCTTCTTTGCTGCTACTCAGAAGTTAAGTATATCTCACATTTTTGCTCTGCAAACATACTATTATCGGTTTAAAAAATACATTTATCTATATTTAAACATACCCTCAGTTAACACCCTATACAGTTGCTTTACATTTTTATCTCCGCTGCCATTCATTCCTTATTTTATTTTGTCTTACAAGCATAGACTTATATATCACTTTTCCTCAGGTCTTATTCACCTCTAGCTTATATCATTACCCTTGGTCCTTACCGTTTACCTTCCGTTCTTAGCCTCTTTTCTCCCCTCCATATACCTATTCATTCTTCTCCTCAGTATCGCTGGTCTCGGCATTGCCGGACTTCTCGCGATACTACGCGAGCTGGTCCTCAGCTTCGCGCTCTTTGGTTTTCCCCCGTTCTGTGGTTTTCTCCGCTCTGTGACTGAACTATCAGACGTCTTCTGTCAGTCAGAGTGTTCGCTCCCTCAGAGACGACCGCGGCATTTCGCTTACTGAAAGCACTCTTTAAGTCAATTTTCTTTCCCCCTTTCATTGTTTTCTTCCAATAGTAACTCCTACTGGCATACTTTTATATTTATTATTAACAATTTCTGTCACATTTACTCCGGTGCCGGTGATATAATTCTTCATATAGATTTTCTGCTCATTTGGCCAGTTTATTATATATTTTTACCTCATTTATATATATATATATATATATATATATATATATATATATATATATATATATCCTTATTCCTATATATTTAACATATATTGCATTATGGCCAATGAACAAACTGTTAAAGACATGGAGTCCATTAATGCCCAACCTATGGATAGCAACTCCATGCAGTCTATGGTGGACTTATCAGTCCGGAATGCAATGGCCAGTATACCAGAGATTGTGGCCCAATCCATGGCTCTATTCATGTCCCATGATAAGTATCAGCAACCCCCCAAGGCTGGTCCTTCTACCCCGTCGGATCATTTTTGGTCCGCGGAGGACTCTACTTCAAATTTAGCCAGGGGATGGGGAAAGTCTGGGAAGGCCACCCATAAACGGCCTATGCCTACTACCGGTCCTTCAAAATCCTATAAAAAACCTAAAGTGGTTAAGGACCAGGTTCCATCTTCTGCTGTTACCAAAAGCAGACATACTGATGCAAAAAAATCGCATCCCATACCCTCCACCCGGGAGGAGAAACATGACAACCGGGTTAAAAGAGTATCCCGGAGAGAAAAAACGGACTCTTATAACACCTCCCCTGACCAATCCTCATCTGAGGAAGGTGAGATCTCGGAATATGCCTCAGACTCTGAATATGAGGACATCTCTGATAATGAAGAGCCTACTATGGCTATTGAGGACCCTAAGGCAGTCATTATGGACAGTGCGGGAATCCCGTATTTTGACCCAAGCCTACTTAAACATCCACGTTCTGGAGAATGGGATCCTCATCCTCAGGTGACCCAATTTTTAACTCTATGGGTCAGAAAACCTATAGATAGAGCCACTCGCAACAGGTTGCTAGCAGAATGCCCTAGACCTAATATTCCAAAGAAACTATCCATTACCCCAGAGATTGACCCTCCATTGATTAAATACCTAAACAAATCAGGGAAAAATCCCAAAAAAGGTATAGATCGCTCTTTCAAGACAATCCAGGACAGATTTTTAGACCTTCTGGGTCCCTTAACAAAAATTTTGGACCTCACTGAGGAGGCTAGTTCCTCTGGCAACCCAGTGAACTTAGAAGTCCTTAAAGGATGGGCTCAAAGGGCCCTGTGTATATTTGGTGGCATTAATACTACCATCTGCACTGAACGTAAAAGGTCCATTCTATTAAAATTGGATCCTCAGTTGATTAACCTAGCTACAACTGAACCTGAATCCTCCACCGAGGGCCTTCTCTTTGGAGACACGTTTATTAAAGAGATAAATAAATATGTAGCATTATTTTCATCTCTTGATAAGGCCCAAACATCCCTTAAGAAGGTTTTTCAACCTCGGGTTTTACCCAGGGCTGGGAAAAGAAGGGGCAATTTTCCCAGCCGCCAGTCTCAAGAGAGACAATATACACGCGCCCCCCCAAGAACAGACAGATTCCAGAACCCTACCTCCACCTATCAATCCAGTCCATTCTTTCCAACAAGAGGAAGACCGTGGAGAGCCAGAGGACATCGCGGATATCCCAGATCTCGACCCAACGCTGGTAAGTCTTTATCCGATATTTTCTTCCCCACTTCCATTAGGAGGAAGGATTGCATATTTTTTCCATACCTGGGCCATAATAACATCCGACCCGTGGATTCTAAACACAGTCCTGGGTTATCAGATACAGTTTGTTCAACCTCCTCCTCAAATTTTAATCCCTCATCCAATTCATTTTTCAGAGGAAAACAGATCACTCATAGATTCAGAGATCATAGAACTAAGCTCCAAAAAGGCAATCATCCAAGTACCCATGCATTCTCAAGGCTTCCTGAGCAATCTTTTTCTAGTAAAAAAGAAAGACGGTGGGTACAGGCCTGTTATAAATCTAAAGACCCTAAACAATTATGTACTCTATCAACATTTCAAGATGGAGGGCATCCATCTTTTGAGAGATCTACTGTTACCACACGATTGGTTGGCGAAAATAGATCTCAAAGATGCATACCTTACGGTTCCCATGCATCACGAATCTCAACCTTACCTCCAATTTTTATGGAAGGATCAAAAATGGCAATTCACCTGCCTACCATTCGGCCTATCCTCGGCCCCATGGTGCTTTACAAAACTGCTCAAACCGGTTGTGGCAATCCTAAGGGCCAGGGGTGTCCGTTTGATTATTTATCTGGACGACATCCTCCTCATGGCTCAATCCTTATCTCTAATTCGGCTCCACATTCAATGGACTATGTCTCTCCTCTCCAATCTGGGCTTTATTATCAATACAGAAAAATCCATCCTTTCCCCCTCCAGGGAGATAGAATTTTTGGGATTTCTAATAAATACTCAATCTGCCCAGCTCAGTCTTCCCCCCAGGAGGATGAAAACCATTCGAAGAGAGATTCATTCCATTTTGAACAAACAAACAGTCTCTCTTCGTTCGATAGCTCGCGTAGTAGGGCTTCTTTCTGCTTCGATTCAAGCGATTTTCCCAGCTCCGCTTCATTATCGAGCTCTCCAAAGGTTGAAAGCTCAACACCTTCGGAACGGTTTGGGCTACTCGAACGAAATAGCTCTTACTTCAGATACCACAGAAGAACTTCTGTGGTGGCTAAGACACCTCCAGGATTGGAACGGGAAGACTATATTCAATTCCGTTCCAGATCTGATCATAGAATCAGATGCCAGCCGTTCGGGTTGGGGAGCCCGCTGCGGTTCCTCTGCGACAGGAGGAAAGTGGTCCCCAGAGGAATCACTCTTCCACATCAACTGCTTGGAATTACTGGCGGGTTTCTTCGCTTTCAAGAGTTTTGCGAAGAACAGATCAGATTGTTGCATTCTTTTACGAATGGACAATATCTCCGCTGTACAATATATCAACAAGCTTGGTGGTACAAAATCTTTTCATCTGGCCAACATTACCAAAGACCTTTGGCATTACTGTCTTCACAGGAACATCACCATCAAAGCAGAATACTTACCAGGTCTGTCCAACATCATTGCGGACTGGAATTCCCGATTTCTTGCGGATTCCAGCGATTGGCAATTGGACCCTCAAATATTCTCCAGCATCAATTCTCTTTGGGGTCCTATTCACCTAGACCTCTTTGCTTCACGACTGAATCGTCAGGTTCACCGTTTTTACAGCTGGCGCCCCGATCCGGAAGCAGAGGGCATAGATGCCCTTCTCCAATACTGGCCCCCAGAGAACCTATATGCATTCCCTCCTTTTATTCTGATTCCGAGAGTTCTCCTTCTCATCAAATCCCAGAAATCGACGGTAATTCTCATTACCCCTCTATGGCCAACACAGTCTTGGTTCCCTCAGATTCTAGAAATGCTTATCGATTTTCCTCGCCTAATTCCCTCTCATCCGTTTCTCCTTCAGGACCCTGTGGGGAACCCTCATCCTCTCATAACCTCCAACAATCTTCCTTTGATAGCCTGGTATGTTTCGGGTCAACAGACCCGAGTTGCGAACTTTCTAACTCAGCTAGAGAAATACTCTCAAGCGCCTGGGCTCCAGGTACTTACAGATTAGCCTGGAAAATTTGGACTAGTTGGTGCATGCAACGGGATTTGGATCCCATACATGCACCTTTAAATCATATTATAAATTTTCTATCTTCATCTTTTGATTTGGGTAAGGCCTACCGTACCATAAACGTTTACAGATCTGCCATTTCTTTTTACCACGCTCCTATCAATTCCCTTTCTGTAGGTAAACATCCTTTAATTTGTAAATTACTCAAAGGCATAAAATTCAGACGTCCGCCTTTACCCAGATACCAATCTACTTGGGATGTCAATATTCTCTTGCAGTATATCATTTCCTTAGGGGATAATAATTCCCTTTCCTTAAAGTCCCTATCCTTGAAACTCACTGTCTTACTTTGCCTAATTTCTCTTAAACGAATTTCTGACGTTAGAGCCTTAGATATTTCTCATAGGCAATACCTACCTGATGGTGTTCGTTTTTCTATTCACAAACGCACTAAAACTTCTCTTCATTCAGTATTTTATCCCTCTTTTCCTCATCAAAAACACCTCTGCGTAGTTTCCTGCCTTCAGGCTTATGAACTGAGAACTCAACCTTTTCGTAACCATTCTGACTCTCAATTACTAATTTCTTTCTGTAAACCCTACCGTCCTGTATCATCTCCTTCTTTAGCCAGATGGATGAAACAGATCATGCATTCGGCAGGAGTTGACATTTCTATCTTTAAAGCCCACTCCTCCAGAGGAGCCATGTCCACAAAATTAAAACAATCAGGAGTATCCTTGTCGGATATCCTTAAAGCAGCTAATTGGTCTTCGGAATCAACTTTTAAAACCTTTTATTTCCGACCAGATCCCCATGTTTCTATGAATATTATTTAATGTTGTTCATTTCTGCATGCTTTATTGTTAAATCTGATCAAGTTTATTATTATTATTTATGCTTTAAACTTGCAAAATGGAGCCTCCAGTCTTGTAATAAAATTGGAGATTTTCCTAGTCCTTATGAAGGAAAATATGGATTTTATTAAAGACAGGAGGCGAACATTTTCCCTCCCTTTATCCCATCCCTTTATTATTATTGTTGTTTTCTGTCTCTATCTTTTTAGTGTAATTCACGGACTGTCAAGGATCTTCGTGTCAACAGAATATTCATCCATTCCACATCTTATAAGACCGGTTTCCAGTTTCTCATGAACTTCACTCCTGTTTATCCCTCTTCAGGACTGTTATCCACAATCTTCTCAGACTCCTAAAAACTATGCTAGTTGAAGATGATTTATTTCTTCAGATATTGTTTCTTCACTCCAACAAATTCTTATACGACTTTATTGTCTTGTTTCCTTATGTTGTTTTATTATAACGTTTTGCATCAAAGAAGAGGAAGTATTGTATGTTACCTTGCCTCATATCACCTGTGCTAGCCTCTCATTGGCTGCATAATACACTTCATTTGCATATGTAACGTTTTTTTTTCTATAAACTTTATTGTTTTATCTTGCTGCTAACAGTTAAAGTAGTAAAGAAGAGTTTGCAAAATGTTCGCCTCCTGTCTTTAATAAAATCCATATTTTCCTTCATAAGGACTAGGAAAATCTCCAATTATAATCTTGAAATTAAGCAGCACAATAGGGGGGGAGAATGGGTGGGGTGCTATATAAATAAGAAGCATCCTATAGGGCTACAAAGACAAATAATTTAAAACATCAGGTGCGTGAGTAGAAGAGAGCCAGAGGCCCCATACTTTTTCAAAAAGTGTCATGTTGTCAGCTCTTATTGCGTTTAGGTGTTCGGAGAGCATAATATTGTTCATAAGAGAGATCACCACGGGCAAGGAGAGCCCAGGCGATCTCCATTTATGGGCAATATGAATGCGGGCAGCAAGCACTATAAATTGAACTAAGCGTAATATTGCATATGACATGTGCTCTTTATTCTGTGGGTCAATACGATTAAAATGATACCCATGGCTAGATACTTTTATATTTTTGTACCGCTTAAAAAAAAATCTAAAACTTTTTGTTCAAAATCAGCCATCTAAAATCGCCCTATATTGACCACCTATAACTTTTTCATTTTTCTGTATAAAGGGCGGAATAAGGGCTCATTTTTTGCACCGTCATCTGTACTTTTTATCGATGCCACATTTGTATATATAAAACTTTTAGATAATTTTTATAAATTTTTTGGAGAATAAAATGGGACAAAAAAGCAGCATTTTTGGACTTTTTTTAATTTTTTACGTTTATGCCGTTCACCTTACGGGATCATTAACATTATATTTTGATAGTTCGGACATTTACGCACACGGCGATACCAAATATGTTTATTTTTAAAAAATTACGCTTTTTGGTGGTAAAATGGGGATTTTTTATGGGGGAGGGGATTTTTCACATTTAATTTTTAATTTTTCAACTTTTTTTTTTTTTAAACGTTTTAATGTCCCCATAGGGGACTATCTATAGCAATCATTTGATTACTAATACTGTTCAGTGCTATGCATAGGACATAGCACTGCTCAGTATTATCGGTGATCTTCTGCTCTGGTCTGCTCGATCTCAGACCAGAGCAGGAGACGCCGGGAGACTGACATAGGCAGGTGCTGCGGGCGATCTAATCATCTATTTTAACATGCGCATTGCCGCAGATGCCGTGATCTGTACTGTTCACGGAATCTGTGGGGTTAATGGCAGACATACACGCGATCGCGGATGTCAGCCATTACCGTCGGGTCCCCGGCTGCTGATAGCAGCTGGAACCTGCCGTGTATGACGCGAGCACCATTCCCATGCGCGCGGTCATACAAAGGACGTAAATGTACTTCCTGGTGCGCAAAGTACCGCCAAACTAAGACGTACATTTACGTCCGTGGTAGTTAAGGGGTTAAGCAGAGAGGCAAGAAGACGGTCAGGCTTATTGGCCCATTTGTAATAGGTGGCTTAAGTCCATCGCAGGGCCTTCTCAGTGTGATCAGAAAGAACCGCATCAAGTTGCAGTTTTGATTGATGACAATTGATGGGCAGTCGCCAATCGGGCCATCTTATGTGCAAAAGTAGCCTGGACTTTTTTTTTTAACCGGGAGGCAAGAGCAATAAGTTTCATTCTGACATAGGCTTTTTGTGCCATCCAAACCCATCCAATATCTGCAGAGGAAGAGGTGTTTACGGTAAAGTATTCAGAGAGGGCAATTTCAATTTGTGAACGAAGGTGTGGGCGGCATAATAACAATTCATTAAGACAACATGTATAAGGGGTGGTCCCCCAAACTGGAAATGAGCCATAACAATATCATGATCAGACCAGGCACAGGAGATATGTCTGGCATATAGAGGAGAGGTGAGAGACACAGTATTCGTTAAAATCCAATCCATTTGGGTATATAGACAGGGAGCTGGAGAATGATATGTATAACCCCTTTGAGCCAAATTATGTTCTTGCCAGACATCAGCCATAATGAGATCATTAAAATGTCTAAGATGAAGATGTTGCTGCGCTCCAGAATGTCTAATACCAGCGGTATCCGATCTGTCCAACATTCCGTTGGCGACCATGTTGAAATCCCCCATCCAGAGCAAAATGTCATAGATGAGGGACTGCAACCTGGTCGCCAAGCGTACTAAGATGGGAAGGGGATCATCATTCAGAGAATAAGAATTAACAATGTATACACTCAAGGAGTGAACATGAAACAACACCAAAAAACATTTAACATTTTTATATGAAAAAATTGCAAATTAACAATTTTTTTTAATTTTTACAGTATTAACGTATAAATTCTGCTATATAAATAACACTTAACCCCATCCTAACAAGCCCACGCACACAGAGTTTTAAAAAAATGAGTAAAAAAAAAGTCCCTGCTTCCAAAGCAAATGTGCACTTCTCCAAATGCACATGCACCAATTTCAGACATCATGCATGACATGAACACATTTTACATGGGCATCAGGTGTTTAGGCATTAACGTGTTCGTGTCACGCAGAACATACATTTCCATAAAAACTAAATATTCATCTCCAGCATCTAATTTTAGCTTGTTCTTTCCTGGTCTTGCGCTTTTACTAAAATCTTTTTGGACTTGATGATTATCCAATATGACATACTTATCCTTATGCTGACATCACTTTGTATAATACCAGTGATCTGATTTAAGCTGAATTACACAGATTGAAAAAGCAAAAAAAGATAGGAATGATTATCCAATATGTATGAATTATCCAATATTATCCAATATGTATGAATGACATACTTATCCTCATGCTGACATCACTTTGTATAATACCAGTGATCTGATGAAAGCTGAATTACATAAATTAAAAAAGCAACAAAAAAAAAAGATAGCGATCAATAGGTTAAAACATTTTTATACAGTATATGCATATACAGGGATGTTGAAATCCTATTGCCCGATGACCAGGACATGTAGTTCCCGGGCGCCGGACAGACTAAGTTTTCTGGCCTCTAGCCCTGCTTCAGGCAAGCAGGCCCGACCTAAAAGCCCCTGATAAGTATTGCGGCACTCAGGGTGTATGGAGCGGGCTGAAGATTCAACGCCCGCTCCATACCCGGCAGCCCCAAGCTTATTCCTGTAGCTGGGGGTTGCCACCAATAGCTGGAATGCATCTTTTAACCCTTTAGATTGCCACTGTCAAAGCTGACAGTGGCATCTAAAGGGACATGTAAATGCTTCCTGGTGGGCTAGTGAGGTGGATCGACTGGACCAGGCTTTATCAATGGAGCGCAGAGCACACAGATCAATGGAGTTCAATAGAACTGCATTGAACTGTATGATAAATCTAATGATTCCTCCTAAAAGTCCCCTAAGTGTCAAAAAAGTTCAATAAAAGTTTAAAAGACACACATTAACCCCTTCCATATTGAAAGTTCAAATCACCCCCTTTTCCTATATAAAAAAAAAAGTAAACATAAAAATAAACATGTTTGGTATCGCCACATGCGTAATTGTCTGAACTATTAAAATATAACATTATATATCCCGTATTGTAAATTAAGTAAATGTGGGATGACTCCATGGGAGGTTTCCAGCTTACATGGTCCCCTTGGTTACGGTTTCAGGAGTTCATGGAATATGAGAATGTCATGAGCACTAAAACGTTGTAGAATGGTTAGATAAGGGGGGGGTAGAGAATAAGAGGGAGAAAGCTAATTTATAGTAGTGTGGGAAGGAAGTCTGCAGATTAAGAGGGAAGTGAAGAAGGGAAGGGGGTGTAGTAGGGGTGGGAGGAGTGTAAATTACTTAGAGGTGGTTACAGAATATGGTAAAGTGAGAAGAAAAGGACAAGGGGATATAATGGATTGACAAGTCAAATTCAAGGATAAGATGTTTAACTGGGGTAAAGTTTTTTTTTTTAATTATGTTTTTGTGTTTTCCCCTTAATATGTGTATTTTGTTGTAAGGATGTGGAAGCATGAATAAAAATTAAATTAAAAAAAAATTCAAAATTAAAAAAAGTAAATGTAAAAAAAAAAAGAAAAAATACCAAACCCCAGAATTGCTACATTTTTTTTTTTATAACATTCCACAAAAAAAAGTGAAAAGCAATTAAAAAGTCAGAGCAATACCAAAATGGTACTGATACAAACAACAGATAATGGTGCAAAAAAATGAGCCCTCATACAGCCTGGTATACGGAAAATTTAAAAAGTTACAGGGCTCAGAAAATGGCAATTAATTTTTTATTTTTTTTAACTTTGTAAAATGTGACGGAAACTATACAAATTTGGTATTTCTGTAATCAGGCCAACCTAAAGTATTAAAATAACATGTTAACTTCTTTTTTTATTATTATTTCTATTTCACCTCACTAATATTTTTTTTTTCTGCTTCGGGCATACATTATAGAAAAATAAAAGGTGTCATTACAAAGTACAATCAGTCCCACATAAAACAAGCCCTCAAATGGGTCTGTAGATGGAAAAATAAAAGAGTTATGGTTATTATTGCGCGAGGAAAAAACTGGCACAGGCAAGTGGATTGTCAATAGGGACAAGTAGATTGTGCTCCCATTTTAGTCCCTTGGGCAAGTAGTTTCTAAAAAAAATCAATCCACACCCCTGATATACACAATATTTGCATAGATCAATAGTACAAGCGAATAAAATAAACTATGTAATATGTCTTATTAGACAAAAATGCTTCTTTTTTCCATTACCAAACTCCCCTCTTCTGCTGCTCAAATCTATTTAGCTGAAAATCAGCTCAGCTTTGTCCTGTGTCTGCAAGTCTATGGTGGGGGTAGGAGGGAGCTCCACCCACCAGCTCATGGAGAACTGACACTTAGAGATGAAGCCTGCAGAGCAGAAATCTGCTGAAAAATACCATATAAAAGTTAATGGCCAGAAATAGTGCTGCTCCTAGTGTAGCCACACAGGGAAGCTTATCCTGAAAAGTCACCTAAAATAACAGGAAAGCTTTAAAGGCCAAAATGATGCTGGTAGTAGGGGTTAAAAAATTCTATTAAACTAATTTAAGATAACAAAAAATGGTAAATGAACAACAACAGCAGCAATATTAACCCCTTAAGGACACAGTCCATTTTGATCTTAAGGACACAGCCAATTTTATTTTTGCTTTTTTGTTTTTTCCTCCTCGTCTTCTAAAATTCATAACTCTTTTATATTTCCATTCAGAGACCCATATGAGGGCTTGATTTTTGCATGCCCAGTTGCACTTTGTAATGACATCACTCATTTTACCCTAAAATGTATGGTAATCCACAAAAATAATTTTTTGTGTAAGGGAATTTAAAGGAAAATCATAAGTTTGCAAATTTTTTTTGTGGGGGAGGGGTGTTCGTTTTCACAATGTACACTTTACGGTAAAAATTACATGTTTTCTTATTTTCTGGGTCAATATGATTAAAATGATACCCATAGTTACATACATTTCTATTATTGCACTGCTTTTAAAAAATCTCAAACTTTTTTTTTACAAAATCAGTACGTTTAAAATTGCCCTATTTTGACCAGCTCTAACCTACTTATTTCTCCGTATTCAGAGATGTGAGGGCTCATTTTTTGCGGCATGATCTGTTGTTTGTTTTAGCACCACATTTGCACATATGTGACTTTTTGATCGCTTTTTATTAATATACCATATAAAAGTTAATGGCCAGAAATAGTGCTGCTCCTAGTGTAGCCACACAGGGAAGCTTATCCTGAAAAGTCACCTAAAATAACAGGAATGCTTTAAAGGCCAAAATGATGCTGGTAGTAGGGGTTAAAAAATTCTATTAAACTAATTTTTTTGGGGGGGGGAGGGGTGTTCGTTTTCACACTGTACACTTTACGGTAAAAATTACATGTTTTCCTTATTCTCTGGGTCAATACGATTAAAATGATACCCATAGTTACATACATTTCTATTATTGCACTGCTTTTAAAAAATCTCAAACTTTTTTTTTACAAAATCAGTACGTTTAAAATTGCCCTATTTTGACCACGTCTAACCTACTTATTTCTCCGTATTCAGAGATGTGAGGGCTCATTTTTTGCGGCATGATCTGTAGTTTGTTTTAGCACCACATTTGCACATATGTGACTTTTTGATCGCTTTTTATTAAATTTTTTTGCAGTTTGATGTGACAAAAAAGGAAATTTATTGGGGAGGGGCTTTTTCACATTTTGTTAAACTTTTTTTTTTACTTTTTTTTACATTTATTTTACACTTTTAAAGTCTCCATAGGGGACTATTTATAGCAATCATTTGATTGCTAATACTGTTCAGTGCTATGCCTAGGGCATATATACCAAAACCCTTTTTAGGGCTAACCCTCCTCAGGGACTAATACCCTTATCTAGTGTCTCATTAAAAGCACTCTTTTATTGGTATGCTTTAAAATCAATATACAGGGTGGGCCATTTATATGGATACACCTTAATAAAATGGGAATGGTTGGTGATATTAACTTCCTGTTTGTGGCACATTAGTATATTTGAGGTGGAAAACTTTTCAAGATAGGTGGTGACCATGGCAGCCATTTTGAAGTCGCCATTTTGAATCCAACTTTAGTTTTTTCAATAGGAAAGGGTCATGTGACATCAAACTTATTGGGAATTTCACAAGAAAAACAATGATGTGCTTGGTTTTAATGTAACTTTATTCTTTCATGAGCTATTTACAAGTTTCTGACCACTTATAAAATGTGTTCAATGTGCTGCCCATTGTGTTGGATTGTCAATGCAACCCTCTTCTCCCACTCTTCACACACTGATAGCAACACAGCAGGAGAAATGCTAGCACAGGCTTTCAGTATCCATAGTTTCAGGTGCTGCACATCTCGTATCTTCACAGCATAGACAATTGCCTTCAGATGACCCCAAAGATAAAAGTCTAAGGGGGTCAGATCGGGAGACCTTGGGGGCCATTCAACTGGCCCATGACGACCAATCCACTTTCCAGGAAACTGTTCATCTAGGAATGCTTGGACCTGACCCCCATAATGTGATGGTGCACCATCTTGCTGGAAAAACTCAGGGAACGTGGCAGCTTCAGTGCATAAAGAGGGAAACACATCATCATGTAGAAATTTTGCATATCCAGTGGTCTTGAGGTTTCCATTGATGAAGAATGGCCCCACTATCTTTGCATCCCATATACCATACCATCAATTTTTGTGTTCCAACAGTCTTGGAGGGATCTATCCAATGTGGGTTAGTGTCAGACCAATAGCAGTGGTTTTGTTTGTTCACTTCACCATTCACATAAAAGTTTGCCTCATCACTGAACAAAATCTTCTGCGTAAACTGCGGGTCCTGTTCCAATTCTTGTTTTGCCCATTCTGCAGCACCTGAAACTACGGATACTGGAAACCTGTGCTAGCATTTCTCCTGCGGTGTTGCTATCAGTGTGTGAAGAGTGGGAGAAGAGGGTTGCATTGACAATCCAACACAATGGGCAGCACATTGACCACATTTTATAAGTGGTCAAAAACTTGTAAATAACTCATGAAAGACTAAAGTTACGTTAAAACCAAGCACATCATTGTTTTTCTTGTGAAATTCCCAATAAGTTTTATGTGTCACATGACCCTCTTCCTATTGAAAAAACAATAGTTGGATTAAAAATGTCCGACTTCAAAATGGACGCCATGGTCACCACCCATCTTGAAAAGTTTCCCCCCTCACATATACTAATGTGCCACAAACAGGAAGTTAATATCACCAACCATTCCCATTTTCTTAAGGTCTATCCATATAAATGGCCCACACTGTATTTTGTGAATGGATTTGAAACAATGGTTACAACTATCAGAGACTCTCTATAGTATTGACTAATAGAGATATGTACTTCTTAGCCAATGGACACACTTCTGATTCTTATTCCAGCATCTGCTGGTTAATGGATTTTTGATGTGAGGGGGATTAGTAGGTCTCTCACACCTTGCTGCCAGCTGCCAGGACCTGCCGGGAATGAAGGGAGCGCAGGTAAACTTACGGCGCTGTGAGCGAAGTGACGCTATGCAGCGCCGTACATTTACAGTGCATGTCCTAAGTGGATAAAAAAAATAAAAATAAAATGGTCAATTTCCCTACATGCTATTTCACACAAGGAATTCTATATGAATTCTAAACCGACACTTTCTGTAAGGTTATGTCGTACTAATTATACAGCCGAAAAATGAATCACTATGTTTAATAAAAAATAGCATGATGCGTCCCCCATGTTGTATGTTCTAAATAGACCACAGTGTATTCTAAAGTTCTTCTCTACAAGTGCCAGTCTGGGAGAAATATACTTGTTGTCTCTTTAGATATTTATGGCTGTTTAGATAAGACAGATAAGAGGGCTAGTTAGCCAGTCTTGTGAATGTTATTCTGACTAACAATTAATTACCCATTTGACTGGACAGATAGACATTCACATATCTGTGTTGGAGAATCATCCATTGTATTATTTTCTTTCCCATAAATTTTATAGTGTTGGAAATGTCTAATTGGTGACTATTTCTGAAACCATGTTTTAATGACTTATATATGTCAAAGATAATCCCTGAATTTCTAATTTAGGGCTCCATAGGTCAAGTGTGGAATGTGGGTTTGAGACCAATTATTGACAGTTAACCCTCAATGGTAATGATGCTAATTGCTTCTGCAATAGCACCCCCTAGGGTATGGGTAATTGACATTATACCAACCAGAAAGGCATTATGGGTGATGTGCTCAAATGCATTGTGGGTGATATGACATCACATAGTCATTACCATATGTACATGCCCAACCTACATTCATTGGGGAATTCCAATTTAGGGACATGTGTCTAACTTATTAAAAAGTCTGGTAAACCAGATGTTACACACACAAAGACACAAAGGAAGAGAGACACGGGAAAAAGAAAGACAGAAAGACAAAGAACTCTCTACCACACAAAGGAAAGAGATCCAACAAGGTGGAAAAGCCATGTGAGATCCCAGCAAGCCGGACTAATCACACAGTACCAGACCAATGGCTACCCATGACGATGAGATGGACCATTCAGCTTTCCTAGGACCAGAAATGATATCCTTACATAGACTTGGTAAGAGACACAAAAAATGGTATTCCATTTAATCAAGACTAATTTGGATAATGTGAATGAAATTATACCAATTAGATTGGAGAATAAATTATATTGAGATTATAGTTTTAGGATATTGAGAGATTTCATTCTAACTGAAGAAGAATCAAGACTCATAATCTATCAAAGCATTAAATTACTGCTTATACATATTGATAGAACTCCTACTCGCCAAACTAAGTGTTATAAGTAAATTTCCCAAACAGGAAACTTGCTTCAAGTTCTTTCTCCCAAGATATAGTCTAGCAGGATCATATATCATTGCTATTTAATTATCTTAATAAGCTTACCTAAGTCATGTATAGAAAAATGGTCCAGAATGGAGTGGAAGTATATCATAGTTATTCCATGTTTATATCCTTAGATGGATTTCCCCATTCAAGAGTCATGTGATATGTAGTTGGGTAGAAGGGGCCGAGTGTATTTAGCATTCCATATTGATATGTCTATGATTAGATATTGCCCAATTTGATATCATGAGGTTTCCTCTGGACAAAGTTGTGGTGATCCATGGGGTATGAGGTGAGGTGTAAGGGGCAGATGGTGTTGCCCAGGGGTAGATGGTATTAACCTCTTTATGTTCATGATGCCAGGGCATGGCTTTCCTATGCAACCACCCGAAGGTAGTACCACTAGTCCTATAAAGAGGGCAATAAAGAGTCCAATGTCAGGTTAAAGGGGTACTCCAGTGAAAACCTTTTTTTGTTTAAATCAACTGGTGGCAGAGAGTTAAACATATTTGTAAATTACTTCTATTAAAAAATCTTAATCCTTCAGGTACTTATTAGCTGCTGAATGCTACAGAGGACATTCCTTTCTTTTTGGAACACTGATGACATCACAAACACAGTGCTCTCTGCTGACATCTCTGTCCATTTTAGCAACCATGCATAGCAGATGTATGCTAAGTGCAGCATGGTGGCTCAGTGGTTAGCACTGCTGCCTTGCAGTGCTGGGGACTTGGGTTCAAATCCCACTAAGGACAACAATAATTATTTAATACTATAATAACATCAGCAGAGAGAACTGTGCTCATGATGTCATCAGAGAGCATTCCAAAAAGAAAAGAATTTCCTCTGTAGTATTCAGCAGTTAATAAGTACAGGAAGGATTAAGATTTTTTAATAGTAGCAATTTACAAATATGTTTAACTTTCTGCCACCAGTTGATTTAAAAGTAAAAAGGTTTTCACCGGAGTACCCCTTTAAGGGTAACAGTAGCTTTTACTGAGGTTAGACAGGTGGTACAGTCTATACAGTCCAGCCAGTATCCCAGAGAGGTGGCCAGTGACACAGAGAGACCTCACAGGCTTGCTGGGACTTGCAGTAGGTAGACTGACCATAATGCAGGCCACGGTGACTAGACAGTAGACTTGACTTGACTGACCTGATGACTGACAATTAGATGACTTTAGCTTACTTGCAATTGACAAGTGGCTGCAGACTTTAGGCTTGATGCCTCCAATGCTCTGGACACACTCTGTAAAACGTCTTGACTGCACTGGACCTTAGGAACAAGAGAGATGAAAAAGCAAAAACAGAGGGATTGCATCTCCTCCCCATATTATTTGGGGGTTGTGCAAGAAGAACATAGGTTACTTGAGAGCTCACTGTCACGATGCCGGCTGGCAGGAGGTGGATCCTCTGTGCCAGAGAGGGATTGGCGTGGACCGTGCTAGTGGACCGGTTCTAAGTCACTACTGGTTTTCACCAGAGCCCGCCGCAAAGCGGGATGGTCTTGCTGCGGCGGTAGTGACCAGGTCGTATCCACTAGCAACGGCTCAACCTCTCTGACTGCTGAAGATAGGCGCGGTACAAGGGAGTAGACAGAAGCAAGGTCGGACGTAGCAGAAGGTCGGGGCAGGCAGCAAGGATCGTAGTCAGGGGCAACGGCAGGAGATCTGGAACACAGGCTAGGAACACACAAGGAAACTCTTTCACTGGCACAATGGCAACAAGATCCGGCGAGGGAGTGCAGGGGAAGTGAGGTATAAATAGGGAGTGCACAGGTGAACACACTAATTAGAACCACTGCGCCAATCAGCGGCGCAGTGGCCCTTTAAATCGCAGAGACCCGGCGCGCGCACGCCCTAGGGAGCGGGGCCGCGCGCGCCGGGACAGGACCGACGGAGAGCGAGTCAGGTACGGGAGCCGGGATGCGCATCGCGAGCGGGCGCCACCCGCATCGCGAATCGCATCCCGTCTGGAGGCGGTATCGCAGCGCACCGGGTCAGTGGATCTGACCGGAGCGCTGCAGTAGCGAGAGTGTAGCGAGCGCTCCGGGGAGGAGCGGGGACCCGGAGCGCTCGGCGTAACAGTACCCCCCCCCTTGGGTCTCCCCCTCTTCTTAGAGCCTGAGAACCTGCGGAGCAGACTTTTGTCTAGGATATTGTCCTCAGGTTCCCAGGATCTCTCTTCAGGACCACAACCCTCCCAATCGACTAAAAAAAAAGTTTTCCCTCTGACCTTCTTGGAGGCCAGTATCTCTTTTACGGAGAAGATGTCCGAGGAGCCGGAAACAGGAGTGGGAGAAACAAGTTTGGGAGAGAAACGGTTGATGATGAGTGGTTTAAGAAGAGAAACGTGAAAGGCATTAGGAATACGAAGAGAAGGAGGAAGAAGAAGTTTGTAAGAGACAGGATTAATCTGGCACAAAATTTTGAAAGGACCAAGATAGCGTGGTCCCAATTTGTAGCTAGGGACACGGAAGCGGACATATTTAGCGGAGAGCCATACCTTGTCTCCAGGAGAAAAAATGGGGGGAGCTCTTCTTTTCCTATCAGCAAACTTCTTCATGCGTGATGAAGCCTGTAAGAGAGAATTTTGGGTCTCTTTCCATATGGTGGAAAGATCACGAGATATTTCATCCACAGCGGGCAAACCAGAGGGCAAGGGAGTAGGGAGGGGGGGAAGAGGGTGACGGCCGTACACCACGAAAAATGGGGATTTGGAGGAAGATTCAGAGACTCTGAAGTTATACGAGAATTCGGCCCATGGTAGAAGATCTGCCCAGTCATCCTGGCGGGAGGAAACAAAATGCCGTAAATAATCACCCAGGACCTGGTTAATTCTTTCTACTTGCCCATTGGATTGAGGATGATATGCAGAAGAAAAGTTTAATTTAATCTTGAGTTGTTTACAGAGAGCCCTCCAGAATTTTGACACGAATTGGACGCCTCTATCCGAGACGATCTGCGTGGGCAACCCGTGAAGACGAAAAATGTGTACAAAAAATTGTTTTGCCAACTGAGGCGCTGAAGGAAGACCAGGAAGAGGGATGAAATGTGCCATCTTGGAGAATCGATCAACGACCACCCAAACAACAGTGTTGCCACGGGATGGGGGTAAGTCTGTAATAAAGTCCATACCAATCAGAGACCAAGGCTGTTCGGGGACAGGCAGAGGATGAAGAAGACCAGCGGGCTTCTGGCGAGGAGTCTTATCCCGGGCACAGACAGTGCAGGCTCGTACAAAATCCACAACATCCGTCTCCAGAGTCGGCCACCAATAGAAACGAGAGATGAGTTGCACGGATTTCTTGATGCCCGCATGACCTGCGAGATGGGAGGAGTGACCCCATTTGAGGATTCCGAGGCGTTGGCGTGGAGAAACGAAGGTCTTCCCTGGAGGAGTTTGCCTGATGGAGGCTGGAGAAGTGGAGATCAGGCAGTCAGGGGGAATGATGTGTTGCGGAGAGAGCTCTACTTCCGAGGCATCCGAGGAACGAGAGAGAGCATCGGCCCTAATGTTCTTATCGGCAGGCCGAAAGTGAATTTCAAAATTAAATCGGGCA
Organism: Hyla sarda; assembly: GCF_029499605.1. Lineage (NCBI taxonomy): Eukaryota > Metazoa > Chordata > Amphibia > Anura > Hylidae > Hyla > Hyla sarda. The sequence goes on from NC_079193.1 coordinate 147,456,091, forward strand.
AAGAACAGAGACCACCTGGCCTGGCGAGGATTCAGCCGTTGGGCAGACTGGAGATAGGAGAGGTTCTTGTGATCGGTGTAAATAATAACTGGAAATCTTGATCCCTCCAACAGATGCCTCCATTCCTCAAGTGCTAATTTAATGGCTAGAAGCTCTCGATCCCCGATGGAGTAGTTCCTCTCAGCCGGAGAGAAGGTCCTAGAAAAAAAACCACAAGTAACAGCATGCCCGGAAGAATTTTTTTGTAGAAGGACCGCTCCAGCTCCTACTGAGGAGGCATCAACCTCCAATAGGAAGGGTTTAGATGGGTCAGGTCTGGAGAGCACGGGAGCCGAAGAAAAGGCAGACTTGAGCTGTTTAAAGGCGTCCTCCGCTTGAGGAGGCCATGACTTAGGATTGGCATTCTTTTTGGTTAAAGCCACGATAGGAGCCACAATGGTGGAAAAATGTGGAATAAATTGTCTGTAATAATTGGCGAACCCCAAAAAACGTTGGATAGCACGGAGTCCGGAGGGGCGTGGCCAATCTAAGACGGCAGAGAGTTTGTCTGGATCCATTTGTAGTCCCTGGCCAGAGACCAAGTATCCTAGGAAAGGAAGAGATTGACATTCAAACAGACATTTCTCCATTTTGGCATAAAGTTGATTGTCACGAAGTCTCTGAAGAACCATGCGGACATGCTGGCGGTGTTCTTCTAGGTTGGCAGAAAAAATCAGGATATCGTCCAGATATACAACAACACAGGAATATAAGAGATCACGAAAAATTTCATTAACAAAGTCTTGGAAGACGGCAGGGGCGTTGCACAGGCCAAAGGGCATGACCAGATACTCAAAGTGTCCATCTCTAGTGTTAAATGCCGTTTTCCATTCATCCCCCTCTCTGATGCGGATGAGATTATAAGCACCTCTTAAGTCCAGTTTGGTAAAGATGTGGGCACCTTGGAGGCGATCAAAGAGTTCAGAGATGAGAGGTAGGGGGTAGCGTTTTTTTACCGTGATTTTATTAAGACCGCGGTAGTCAATGCAAGGACGTAGGGAGCCATCTTTTTTGGACACAAAGAAAAATCCAGCTCCGGCAGGAGAGGAGGATTTGCGGATAAAGCCCTTTTTTAAATTTTCCTGGATGTACTCAGACATAGCAAGAGTCTCTGGGACAGAGAGAGGATCAATTCTGCCCCTGGGTGGAGTAGTGCCCGGGAGGAGGTCAATAGGACAGTCATAAGGCCTGTGAGGAGGTAAAGTCTCAGCTTGTTTTTTGCAAAAAACATCCGCAAAGTCCATATAGGCCTTAGGGAGACCGGATACAGGGGGAACCACAGGGTCACGGCAAGGAGTACTGGGAACCGGTTTAAGGCAGTCCTTGGAACAAGAGGGACCCCAACTCTTGATCTCCCCAGTGGACCAATCCAGGGTTGGGGAATGGTGTTGAAGCCAGGGTAGTCCAAGGAGAATTTCGGAAGTGCAATTGGGGAGGACCAAAAACTCAATTTTCTCATGATGAGGTCCGATGCACATTAGGAGGGGCTCCGTGCGGAAACGTATGGTACAGTCCAATCTTTCATTGTTAACACAATTGATGTAGAGGGGTCTGGCGAGACTGGTCACCGGGATGTTGAACTTGTTGATGAGAGAGGCCAAAATAAAATTTCCTGCAGATCCGGAATCCAAGAAGGCCATAGTAGAGAAGGAGAAGGTAGAGGCAGATATCCGCACAGGCACAGTAAGACGTGGAGAAGCAGAGTTGACATCAAGGACTGTCTCACCTTTGTGCGGAGTCAGCGTACGTCTTTCCAGGCGGGGAGGACGGATAGGACAATCCTTCAGGAAGTGTTCGGTACCGGCACAGTACAGGCAGAGATTCTCCATGCGGCGTCGTGTCCTCTCTTGAGGTGTCAGGCGAGACCGGTCGACCTGCATAGCCTCCACGGCGGGAGGCACAGGAACGGATTGCAGGGGACCAGAGGAGAGAGGAGCCGGGGAGAAAAAACGCCTCGTGCGAACAAAGTCCATATCCTGGCGGAGCTCCTGACGCCTTTCGGAAAAACGCATGTCAATGCGAGTGGCTAGATGAATGAGTTCATGTAGGTTAGCAGGGATTTCTCGTGCGGCCAGAACATCTTTAATGTTGCTGGATAGGCCTTTTTTAAAGGTCGCGCAGAGGGCCTCATTATTCCAGGATAGTTCTGAAGCAAGAGTACGGAATTGTACGGCGTACTCGCCAACGGAAGAATTACCCTGGACCAGGTTCAACAGGGCAGTCTCAGCAGAAGAGGCTCGGGCAGGTTCCTCAAAGACACTTCGAATTTCCGAGAAGAAGGAGTGTACAAAGGCAGTGACGGGGTCATTGCGGTCCCAGAGCGGTGTAGCCCATGACAGAGCTTTTCCAGACAGAAGGCTGACTACGAAAGCCACCTTAGACCTTTCAGTAGGAAACTGGTCCGACATCATCTCCAAGTGCAGGGAACATTGAGAAAGAAAGCCACGGCAAAATTTAGAGTCCCCATCAAATTTATCCGGCAAGGATAGTCGTAGGCCTGAAGCGGCCACTCGCTGCGGAGGAGGTGCAGGAGCTGGCGGAGGAGATGATTGCTGAAGCTGAGGTAGTAGCTGCTGTAGCATCACGGTCAGTTGAGACAGGTGGTGGCCTTGTTGCGCTATCTGTTGTGACTGCTGGGCGACCACCGTGGTGAGGTCGGCGACAACTGGCAGAGGAACTTCAGCGGGATCCATGGCCGGATCTACTGTCACGATGCCGGCTGGCAGGAGGTGGATCCTCTGTGCCAGAGAGGGATTGGCGTGGACCGTGCTAGTGGACCGGTTCTAAGTCACTACTGGTTTTCACCAGAGCCCGCCGCAAAGCGGGATGGTCTTGCTGCGGCGGTAGTGACCAGGTCGTATCCACTAGCAACGGCTCAACCTCTCTGACTGCTGAAGATAGGCGCGGTACAAGGGAGTAGACAGAAGCAAGGTCGGACGTAGCAGAAGGTCGGGGCAGGCAGCAAGGATCGTAGTCAGGGGCAACGGCAGGAGATCTGGAACACAGGCTAGGAACACACAAGGAAACGCTTTCACTGGCACAATGGCAACAAGATCCGGCGAGGGAGTGCAGGGGAAGTGAGGTATAAATAGGGAGTGCACAGGTGAACACACTAATTAGAACCACTGCGCCAATCAGCGGCGCAGTGGCCCTTTAAATCGCAGAGACCCGGCGCGCGCGCGCCCTAGGGAGCGGGGCCGTGCGCGCCGGGACAGGACCGACGGAGAGCGAGTCAGGTACGGGAGCCGGGATGCGCATCGCGAGCGGGCGCCACCCGCATCGCGAATCGCATCCCGGCTGGAGGCGGTATCGCAGCGCACCGGGTCAGTGGATCTGACCGGAGCGCTGCAGTAGCGAGAGTGTAGCGAGCGCTCCGGGGAGGAGCGGGGACCCGGAGCGCTCGGCGTAACACTCACCTGGTCACTGAGTTCTCTGGGTAAAGATCATATGACTTATACATGTGACTTAAACATAATCATGTGGTACAAATATAATTATGTGACAAACAATAAAGGTCCTTTACTCTTTATGTAAAACCTATGAACACAGGAAGAGATACTGCAGGAGAGCCCCAAGGACAGACAGGGACTCAACCTGATGGGACAGAAGGACCATACAGGACCATATCCCGTACTGGGACACCACAGAGTGATATGTAACCTTTTTCTTATGTGAGAATCCTAACCTAGTAGCTTTTGTTTCATTTTAACAAGTTACTTACTACTCACATGTATTAATAACCCACCTCTGGAAACCACAATATTAAAGATACAAAATAATAATGTGTACCATGAACACAATGGTTCAAACATTCAATCAAAGAAGATAGAAAATAGAACAGATGAATAGGTGTCCGTCAGAGATAATAAATGGAGTCTGTGTCTGTCCAGTGTCAGATAAATGTCAAGAAGGAGCCGTGAATATAACACAGTAGCAAAGTGTCATATATACTGTAGATGAAAATAATATTCAATAAAATTCATTGCCATCAATTTTATTGAATATTATTTTCATCTATATATGACACTTTGCTACTGTGTTATCTTCACGGCTCCTTCTTTACATTTATCTCACCCTGAACTGACACAGACTCCACTTATCTCTGACGGACACCGATTCTTCTCATACCGCATGGTATAGTAAGTAACTTGTTACAATGAAACAAAAACTACTAGGTTAGGAATATCATATAAGAAAAAGGTTATATATCACTCTGTGGTGTCCCAGTACGGGATATGGTCCTGAAGGGTCTTTCTGTCCCATCAGGTTGAGTCCCTGTCTGTCCTCAGGGCTCTCCTGCAGTATCTCCCCCTGTGTATGTATTGTTCCACTGTTATATAGTCAATTAAACTTAATAATGTTTTGGAATAATGTTTTGGAACTTAAATTTTTGGAATAAAATGTGACAAAAAAAGCTGCATTTTTGGACTTTTTAAATTTTTTTTTAAGTTCACGCCATTCACCGTACGGGATCATTAATATTATATTTTGATAGTTCGGACATTTACACATGCAGCGATACCAAATATGTTTATAAAAAACGCTTTTTGGGGGTAAAATGGGAAAAACTGACAATTTTCATTTATATTAGGGGAGGGGATTTTCACACGGGCGGGTTAACAGTGAGTTTCCTGCTTCAAGTCTGAGCTGCGGCAAATTTTCTGCCACAGCGCAAACTCCTAGCGGGAAACTAAACTAACACATAATAAAGGGTAAAACACAACACCCTCTTACACTGTCGTCGTCCCCCCCCCCTACCCCCCAATAAAAATAAAAAACTTATCGTACGGCAGTGTTTCCAAAACGGAGCCTCCACCTGTTCCGGACAGCCACAACAACTCCCAGCACTTCCGGACAGCCACTGAATGTCCAGGCATGTTGAGAGTTTAGCAACAGCTGGAGGCACCCTGTTTGGGAATCACTGGCATAGAATACCCCTATGTCCACCCCTAGGCAATCCCTAATTTAGTCCTCAAATGCAGATGGCGCTCTCTCACTTCGGAGCCCTGTCATATTTCAAGGAAACAGTTTAGGGCCATATATGGGGTATTTCCGGAGCAATTGCATAAAAAAATTTGGGGGGTATTTTCTCCTTTTACCCCTTATGAAAAGGAAAAGTTGGGGTCTACACCAGCCTGTTAGTGTAAAAAAATGAAAAAAAATTTACACTAACATGCTGGTGCTGCCCCATACTTTTTATTTTCACAAGAGGTAAAAGGAAAAAAAAAGACTCCCAAAATTTGTAACGCAATTTCTCCTGAGTACGGAAATACCCAATATGTGGGCGTAAGATGCTCTGCGGGCACACAAAAAAGCTCAGGATTGAGAGCGCACCGTGTACATTTGATGGTGATTTGCACAGGGGTGGTTGATTTTACGTAAAATAAATACCCACATGTGACCCTGTTTTGCAAACTACACCCCTCACAAGACGTAACAAGGGGTATAGTGAGCCTTAACACCCCACAGGTGTTTGACACATTTTCGTTAAAGGTGGATGGAAAAATGAAAAAAAACATTTTTTTTTAGCTAAAATGCTGGTGTTACCCTAAATTTTTCATTTTCACAAGGGAAAATAGGAGAAAAAAAAACAGTATATAAATACCCCATATGTGGATGTAAAGTGCTCTGCGGGCTAACTAAAATGCTCAGAAGAGAGGGAGCACCATTGAGCTTTTGGAGAGAAAATGTGTCCGGAATTGAATGCTACGTGTGTTTACAAAGCCCCCTTAGTACCAGAACAATGGACCGCCAACATGTGACCCCATTTTGGAAACTACACCCCTCACGGAATGTAATATGGGGTACAGTAAGTATTTACGCCCCACAGGTGTCTGACAAATGTTTGGAACAGTGGTCCGTGAAAATGAAAAATGTCATTTTTAATTTGCTCAGCCTACTGTTCCAAAGATCTATCAAAAGCCAGTGGGGTGTAAGTACCCACCGCACCCCTTATTAAATTCTGTGAGGGGTGTAGTTTCCAAAATGGGGTCACATGTGGGGTCCACTGTTCTGGCACCAGGGGGGGCTTTGTAAACGCACAAGGCCCCCGACTTCTACTGTGTCTCTCCGAAAATAAGACCGGGTCTTATATTAATTTTAGTCACAAAAAACACACTAGGGCTTATTTTCAGGGTAGGGCTTATTTATTTACGGTATGTACATTGAACAACATACATTGCCCCCCAATGTCCCCCCCGCCGGTTTATCAGCACAGTGCTGCACCCGACATCGGGGGACTAATCGTACCGTATGTCACCCGCGAGCGCTGCTTCTCTCCCCCCCCCTGCCAAATAATTATCAGCCGCTGCGCTGTACTTTGTATTCCTGTGCCCGGGCTGCAAATATTAAAAAACAAACTTTAGTTTACCTTCGTCCTCCGTTTCCCTGTTGCTAAGGAACCGGCCTCATGGTCCCTCCGCTGTTCTTGCTGCTTCCTGGGGATGGGAACGTCACATAGCCTTCAGCCTATCACCGGCCGCAGCGATGTCCCGCCTCTGCCGATGATAGGCTGAGCCCACTGTCATGTAAGAAGCCATCCAGAGCTCCTTACATGACAATGCGCTCAGCCGATCATCTGCCGAGGTGGGACATCGCTGCGGCCGGTGATAGGCTGAAGGCTCTGTGACGTTCCCATCCCCAGGAAGCAGCAAGAGCAGCAGAGAACAGTGAGGCCAGTTCCTTAGCAACGGGGGAACGGAGGACGAAGGTAAGTTAAAGTTTGTTTTTTAATATTTGCAGCCCGGGCATTGCCTAGGTCTTATTTTTGGGGCCCACCCCGATAATCCAGCTAGGGCTTATTTTCGGGGTAGGGTGTCTTTTCGGGGAAACAGTATTCCAACCAAATTCTCTCTCCAAAAGCTCAATGGTGCTCCTTCTCTTCTGGGCATTGTAGTACGCCAGCAGAGCACTTGACGTCCACACATGGGGTATTTCCATACTCAGAAGAAATGGGTTTACACATTTTGGGGGGCATTTTCTCCTATTACCCCTTTTACAAATGTAAAATTTGGGGAACAACCAGCATTTTAGTGAAAAAAAATGTTTTTCATTTACACATCCAACTTTAACGAAAAGTCGTCAAACACCTGTGGGGTGTTAAGGCTCACTGGACCCCTTGTTATGTTCCCTGAGGGGTGTAGTTTCCAAAATAGTATGCCATGTGTTTTATATATATATATATATATTTTTTTTTTTTTTGCTGTTCTGGCACCATAGGGGCTTCCTAAATGCCATTTCAGCAAAATTTGCTTTCCAAAAGCCAAATTTGACTCCTCCTCTTCTGAGCATTGTAGAACGCACGCAGTGCACTTGACGTCCACATATGTGGTATTTCCATACTCAGATGAAATGGGGTTAAAAAATTTGGGGGGGCATTTTCTCCCATTACCCTTTGTAAAAAATTGTACATTTGGGAAAAAACTGCACTTTAGTGAAAACATTTTTTTTTTCATTTACACATCAGACTTTAACAAAAAGGCGTCAAACACCTGTGGGGTGTTAAGGCTCACTGTACCCCTTGTTAGGTGCCTTGAGGAGTGTAGTTTCCAAAATTGTATGCCTTGTGTTTTGTTTTTGTTTTTTTTTGCTATTCTGGCACCATAGGGGCTTCCAAAATGTGGTATGCCCCTCAAAAACCATTTCACAAAAACTCACTCTCCAAAATCCCATTGTCGTTCCTTCCCTTCTGAAACCTCTAGTGCACCCACAGAGCACTTGACATACACATGAGATATTTCCTTACTCAAGAGAAATTGGGTTACAAAAAATAAAAATTCAATAAGTGGGTCTACAAGAACATGCGATTGTAAAAAATGAAGATTTAGAATTTTCTCTTTCACTTTGCTGCTATTCCTGTAAAACACCTAAAGGGTTAACACACTTTCTGAATGTAATTTTGCATACTTTGAGGGGTGCAGTTTTTATAATGGTTTCATTTATTGGGTATTTCTAATATGAAGGCCCCTCAAATTCACTGCAGAACTGAAGTGGTCTCTGAAAAATTCAGATTTTAAAATTTTTGGGAAAAATTGGAAAATTGCTGCTGAACTTTGCAATCATAAAGTAGACATATTGTATATGTGAATCAATATATAATTTATTTGGGATGTCCATTTTCCTTACAAGCAGAGAGTTTCAAAGTAAAAAAAAATGCAACATTTTCAAATTTTTCATAAAATTTGGGAATTTTTCACAAACAAATGATGCAAGTATCGACAAAATGTTACCACTAACATAAATCGGAATAGGTCACAAAAAAAAAACTATCTCGGAATCAGAATGAAAAGTAAAAGCACCCCAGAGTTATCAATGCTTAAAGGGACAGTGGTCAGATGTGCAAAATATGCCCGGGTCCTTAAAGGAAAACTGTCAGATATTTTCTCCCGCACTATCCACAGGTACTGATGGATAGTGCGGGAGACGCTGATTCCAACGAGCACTACCTTGCCCGGATCAGCCGACCGTTGGCCCACAGTTGTACTTTTATTCTATGTGGAAATCTTGTAACTGGCACGGGTGGGGCTTCTGCAGCTAACTTGCCCTGACGTCAGTGCCACTTATGAATATTCAGGGAGGGATGAATATTCATAAGCGGCGCTGACATCAGTGCCAGTTAGCTGCAGAAACCCCAGTCAGTGCCAGTTACAACAAGATTCCCACATAGAATAAAAGTACAATTGCAGGTGAATGGCCGGGCGGATCAGGGCAAGGTAGAGCTCGTTGGAATCAGTGTCTCCCGCACTATCCATTAGTACCTGTGGATAGTGTGGGAGAAAATATCTGACAGTTTTCCTTTAACCCCTTAAGTACCCAGCCATTTTACACCTTAGGACCCGGCCATTTTTCGAACATCTGACCACTGTCACTTTAAACATTAATAACTCTGGAATGCTTTTTGCTATCATTCTGATTCCGAGATTGTTTTTTCGTGACATATTCTATGTTAACTTAGTGGTAAAATTTTGTGGTAACTTGCATCCTTTCTTGGTGAAAAATCCCAAAATTTGATGAAAAATTAGAAAATTTAGCATTTTCTAACTTTGAAGCTCTCTGTTTGTAAGGAAAATGGATATTCCCAATAATTTTTTTAAATTCACATTTTCAATATGTCTACTGTATGTTTGCATCATAAAATTGACGTGTTTTTACTTTTGGAAGACACCAGAGGGCTTCAAAGTTCAGCAGCAATTTTCCAATTTTTCACAACATTTTCAAACTCACTATTTTTCAGGGACCAGTTCAGGTTTGAAGTGGATTTGAAGGGTCTTCATATTAGAAATACCCCATAAATGACCCCATTATAAAAACTGCACCCCCAAAGTATTCAAAATGACATTCAGTCAGCATTTTAACCCTTTAGGTGTTTCACAGGAATAGCAGCAAAGTTAAGGAGAAAATCACAATCTTCATTTTTACACTTGCATGTTCTTGTAGACCCAATTTTTGAATTTTTACAAGGGGTAAAAGGAGAAAATGTATACTTCTATTTGTAGCCCAATTTCTCTCGAGTAAGCACATACCTCATATGTCTATGTAAAGTGTTCGGCGGGCACGGTAGAGGGCTCAGAAGCCAAGGAGCGACAAGGGGATTTTGGAGAGTAAGTTTTTCTGAAATGGTTTTTGGGGGGCATGTTGCATTTAGGAAGCCTCTATGGTGCCAGAACAGCAACAAAAAAAAACACATGCCATACCATTTTGGAAACTAGACCCCTTGAGGAACATAACAAGGAATTAAGTGAGCCTTAATACCCCACAGGTGTTTCACGACTTTTGCATATGTAAAAAAAAATAATATTTTTTTTCACTAAAATGTGTTTCCCCCCAAATCTCACATTTTTGCAAGGGTTAATAGCAGAAAAGACCCCCCCCCCCCCCCAAAAAAAAAAAAAAATTTGTAAACCCATCTCTTCTGAGTATGGAGGTACCCCATAAGTTGACCTGAAGCGCACTGCAGGCGAACTACAATGCTCAGAAGAGAAGGAGTCATATTTGGCTTTTTGAGAGCAAATTTTGCTTGGGGGGCATGTCGCATTTAGGAAGCCCCTATGCTGCTAGGACAGCAAAAAAAACACATGGCATACCATTTTGGAAACTAGACCCCTTGAGGAACGTAACAAGGAATAAAATGAGCCTTAATACCCCACAGGGGTTTCACGACTTTTACATATGTAAAAAAAAATTATTTATTTTTCACTAAAATGTGTGTTTCCCCCCCAAATTTCACATTTTTGCAAGGGTTAATAGCAGAAATGACCCCCCAAAATGTGTAACCCCATCTCTTCTGAGTATGGAGGTACCCCATAAGTTGACCTGAAGCGCACTGCGGGCGAACTACAATGCTCAGAAGAGAAGGAGTCATATTTGGCTTTTTGAGAGCAAATTTTGCTCGGGGGGCATGTCGCATTTAGGAATCCCCTATGGTGCCAGGACCGCAAAAAACACATGGCAAACATTTTGGAAACTAGACCCCTTGAGGAACGTAACAAGGAATAAAGTGAGCCTTAATACCCCACAAGGGTTTCACGACTTTCGCATATGTAAAAAAAAAAATACCCCCCAAAATTTGTAACCCCATCTCTTCTGAGTATGGAAGTACCCCATAAGTGGATGTCAAGTGCACTGCAGGAGCGCCACAATGCTCAGAAGAGAAGGAGTCACATTTGCAAACTTTGCTGAAATGGGGGAGGGGGGGACATGTCGCATTTAGGAAGCCCCTATGGTGCCAGGACAGCAAAAAAATACCCACATGGAATACCATTTTGGAAACTATACCCCTTGAGGAACGTAACAAGGGGTAAAGTAATCCTTAATACACCACAGGGGTTTTACGACTTTTGCTTATGTAAAAAAAATATATATTTTTTCACTAAAATGTGTTTCCCCCCAAATTTTACATTTTTACAAGGCTTAATAGCAGAAAATACCCCCCACAATTTGTAAATACATTTCTTTGGAGTAAGGACATACCTTATTTTTTGATGATTTTGACTTGGCGGGTGCACAGCAGGTCTTGCTTGAGTGAGAGCGCAGTCAGGGACCTTGAGCTTGATATGGAGCCAGGATGTGGGACCCCCCTCAAGGAGCGTTAATGAGGCGAGCACCGAGCCCTAAAATAGGGGAACACTATGGGGGACAATGGGCCGTAACTGGGGTAGACAGGTGGGGTACAGAGGCCCGTAATATGGGGTACAGTGGGCCAGAAAATTATAAAACATAATAAAATAGGATATGTTCCCAGAATAGTACAATTAGCCCTTATAACTCAAATAATAACATTAACCCCAATAACTCAGAAAATCCCATTAGTGAGACTTTATGTGTAAAACTTTATGGAAATGTAAAGTGTATGTTCACAAATGCCAGAAGCCTAGCAAATAAAATGGGGGAGCTTGAGGCCTTGATACTGGAGGAACATATTGATATAGTTGGGGTCACTGAGACATGGCTGGACTCCTCGCATGACTGGGCTGTTAATCTGCAGGGGTTTACATTGTTTCGCAAGGACAGAATGAACAGAAAAGGTGGAGTCTGTCTGTATGTAAGAAGTGGTATGAAAGTCAGTGTGAACAATGCCATAGTGTGTGATGATTCTGAGGATGTGGAATCATTGTGGGTAGAATTACAAAAGGAGGGAAATATTGAAAAAATAGTATTTGGTGTAATCTACAGACCCCCTAATATCACTGAAGAGATAGAAGGTCGGCTGCATAAACAAATAGAGAGGGCCGCACGGGCAGGTACAGTGGTAATAATGGGAGATTTTAACTATTCAGATATAGATTGGGGCCGGGGGCTGGCTAAAACTACAAAGGGGAGAAAATTGCTAAATTTATTGCAGGATAATTTTATGGGCCAGTTTGTGGAGGACCCAACAAGAAGTGATGCCTTGTTGGATCTGATCATTTCCAACAACGCAGAGCTCGTTGGTAATGTAACTGTGCGGGAAAACCTTGGTAATAGCGACCACAATATAGTTACTTTTGACTTAAAATGTAGAAAACAAAGACAGGCAGGGAAGGCAAAAACATATAACTTTAAAAAGGCAAATTTCCCTGGGCTGAGAGCTGCACTACAGGACATAGACGGGGGGGGGGGGGTGTTCTCAAATACTGATACAGAAGGTAAATGGGACATCTTTAACCCCTTAAGGACCAGGCCATTTTACACCTTAGGACCGGAGCGTTTTTTGAACATCTGACCACTGTCACTTTAAACATTAATAACTCTGGAATGCTTTTACCTATAGTTTTGATTCCGAGATTTTTTTTCGTGACATATTCTACTTGTTGTTATTGGAAAAATTTTGTCGATACTTGCATCGTTTCTTAGTGAAAAATTCCAAAATTTGCTGAAAAAATGAACATTTTTAATTTTTCTAACTTTGAAGCTCTCTGCTTGTAAGGAAAATGGATATTCCAAATAAAAAAAATATATATTCACAAATACAATATGTCTACTTTATGTTTGCATCATAAAATTGACGTGTTTTTACTTTTGGAAGACACCAGAGGGCTTCAAAGTTCAGCAGCAATTTTCCAATTTTTCACAAAATTTTCAAACTCACTATTTTTCAGGGACCAGTTCAGGTTTGAAGTGGATTTGAAGAGTCTTCATATTAGAAATACCCCACAAATGACCCCATTATAAAAACTGCAACCCCCAAAGTATTCAAAATGACATTCAGTCAGCGTTTTAACCCTTTAGGTGTTTCACAGGAATAGCAGCAAAGTGAAGGAGAAAATTCACCATCTTCATTTTTTACACTCGCATGTTTTTGTAGACCCAATTTTTGAATTTTTACAAGGGGTAAAAGGAGAAAATTTATACTTATATTTGTAGCCCAATTTCTCTCGAGTAAGGACATACCTCATATGTCCATGAAAAGTGTTCGGCGGGCGCAGTGGAGGGCTCAGAAGCGAAGGAGCGACAAGGGGATTTTGGAGAGTACGTTTTTCTGAAATGGTTTTTGGGGGGCATGTTGCATTTCTGAAGCCCTTATGGTACCAGAACAGCAAAACATCCCCACATGGCATAACATTTTGGAAACTAGACCCCTTGGGGAATGTAACATGGGGTAAAGTGAACCTTAATACCCCACAGGTGTTTCACGACTTTTGCATATGTAAAAAAAACAATTTTTTTTTCACTAAAATGTGTGTTTCCCCCCAAATTTCACATTTTTCAAGGGTTAATAGCAGAAAATACCCCCCAAAATTTGTAACCCCATCTCTTCTGGGTATGAAGGTACCCCATAAGTGGACCTGAAGTGCACTACGGGCGAACTACAATGCTCAGAAGAGAAGGAGTCATATTTGGCTTTTGGAGAGCAAATTTTACTCGGGGGGCATGTTGCATTTAGGAAGCCCCTATGGTGCCAGGACAGCAAAATAACCCCAACATGGCATACCATTTTGGAAACTAGACCCCTTGAGGAACGTAACAAGGGGTACAGTGAGCATTTACCCCCCACTGGTGTCTGTCAGAACTTTTTAATTTGCACAGCCCACTGTTCCAAAGATCTGTCAGACACCAGTGGGGTGTAAATTCTCACTGCACCCCTCATTACATTCCGTGAGGGGTGTAGTTTCCGAAATGGGGTCACATGTGTTTTTTTTTTTGCGTTTGTCAAAACTGCTGTAACAATCAGCCACCCCTGTGCAAATCACCTCAAATGTACATGGTGCACTCTCCCTTCTGGGCCTTGTTGTGAGCACTTTGCGCCCACTTATGGGGTACCTCCGTAGTCGGGAGAAATTGCATTACAAATTTTGGGGGGCGTTTTTCCCTTTTACCTCTTGTCAAAATGAACAGTATAGGGCAACACCAGCGTGTTAGTGTAAAAAATTTATTTTTTTACACTAACATGCTGTTGTAGACCCCAACTTCACCTTTTCATAAGGGGTGAAAGGACAAAAATCCCCCCGAAATTTGTAACACAATTTCTCCCGAGTACGGCGATACCCCATATGTGACCCTAAACTGTTGCCTTGAAATACGACAGAGCTCCAAAGTAAGAGCGCCATGCGCATTTGAGGCCTGAATTAGGGATTTGCATAGGGGTGGACAGAGGGGTATTCTACGCCAGTGATTCCCAAACAGGGTGCCTCCAGCTGTTGCAAAACTCCCAGCATGCTTGGACAGTCAACGGCTGTCCGGCAATACTGGGAGTTGTTGTTTTGCAACAGCTGGAGGCTCCATTTTGGAAACAGTGGCGTACCGGCCATTTTTCATTTTTATTGGGAGGGGAGGGGGGCTGTGTAGGGGTATGTGTATATGTAGTGTTTTTTTACTTTTTATTTTATTTTGTGTTAGTGTAGTGTAGTATTTTTAGGGTACAGTCACATGGGCGGGGGATTACAGCGAGTTTCCCGCTGCGAGTTTGAGCTGCCGCGCAAAATTTGCTGCATCGCAAACTTGCAGCCTGATACTCACTGTAAGCTCCCTGCCCATGTGAATGTACCCTGTACATTCACAGGGGGGGGACCTCCAGCTGTTACAAAACTACAACTCCCAGCATGCACAGTTCATCAGTGCATGCTGGTAGTTATAGTTTTGCAACAGCTGGAGGCACACGGTTGGGAAACACTGAGTTAGGAAACAGACAGTTTCCCAACCAGTGTGCCTCCAGTTGTTGCAAAACCACAACTCCCAGCATTCTCAGGCATGCTGGGAGTAGTAGTTTTGCAACATCTGGAGGACTACAGTTTGCAGACCACTAATACAGTGGTTCCCAATCTGTGCCCTTCCAGATGTTGCTAAACTACAACTCCCAGTATGCCAAAACTGTCCAGGCATGCTGGGAGTTGTAGTTCTGCAACATCTGAAGGGCCAGATGTTACAGAACTACAACTCCCAGCATGCCTGGACAGTAAGGGCATGCTGAGGATGTGTAGTTTTGCAACATCTGGAAGGGCACAGTGGACTCCAAACTGTGGACCTCCAGATGTTGCAAAACTGCAACTCCCAGCATGCCCAGACGCCAAGGGCTGTCTGGGCATGCTGGGAGTTGTAGTTTACAGGGTCCCATTACAGCAATGCATGTCGCTTTACGGCTGAAGATCTACTCACCTGTCGCCGCCGCCATCTTCCTCGCCGGGATCCGGGTCTTCAGGGACGAGGTAAGTACCGGGGCCGGTCCCCAGCACTCCCCCGTCCCCCGCCGCGTCCTCCGATCTTCCTCCCGTCCTCTCCGGACTTCAAGGGGCCGGGCAGGACGGGAGGAAGTAACCGCCCCCCCTTGCGATTGGTCGGTTAGTTAACCGACGGATCGCAGGGGATCGGAGGAGGTGGCAGGCTTGCCACCTCGCTCCTAGTCTTCAGCATGGTCCTGGCTGTCTGTGACAGCCGGGATCATGCGAAATTACCGGGCGGTCGGGTCCCAGAGACCCGATCAGCCGGGTATCGCCGCAGATCGCATGGGCGATTTCCCTTGCGATTTTTGGCGATCGCCGACATGGGGGGCCTACATGGCCCCCCTCGTCGTTTGCCCTGGATGCCTGCTGAAGGATTTCAGCAGGCATCCAGTTCCGATCTCTGCTCGGTGAGCGTCAGAGACCGGAAATACAACAGGACGTTCTCTAACGTCCTTGGGCATTAAAGCCCAGGTAGTGGGGACGTTAGAGAACGTCCTATGTCCTTAACAGGTTAAATCAACTCTAAATAACTATACAGCTAAATATATACCAAAGGGGAACAAATATAAACTAAATCCTACATGGCTGACAAATGATGTTAAAAGAGCAATAAACAACAAAAAAATAGCCTTCAAAAAATACAAATCTGATGGGTCAGCTATAACATTTAAACAGTACAAGGAGCTTAATAAAATCTGTAAAAATGTAATAAAAACAGCAAAAATTCAAAATGAGAGACAGGTGGTCAAAGAAAGCAAAACTAATCCTAAATATTTTTTTAGATATATAAATACAAAAAAACCAAGGACAGAGCATGTAAGACCCCTTAATAATGATAATGGGGCGATCAAGAGAAGGCGGAGCTACTGAATGGGTTCTTTAGTTCTGTATATACTATGGAAAAAGGAGCTGACATTGGACAGGTCAGTGCTGGTAACACATCATGTAATGTACTGAACTGGCTTAATGTAGAGATGGTACAAGCTAAGTTAAGTTAAGTAAATGTAAGCAAATCTCCAGGACCGCATGGACTACACCCAAGAGTTCTTAGAGAGGTAAGTTCAGTAATATCTGTACCCTTGTTCATGATATTTAGAGAGTCTCTGTTGTCTGGTATTGTGCCAAGGGACTGGCGCAAGGCGAATGTGGGACCAATCTTCAAGAAGGGCTCTAGGTCTTCGCCAGGCAATTATAGACCGGTAAGTTTAACGTGCATTGTGGGTAAATAGTTTGAAAGACTTATACGAGATTTCATACAGGAATACATAGGGGATAATTGTATTATAAGTGATAGCCAGCATGGGTTTACTAAGGATAGAAGTTGTCAAACCAATCTAATTTGCTTTTATGAAGAGGTGAGTAGTAGTGTTGCTCGCGAATATTCGCAATTCGAATATTATTCGCGAATATCGCATATTCGCGAATTCGCGAATTTCGCGAATATAGCGCTATATATTCGTAATTACGAATATTCGTTTTTTTTCTTTTTTTTTTTTTTCACAGTACACATCACAGTGATCATCCCTCTCTGCTTCCAGCTTGTGTGGTGTAAAGAAGGCTGTAATACTACTGTGTGAGACTGGCATGCGAAAATTCGCATATGCGAAAATTAGCTATGCTAATATTCGCATATGCGCATTTTCGCTTATGCTAATCTTGTATACGCAAATTTTCGCATATGTTAATTTTCGCATGTACGAATTTTCGCATATACGAAAATAAAACGAGTAGATAATGAATATGCGAATATTCGCGAATATATGACGAATATTCGCCCATATATTCGCGAATATTCGCGAATTCGAATATGGCCTATGCCGCTCAACACTAGTGAGTAGAAGCCTTGACAGAGGAATGGCTGTGGATATAGTGTTTCTGGATTTTGCTAAAGCATTTGATACTGTCCCTCATAGACGTCTGACAGGTAAGTTAAGGTCTTTGGGCTTGGAAACTTTAGTTTGTAACTGGATTGAACACTGGCTCATGGATCGTACCCAGAGAGTGGTGGTCAATGATTCGTACTCTGATTGGTCCCCGGTTATTAGTGGTGTACCCCACGGTTCAGTACTGGGCCCGCTGTTGTTTAATTTATTTATCAATGATATAGAGGATGGTATTAACAGCTCTGTTTCTATCTTTGCAGATGACACCAAGCTTTGTAGCACGGTACAGTCTATAGGGGATGTGTATAGGTTACAAGATGACTTGGATAGACTAAGTGTCTGGGCATCCACTTGGCAAATGAGGTTCAATGTGGATAAATGTAAAGTTATGCATCTGGGTACTAATAACATGCATGCATCGTATGTCTTAGGTGGGATTAAACTGGCAGAGTCACTGGTAGAGAAGGATCTGGGTGTACTTGTAGATCACAGACTACAGAATAGCAAGCAATGTCAGGCTGCTGCTTCCAAGGCCAGCAGGATATTGTCATGTATAAAAAGAGGCATGGACTCGAGGGACAGGGACATAATTTATAATTTATAAAGCATTGGTACGGCATCACCTGGAATATGCTGTTCAGTTTTCTGCACCAGTCCATAAAAGGGACACTGTGGAGCTGGAGAGGGTGCAGAGACGTGCTACTAAACTAATATGGGGCATGGAACATCTTAGCTATGAGGGGTGATTAAAGGAGTTACAATTGTTTAGTCTTGAGAAGAGACATTTAAGGGGGGATATGATAAATGTATATAAGTATATAAATGGGCCATACAAAAAATATGGAGAAAAAATGTTCCAGGTTAAACCCCCCCAAAGGACGAGGGGGCACTCCCTCCGTCTGGAGAAGAAAAGGTTTAGTCTAAAGGGGCGACACGCCTTCTTTACCGTGAGAACTGTGAATTTATGGAACGGTCTACCTCAGGAACTGGTCACAGTAGGAACAATTAACAGCTTTAAAACAGGGTTAGATACATTCCTGGAACAAAATAACATTAATGCTTATGTAGAATTATAAAACTACATCCCTTCCCCTTATCCCCTTACACCCTTCCCTTCAATTCCCTGGTTGGACTTGATGGACGTATGTCTTTTTTCAACCATACTAACTATGTAACTATGTAATGATGACCCAGAGCATAGCCAAAACTAAAAAAAAATATGCCCACCCCAAACCCTATGCTCTGAATCATCAGGGAATGTGATGTGTGTGGCCGTCCCTAACCTGTTGCCTCAAATGCACACCCGCTCAGGTGGAGAGAGAGCGCTGCGCATTTGAGGCAACATAAAAAAGTCCCCGATGATAGTGACTCAGTGACCTATGACCCATTTTTGAAAAAATACCCCCAGAGGTCTTATCAGGTTTTTTTATTTTTTATTTTTGGCCAATTTAGTGATTTAAGGGGGTTACATTTTGGAATGTACTCTGGACTTGGTACATTGGTCAAATTATGGAAAATTTAACTGAAAAGGGAAAATTTAGGGCTCCATGGAAGTGTGATACTCCCTGAAGCAGCCTATGCAGAGGCCCGGATTATCTGGGCAAGTGTCACATTGATATGTGGTGTCCTTCCGAATCCCCTTCCTGAAACACACTCTTTATCTTTTCTGGGATCGCCCATTCTTTCCACTGTGGGGGACCTCACCTGGAAAGTGTTAGCCGGGGACGATCCTGGCGCCTATAACTCCAGACCCTTGGGAAGTCCGCCCTGATCTTTCCCGGTCGCCAAAAATCAGGAACCTTAGGACTTCTTCTTGGTATTGGAGGAATGTCCCTGTGTTGCCAGCGTACTGGGATAATACAAAAGCGTTGTACATGGCAACCTGTACCAAGTAGACCACAACTTTTTTTGTACCATGCCCGTGTTTTCCGCATGGCGTTAAATGGCTTGAGGACTTGATCTGAGAGATCAACTCCCCCCATATACTGGTATAAAAGTTATTCACGTACACGTGGTAACCCTTATCCAGCAATGGGTGCACAAGGTCCCAAACGAGTTTCCCGCTAACACCCAGAGTGGGGGGACATTCTGGGGGTTCAATATGGGAATCTCGTCCCTCATATACTCTAAACTTGTAAGTGTACCCGGAGGTACTCTCACAAAGTTTATAGAGCTTCACGCCATACGGCGCCCGCTTCGAGGGAATATACTGGCGGAAGATGAGTCTTCCCTTAAAACTGATGAGAGACTCATCTACCGAGAGGTCCCTGAGCGGTACGTAGGCCTCCAAAAATTTGGCCCCAAAGTGATCGGTGACCAGCCTCACTTTGTAAAGCCGGTCATGGGCGGGATCACCTCGAGGCGGACATGCCGCATTATCTGCATAATGCAGGCATTTACGAATCGCCTCATACCGCTTCCGTGTCATGGCCATACTGTAAAGCGGAGTCTGATAGAGGACGTCCCCGCTTCAGTAATGACGAGCACTTGTTTTTTTGTCCAGGCCCATATGCAGCATGAGGCCCCAAAATGTCCTCATTTCCGCTGCATCAATGGCACGCCAGTCATTGGACCTGGCCAAAAACTAATCGGGGTGGTGGGCAATGAACTGCTGGGCATACAAGTTCGTTTGTTCCACCATGTGATTGACCAGGCTGTCACTGAAAAAAAACTTTAAAAAGTCCAGATCAGTGAAGCCAGCATGGTCAATCCGGATTCCTGAGTCGCCAACAAACTCAGGAATCCGTGGCTGATAACCCTCTGGGGGCTCCAGACAGGGTCACCGGAAGGGGGCTCCGGTGCACTTGTCTGGGGGTCTGGACTCGTACTAGTGTCGGCCACTGGGTCACTCTCATGGGGGGTGCGTGGCCTCGCCTGGCGGAGTCTCCGACGCCGTGCAGGGGGCTCATCATCTAGGTGATGAGGAGGGCGAGGAAGAACACAAAAAAGTAGGATCTTCCTCGTCCTCACTGGCAGATTCGGAGGCTAAAAAAGCGTAAGCCTCCGCTGCCGAAAATGCCCGGCGAGCCATCGCCTTTTTTCTACGGTAGCGGGGGAACAGCGGTGGCAGGGGGGGGGGGGGGGAAGTGTGTATGGGGTGCTTGGTGTATCACAGTATATAACGGTGTGTGATTATCAACCACACACCGTTATTATAAATTAAAAAAAAGCTGCGGCCCCCCCAAAAAACGGTGGCAAACGTAGCTCTCTGAACCCCTAATAGGACCCGGGGTAAGGTATCAGACCCTAATAGGACCCTGGGGGACCTATTAGGGGGTCAGAGGGGGGGGGGGATTTTTTGTAACTTTTTTTTAAAAAAAAGCTGCAGCCCCCCCCAAAAAAAGGATGGAGCACGCAGCTCCCTGAACCCCTAATAGGGCCCGGGGTCAGGGATCAAGCCCTAATAGGACCCTTGGGGACCTATTAGGGGGTCAGGGGGGGAGGGGGGGGTACTTTTTTTTTTGTTTTTTACTTTTATTTACTTTTTTACTTTATTATACTTTATTACACCTACCTGTCCCTGCAAGCCTCTGTCATTATTCTAATGGCTACTGAGGGGGGTTCCAGAGCTCCGAGGGGGGGGATCAATGGTCCTCTTCCTGCTTCACCCGCTGACTGAACACAGAGAGCGGGTACAGTGGCAGGAAGGACTGTTAACCCCTCCTCTGCCGCTCTGCTATTGGCTGGACGATCGCCAGCCAATAGCAGCGTTGCTGGGGTGGTGACAGTATTGTCACCGCTCCCCAGCAACGGCAGGTGATTGGCGGTGTATTGTACACCGCTGATCACCTTGTATTTGCGGGTCATCGGGTCACAAGGGACCCGAATGACCTGTATCGCCGAAGATCGCTTGCGTGATTTCCCGGGACCCCCCTTGGCATTTGCATGGCATGCCTGCTGAAGGATTTCAGCAGGCATGCCGTTCCGATCTCAGCCCGGTGAGCGGCAGAGACCGGAAAAACGCCATGACGTACTCATACATCATGGGTCCTTAAAGCCCAGGGTGCGGAGACGTATGCAAACGTCATGGGTCCTGAAGGGGTTAAGGTGAAAATGGGCTGGGTCCTTAAGGGGTTAGTGGACGATTTTAAGGGCTTTCATAACGGAACATTAAACAGATCTTTAAAACGGATGAATTTTATAGTATGAAAGCAGCCTTACTGCTGTCACACAACCTGTAAATAACACCAATGTGGTACTCTGGTTTCTGGTGTGAATTTGCCAGCAGATCTGCAAATGAACAGCCCTATTATAATTGAATGGGGTTAAGTTGAAGTCAATGAACAACCTAGTTATCTAGATAAGCAAGTACAACTCTTCTCACTCCACTTACGGAAAGAAAAAAACTATACGTGTAGTCAGAGAGCATCTGTTTTTCAATCTCAGTTGTGATTCTGTTCTTGTTGAAAAGCTGATTCTTGGCTTTAGATACAAACTAATCTGAGCTACAGCCTCTAGAAGATGTCCCTCTGTAGTCACACTACTGGCCAAGATCAGCCTGGGTTAAGCGGCATTGTCCTATTCCAGTTGTCCTTGCAAGACTAAAAACAAGTAGTAAGGTTTATTACAACAATTGCATTAAAAAGGTACCCAGGGAACATAGGTAATAAAATTGCTGTTGTGTGTATATTTTCACTTTCTGTAAAGATTTAGGTCATTTGCATTACTGATTCTGTTAACTGCAAGCACATATAGATTAGTGATAATACTATTATTATGGAGGTTCAGTGGGGAAAAAAAGTATTTAGTCAGCCACCAATTGTGCTAGTTCTCCCACTTAAAAAGATGAGAGAGGCCTGTAATTTTCATCATATGTATACCTCAACTATAAAAGACGTAATGAGAAAAAAAAAAATCCATAAAATCACATTGTAAGATTTTGAAAGAATTTATTTGCAAATTATGGTGGAAAATAAGCATTTGGTCAATAACCAAAGTTAATCTCAAAACTTTGTTATATACCCGTTGTTGCAATGGCAGAGGTCAAATGTTTTCTGTAAGTCTTCATAAGGTTTTCACACATTGTTGCTGGTATTTTGACTCATTCCTTGATTCAGATCTCCTCTAGAGCAGTGATGTTTTGGGTCTATCGCTGGGCAACACGGACTTTCAACTCGCTCCAAAGGTTTTCTATGGGGTTTAGATCTGGAGACTGGCTAGGCCACTCCAGGACCTTGAAATGCTTCTTACGGAGCCACTCCTTTGTTGCCCTGGCAGTGTGTTTGGGATCATTGTCATGCTGAAAGACCCAGCCACGTTTCATCCTCAATGTCCTTGTTGATGGAAGGAGGTTTTCACTCAAAATCTCATAATACATGGCCCCATTGATTCTTTCCTTTACACGGATCAGTCGTTCTGGTCCCTTTGCAGAAAAACAGCCCCAAAGCATGATGTTTCCACCACCATTATTCACAGTAGGTATGGTGTTCTTTGGATGCAACTCAGCATTCTTTCTCCTCCAAACACCAAGAGTTGAGATTTTACCAAAAAGTTCTACTTTGGTTTCATCTGACCATATTACATTCTCCCAATCCTCTTCTGGATCATCCAAATGCTCTCTAACAAACTTCAGACAGGCCCAGACATGTACTGGCTTAAGCAGGGGGACACGTCTGGCACTGCATGATTTGAGTCCCTGGCGGTGTAGTGTGTTACTGATGGTAGCCTTTGTTAGTTTGGTACCAGCTTTCTGCAGATCATTCACTAGGTCGCCCCATGTGGTTCTGGGATCTTTGCTCATCGTTCTTGTGATCATTTTGACACCATGGGGTGAGATCCTGCGTGGAGCCCAAGATCGAGGGAGATTATCAGTGGTCTTGTATGTCCATTTTCTAATAACTGCTCCCACAGTTGATTTCTTCACACCAAGCTGCTTGCCTATTGCTGATTCAGACTTCCCAGCCTGGTGCAGGTCTACACTTTTGTATCTGGTGTCCTTCGACAGCTCTCTGGTCTTGGCCATAGTGGAGTTTGGAGTGTGACTTTTTGAGGTTGTGGACAGGTGTCTTTTATACTGATAACAAGTTCATACAGGTGCCATAAATACAGGTAACGAGTGGAGGACAGAGAAGTCTCGTAAAGAAGTTACAGGTGATGAAAATTACAGTCCTCTCATCTTTTTAAGTGGGAGAACTTGCACAATTGGTGGCTGACTAAATACTTTTTTGCCCCACTGTATGTATCACTGAGCCTGCTGCCGGAATAGTTTTTCTGGTGTTTTTGCTGGTGGAAAATCTAGTCTAAGTGAAAACCTAGCCTAAAGGAAATGCTGGTATAAATGAGTCCCTTACCTGGCTGGCCCGTCCCTTACCTTGCTCCACTTCTGCTTCCTCTCAGCCCTGGCGCGTGCGTCCCCGTCCCTTAGGGCGCATGCGCGGGAGCTTTGAAATGTGCGCCCATAATTAGTGTATACACCTGTCACCATGTTATAAGTTTTTTGCACCTCCCACACCCCCCTGCCGGATCTTCAGTGCTCATTGCCTAAGAAAAGGCCCGCAGGCCTTGAAACGCGTCTGACTTGCAAAAGCACCTTATACCACTTCTAAAGAGACTATATCCACACATTTTGGCTAGCAACTGCTGGATGCTCACAGAACTGGGACCACTGCAACACGCGCGCAGCTAGCGCATCATTCAGACACGCAGCTGCTCCCAGATCTCCATTCACAGCCCCGGACGGCAGAGTTCCTGGACACGTTCTCCCTAGGCTGGACGCCTCCCCGTGCCAGCCCAGGATACTTACAGCCTACCGGAGAACCACTCACCTAGGCTACGATCCAGACTGGCAATACAAACAGCTTTTATCACCTACAGGACATCGCGGTCTGCCGAAATCGCTACCTGTGAACATCATTGCTTGCCGGGATCGCTAACAGCCGAGAAGAAGGGTGAGTGGTGCTGTGCACCGATACTCTACAAACTATTGCCATAATTGCTACAACTGTTGCTATTATCGCCACTATTGCTATATTTGGCTACAGTATCATAGGAGTTGATTACTGAACTGTGACTCTTTTAATTGGATATCCTTGGACTTAACTGTGACCAAGAGTGACTACTAACCAAAAAAGACACGTTGCTAACCCCCGTAGTGGACATTGGTGCATTTCTGCTATATTATTTTTATCTGCATTTTCATTAGCATTTTTATTTATATATTGATTATTACCAATTCATTCCTGCAAGGGCCCTGCAGAGTGATTGGTGATTTATTTGCATTTACTTACATATATACATATATTAATAAATCCTTATTAGATCCACTATTTTCTTTCCTCTTTATTCTACACATCCCTAGTGTTCTTGAGGACTGGTATATACATATATTTGTAAATGACTTCTAGTAAAAAATATTAATTAATCCAGTACTTATTAGCTGCTATATACTACAGAGAAAATTATTTTCATTTTAGAACACAGTGCTCTCTGCTGACATCACAAGCACAGTGCTCTCTGCTGACATATTTGTTCATTTTAGGAACTGTCCAGAGCAGCATATGTTTTCTATGGGGATTTTCTCCTACTCTGAACAGTTCTTAAAATGGGCAGATATGTCAGCAGAGAGCACTGTGCTCCTGATTCAGCAGAGAGCTTTGTGTTCCAAAAAGAAAAGAAGTTCCTCTGTAGTATTCAGCAGCTAATACAGTGGGGATCAAAAGTTTGGGCACCCCAGGTAAAAAATTTGTATTAATGTGCATAAAGAAGCCAAGGAAAGATGGAAAAATCTCCAAAAGGCATCAAATTACGGATTAGACATTCTTATAATATGTCAACAAAAGTTAGATTTTATTTCCATCATTTACACTTTCAAAATAACAGAAAACAAAAAAATGGTGTCTGCAAAAGTTTGGGCACCCTGCAGAATTTATAGCATGCACTGCCCCCTTTGCAAAGCTCAGACCTGTCAGTGTCATGGATTGTTCTCATTCATCAACTGGGAAGACCAGGTGATGTCAATCTCAAAGATTTTAAATGCCCAGACTCATCTGACCTTGCCCCAACAATCAGCACCATGGGTTCTTCTAAGCAGTTGTCTAGAAATCTGAAATAGTTGACGCTCACAAAGCTGGAGAAGGCTATAAGAAGATAGCAAAACGTTTTCAGATGTCAATATCCTCTGTTCGGAATGTAATAAAGAAATGGCAGTCATCAGGAACAGTGAAAGTTAAAGCATGATCTGGAAGACCAAGAAAAATATCAGACAGAACAGTTCGCAGGATTCTGAGAAAAACAATTCAAAACCCACGTTTGACTGCACAATCCCTCCAGAAAGATCTGGCAGACACTGGAGTTGTGGTACACTATTCCACTATACAGAGATACTTGTACAAATATGGTCTTCATGGAAGAGTCATCAGAAGAAAACCTGTTCTACATCCTCACCACAAAAATCAGCGTTTGAACTTTGCAAATGAACATATAGACAAGCCTGATGCATTTTGGAAACAAGTTCTGTGGACCGGTTAGGTTAAAATGTAACTTTTTGGCCGGAATGAGCAAAGGTACGTTTGGAGAAGAAGGGGAACAGAATTTAATGAAAAGAACCTCTGTTCAACTGTTAAGCATTGGGGTGGATCAATCATGTTTTGGGGTTGTATTGCAGCCAGTGGCACAGGGAACATCTTACGAGTAGAAGGAAAATGGATTCAATAAAATTTCAGCAAATTTTGGATGCTAACTTGATGCCATCTGTGAAAAAGCTGAAGTTAGGGTGGCTTCTACAAATGGATAATGATCTTAAACACACCCCGAAATCCACGGGGGATTACATCAAGAGGCGTAAACTGAAGGTTTTGCCATTGCCTTCACAATCTCTTGACCTCAACATAATTGAAAATCTATGGATAGACCTTAAAAGAGCAGTGCTTGACAGACAGCCCAGAAATCTCAAAGAACTGGAAGACTTGTGTAAGGAAGAATGGGCAAAGATACCTCAAACAAGAATTTAAAGACTCTTGGCTGGCCAAAGGGGGCAGTACAAGATATTAACTCTGCATGGTGCCCAAACTTTTGCAGATGCCATTTTTTTGTTTTCTGTTATTTTGAAAGTGTAAATGATGGAAATAAAATCTAACTTTTGTTGACATATTATAAGAATGTCTAATCTGTAATTTGATGCCTTTTGGAGATTTTTCTATCTTTCCTTGACTTCATTATGCACATTAATATAAATTTTTACCTGGGGTGCCCAAACTTTTGATCCCCACTGAAAGTAATGGAAGGATTAAGATTTTTTAATATAAGTAATTTACAAATCTGTTTAACTTTCTGGCACCAGTTGATTTAAAAAACAAACGCCGAGGGGGGTCCCAGATCGTCCGTGAAATCGCGTGGGCGATCTGCGGTGATTCCAGTCATTCGGGTCAGTGGTGACCCGATGACCCGGAACTAGATGGTGATCGGCGGTGTAAGATACACCGCCAATCACCTGCCGTTGCTGGTCACAATACTGTCACCTCCCCAGCAACGGTACTATTGGCTGGCGATCGTCTGGCCAATAGTAGCGCGGCAGAGGAGGGGTTAACGGTCCCTTCCCGCTGCTGCACCCGCTCTCTGTGTTTAGTCAGAGGGTGCAGCAGTGAGGAGAAGACCGTGGATCCCACCTCAGAGCTCCAGAGCCCCCTCACCAGCCTTAGAATAGGGACAGCGGATTGCAGGGACAGGTAGGAGTTAATAAAGATAAAAAAGTCAAAAAAAAGTTTAAAAAAAAGTCCCCCCCCCCCCTCCGACCCCCCTAGGGTCTGATCCCTGACCCCGGGTCCTATTAGGGGTTCAGGGAGCTGCGTGCGCCATCCGTTTTTTTTTTTTGGCCGCAGCTTTTTGTTTTTTAATAAAAAAAATCCCCCCCTGACCCTATAATAGGTACCTCAGGGTCCTATTAGGGTCTGATCCCTTACCCCGGATCCTATTAGGGGTTCAGGGAGCTGCGTATGCCACCCCTTTTTTTTTTTGTTACTGTTGTACACTTTTTTCAAGCACCAAGCACCACAAACTATCTACTCCCCCCCCCCCCGCACACACACTCTCCCCCCAGCCACTGTCCCCCCCACTCCCCCGCCAACGTAGACAAAAGGCGATGGCCCGCCTGGCATTTCCGGCAGTGGAGGGTTACGCTTTTCTAGCCTCCGACTCAGAATCTGCCAGTGAGGACGAGGAAGAGCCTACATTTTTGTGTTCTTCCTCGTCCTCCTCATCATCTAGTAGTGATGATGAGTCCCCTGTATGGCGGCGGAGACGCCGTCAGGCGAGGCCACGCACCCCCCCATGAGAGTGACCCAGTGGCCGACACTAGTACGAGTGGCAATGCTGCTCGTAATAGGAGTTCGGCCCCCCAGACAAGTGCACCGGAGCCCCCTTCCGGTGACCCTGTCTGGAGCCCCCCAGAGGGTTATCAGCCACGGATTCCTGAGTTTTTTGGCGACTCAGGAATCCGGATTGACCATACTGGCTTCACTGATCTGGACTTTTAAAAAAAAATTTCAGTGACAGCCTGGTCAATCACATGGTGGAGCAAACAAACTTGTATGCCCAGCAGTTCATTGCCCACCACCCCGATTTGCTTTTGGCCAGGCCCAATAAATGGTGTGCCATTGATGCAGCAGAAATGAGGACATTTTGGGGACTCTTGCTGCATATGGGCCTGGACAAAAAACCAAGTGCTCGTCATTACTGGAGCGGGGACATCCTCCATCAGACCCCGCTTTACAGTATGGTGACATGGAGGCAGTTCGAGGCCATTCGGAAATGCCTGCATTATGCAGATAATGCGGCATGTCCGCCCCGAGGTGATCCCACCCATGATCGGCTTTACAAAGTGAGGCCGGTCATCGATCACTTTGGGGCCAAATTTTTGGAGGCCTACGTACCGCTCAGGGACCTCTCTGTAGATGAGTCTCTCATCAGTTTTAAGGGGAGACTCATCTTCCGCCAGTAAATTCCCTCGTAGCGGAGAGTACCCCCGGGTACACTTGCAAGTTTATAGTATATGAGGGACGCGATTCCCGTATTGAACCCCCAGAATGTCCCCCCACTCTGGGGGGAAACTCGTTTGGGACCTTGTGCACCCATTGCTGGATAAGGGTTTCGGCGTATACGTGGATAACTTTTATACCAGCATCCCTCTGTTCAAATCCCTTTCCGCCAGATCCACGTCCGCTTGTGGGACCATGTGGAAGAACCAGAGAGGCCTCCCTCTAAATTTGGTCCAGACGCCTATCTCCAAGGGTGAGTGCCGTGCCCTCACCCATGATAACCTGTGTTGGTGAAGTATAAGCATAAGAGGGATGTCCACCACTATTCATGGGAATGGCAGCACCCCTGTCCCTGTGCAAGGTACCATGGGACCGATCCTCAAGCCCGATTGAATTCTGGACTACAATCGGTATAGGGGGGGAGTTGATCTCTCAGATCAAGTCCTTAAGCCATATAACGCCATATGGAAAACAAGGGCATGGTACAAAAAAGTTGCGGTCTACTTGGTACAGGTTGCCATGTACAACGCTTTTGTACTATCCCAGTACACTGGCAACACAGGGATATTCCTCCAATACCAAGAAGAAGTCCTAAGGTTCCTGATCTTTGGCGACCGGGAAAGATCATGCCGGACTTCCCAAGGGTCTGGAGTTATAGGCGCCAGGATCGTCCCAGGCCAACACTTTCCAGATGCAGAGTGTGTAGCAGGAGGGGGATTCGGAAGGACACCACATATCAATGTGATACTTGCCCAGATAATCCGGGTCTCTGCATAGGCTGCTTCAGGGAGTATCACACTTCCATGGAGCCCTAAATTTTCCCTTTTCAGTTTAATTTTCCATAATTTGACCAATGTACCAAGTCCAGAGTATATTCCAAATTGTTAACCTCCTAAAACCACTAAATTTCCCCAAAAAAAAAAAAACTAAAAAAATACCTGATAAGACCTCTGGGGGTGTTTTTTCAAAAATGGGTCATAGGTCACTGAGTCACTATCATCGGGGACTTTTTTATGTTGCCTCAAATGCGCAGCACGCTTTCTCCACATGAGCGGGTGCGCATTTGAGGCAACAGGTTAGGAACGGCCACACACATCACATTCCCAGAATGATGACTCAGAGCATAGGGTTTGGGGTGGGCATATTTTTTTTTAGTTTTGGCTATGCTCTGGGTCATCATTCTGGGAATATATCCTTTTTTATTATAATTTATAATTTTCTGGCCCACTGTACCCCATATTACGGGCCTCTGTACCCCACCTGTATACCCCAGTTACGGCCCATTGTCCCCATAGTGTTCCCCTATTTTAGGGCTCAGTGCTCCCCCCATTAACGCTCCTTGAGTCCCACATCCTCTGCTATGAAAAGCATATTTTTTTACATATGCAAAAGTTGTGAAACCCCTGTGGT
Organism: Hyla sarda; assembly: GCF_029499605.1. Classification (NCBI taxonomy): domain Eukaryota; kingdom Metazoa; phylum Chordata; class Amphibia; order Anura; family Hylidae; genus Hyla; species Hyla sarda. The sequence goes on from NC_079193.1 coordinate 147,485,527, forward strand.
GTATTAAGGCTCACTTTATTCCTTGTTACGTTCCTCAAGGGGTCTAGTTTCCAAAATGGTATGCCATGTGTTTTTTTGCTGTTCTGGCACCATAGGGGCTTCCTAAATGCGACATGCCCCCCGAGCAAAATTTGCTCTCAAAAAGCCAAATATGACTCCTCTTCTGAGCATTGTAGTTCGCCCGTAGTGCACTTTAGGTCAACTTATGGGGTACCTCCCTACTCAGAAGAGATGGGGTTACAAATTTTGGGGGGTATTTTCTGCTATTAACCCTTGTAAAAATTTGAAATTTGGGGGGGAAACACACATTTTTGTGAAAAAAAATATTTTTTTTTACATATGCAAAAGTCGTGAAACCCCTGTGGGGTATTAAGGCTCACTTAATTCCTTGTTACGTTCCTCAAGGGGTCTAGTTTCCAAAATGGTATGCCATGTGGGGTGTTTTTGCTGTTCTGGCACCATAGGGGCTTCCTAAATCCGACATGCCCCCCAAAAACCATCTCAGAAAAACGTACTCTTCGAAAATCCCCTTGTCGCTCCTTCGCTTCTGAGCCCTCTACTGCGCCCGCCGAACACTTTACCTAGATATATGAGGTATGTGCTTACTCGAGAGAAATTGGGCTACAAATACAAGTATAAATTTTCTCCTTTTACCCCTTGTAAAAATTCAAAAATTGGGTCTACAAGAACATGCAAGTGTAAAAAATGAAGATTGTAAATTTTCTCCTTCACTTTGCTGCTATTCCTGTGAAACACCTAAAGGGTTAAAACGCTGACTGAATGTCATTTTGAATACTTTGGGGGGTGCAGTTTTTATAATGGGGTCTTTTATGGGGTATTTCTAATATGAAGACCCTTCAAATCCACTTCAAACTTGAACTGGTCTCTGAAAAATAGTGAGTTTGAAAATTTTGTGAAAAATTGGAAAATTGCTGCTGAACTTTGAAGCCCTCTGGTGTCTTCCAAAAGTAAAAAAAACTTGTCAATTTTATGATGCAAACATAAAGTAGACATATTGGAAATGTGAATAAAAAATATGTATTTGGAATATCCATTTTCCTTACAAGCAGAAAGCTTCAAAGTTAGAAAAATACTCAATTTTCAATTTTTTCATCAAATGTTGGGATTTTTCACCAAGAAAGGATGCAAGTTACCACAAAAATTTACCACCATGTTAAAGTAGAATATGTCACACGAAAAAATCTCGGAATGAGAATGATAACTAAAAGCATTCCAGAGTTATTAATCGTTAAAGTGACAGTGGTCAGATGTTCAAAAAACGCTCTGGTCCTAAGGTGTAAAATGGCCTGGTACTTAAGGGGTTAGGTCAACCATAACCCACGCCTATTTGAGAGAGCGGGATTTTTTGCTGAAGTCCCATGCAAGTCTATGGGATCTCTTGATTGTGTTACTCTCTGGCTGCAGAGATTGTCCACGAGTTTTAAACATCCTGTAGCCAACCAACGTGATTGTAAAGAATGATTTAACTGTCTGTCAGGTAAGTGCAAAGAATGGTTAGTGAGGGGGACATGTGAAAACTAGATATGAGGATGGGATATGAAAACAAAAACCATTATTATTGCTTTGCTCTGTAGCAAGGTTTAGGTAGAAAGACTGAGCAATGCTCAGTATTCAGCTGGTACTATATATAATTGTCACTGCTACATTTTATATATTTGTGGTGTCCCAGTAGAAGTGGCTGTCCCATTGTTGAGGACTGACTCGGGCAGCTTGGCAGGACAGAGTGTTGGGCCCACTGACACTCTTGTGCATATCAATTATATGAATGTTGTGAAATAAGAGTAATATATTTTCTTTAACCTCTTAAGGATGCAGGGCATAACTGTACGTCCTGCGCCCGGTCCCGGGATTTAAAACGGGGTCACGCCGTGACTCCGCATCATACCGGGTCGGTCCCGGCAGCTTATGATAGCCGGGAGCCTGGGCTAATAGCGTGTGGCACTGATCGTTGTGCCTCGCGCTATTAACCCTTTAGACGAGGTGATCAAAAGTGGTAGCTTTGCAGGGATCAGTGTAAAAGATCAGTTAGTGCAGTGTTATAGTCCCCTATGGGAGCTATAACACTGCAAAAAAATAAATAAATAAAGAAAAGTTAATAAAGGTCATTTAACCCATTCCCTAATAAAAGTTTGAATCACCCCCCTTTTTCCATAAAAAAAAAACTGTGTAAATAAAAATAAACATATGTGGTATCGCCGCGTGCAGAAATGCCCAAACTATAAAAATATATCATTAATTAAAACCGCACGGTCAATGGCATACACGCAAAAAAAATCCAAAGCCCAAAATAGCTTATTTTTGGTCACTTTTTAAATCATGAAAAAATGAATAAAAAGCGATCAAAAAGTCCGATCAATACAAAAATGGTACCGATAAAAACTTCAGAACATGGCGCAAAAAATTAGCCCTCAGACCGGCCCATACGCAGAAAAATAAAAAAGTTATAGGGGTCAGAAAATGAGAATTTTTAACGTATCAATTTTCCTGCATGTAGTTATGATTTTTTCTAGAAGTACGGCAAAATCAAACCTATATAAGTAGGGTATCATTTTAACCGTATGGACCTACAGAACAAAGATAAGGTGTAAATTTTACCGAAAAATGCAACAAGGCTCGCAAGGGGTACATTGCAGTCTCACACTAAGGCCAGCTATTTGTGTTAAACCAACTTCACAAGCTCAGTAAAGACAGTTAACCTTAACCTTACACTGGAGTGTTTATTGACTCATCGTGTCTGGCCCAGGAAGACTGCTTCCCACCTTCGGACCGTGGTTCGGAAAAATGGTGCCCAAGCGTCACAAAGTGAAAAAGGTAAGTTGACCAACACCAATTGGTCGCCACAAAGTTTTGGCGCCACGAACAGGATAATTCCCTCATCATGCACCAACACCATATATTGAGCATTGAGGAGATCTGTGCAGTTCTTGAAAACTGTTGCTGCAGGGGAAATGTAACGTTACATGCATATTCCAAATAATATGCTCCAAATAAATATTCAGCCATGTACTACATGGATATGTCTGATGCGCCAGATGGGGAGTAGCTCTATTATAGTGGCTTTCTTTTCTTGGTCATAGAGGGAAGCCCTTGAATGGAAAAGCCCTACCCTGGTATGCTGTTGGATTCATTCTTTGCTAATATTTCACATTTAAAATGAAAAGACTCTAATGCCCTTAAACCTCATCCTCTGAACCATAGCATTCAGAATTGAACACATAGCTATTTGCTCTGCAGCACTCTGAACATGTTACGTTGTTGCATAGCAACCTAAACTATTGTCTGCGAGTGACACATGCAGATCACACACTGCTGGCGAGGGATACAAGCAAACAACACACAGCCAGAGAGGGACACAAGATCACACACTGCAAGAGAGAGGCACAAGCGGGTCACACACTGCCAGAGAGAGACACAAGTAGATCACACACTGCCAGAGAGGGACACAAGTAGATCACACACTGCCAGAGAGAGAGAGACAAGCAAATAACACACTGCCAGAGAGGGACACAAGTAGATCACACACTGCCAGAGAGAGAGAGACAAGCAAATAACACACTGCCAGAGAGGGGCACAAGCAGATCACACACTGCCAGAGAGGGGCACAAGCAGATCACACACTGCAAGAGAGAGACACAAGCTGGTCACACATTGCCAGAGAGGGGCACATGCAGATCACACACTGCCAGAGAGGGGCACAAGCAGATCACACACTGCCAGAGAGGGGCACAAGCAGATCACACACTGCCAGAGAGAGACACAAGCGGGTCACACACTGCCAGAGAGGGGCACAAGCAGATCACACACTGCCAGAGAGGGGCACAAGCAGATCACACACTGCCAGAGAGGGGCACAAGCAGATCACACACTGCCAGAGAGAGACACAAGCGGGTCACACACTGCCAGAGAGGGGCACAAGCAGATCACACACTGCCAGAGAGGGGCACAAGCAGATCACACACTGCCAGAGAGGGGAACAAGCAGATCGCACACTGCCAGAGAGGGGCACAAGCAGATCGCACACTGCCAGAGAGGGGCACAAGCAGATCGCACACTGCCAGAGAGGGGCACAAGCAGATCACACACTGCAAGAGAGAGACACAAGCAGATCACACACTGCCAGAGAGGGGCACAAGCAGATCACACACTGCCAGAGAGGGGCACAAGCAGATCACACACTGCAAGAGAGAGACACAAGCTGGTCACACATTGCCAGAGAGGGGCACATGCAGATCACACACTGCCAGAGAGGGGCACAAGCAGATCACACACTGCCAGAGAGGGGCACAAGCAGATCACACACTGCCAGAGAGAGACACAAGCGGGTCACACACTGCCAGAGAGGGGCACAAGCAGATCACACACTGCCAGAGAGGGGCACAAGCAGATCACACACTGCCAGAGAGGGGCACAAGCAGATCACACACTGCCAGAGAGGGGCACAAGCAGATCACACACTGCCAGAGAGGGGCACAAGCAGATCACACACTGCCAGAGAGGGGCACAAGCAGATCACACACTGCCAGAGAGGGGCACAAGCAGATCACACACTGCCAGAGAGGGGCACAAGCAGATCACACACTGCCAGAGTGGGGCACAAGCAGATCACACACTGCCAGAGAGGGGAACAAGCAGATCGCACACTGCCAGAGAGGGGCACAAGCAGATCGCACACTGCCAGAGAGGGGCACAAGCAGATCGCACACTGCCAGAGAGGGGCACAAGCAGATCACACACTGCAAGAGAGAGACACAAGCTGGTCACACATTGCCAGAGAGGGGCACATGCAGATCACACACTGCCAGAGAGGGGCACAAGCAGATCACACACTGCCAGAGAGGGGCACAAGCAGATCACACACTGCCAGAGAGGGGCACAAGCAGATCACACACTGCCAGAGAGGGGCACAAGCAGATCACACACTGCCAGAGAGGGGCACAAGCAGATCACACACTGCCAGAGAGAGACACAAGCGGGTCACACACTGCCAGAGAGGGGCACAAGCAGATCACACACTGCCAGAGAGGGGCACAAGCAGATCACACACTGCCAGAGAGGGGCACAAGCAGATCACACACTGCCAGAGAGGGGCACAAGCAGATCACACACTGCCAGAGAGGGGCACATGCAGATCACACACTGCCAGAGAGGGGCACAAGCAGATCACACACTGTCAGAGAGGGGCACAAGCAGATCACACACTGCCAGAGAGGGGCACAAGCAGATCACACACTGCCAGAGAGGGGCACAAGCAGATCGCACACTGCCAGAGAGGGGCACAAGCAGATCGCACACTGCCAGAGAGGGGCACAAGCAGATCGCACACTGCCAGAGAGGGGCACAAGCAGATCGCACACTGCCAGAGAGAGAGAGACAAGCAAATAACACGCTGCCAGAGAGGGGCACAAGCAGATCACACAATGCTGGCGAGGGATACAGAGTCTCAGAACGGCAACAAGGCTCGCTGCACTCTTACACTAAGGCCAGCTGTTTGTGTTATACCAAGTTCACAAGCTCAGTAAAAGCAGTTAATTCTTCCACAGAATTCAGGTGCAGCAGCTTTTACAAAGGCCAAGATTTATCATTTATCAGACAAAACTGGATTTCCCATAGCAACCAATCACAGCTGAGCTTTTATTTCTTAAAGGGGTACTCCGGTGGTAAACTTTTTTTTTAATCAACTGATGCCAGAAAGTTAAACAGAATTTTAAATTACTTCTATTAAAAAATCTTAATCCTTCCAGTGCTTATTAGCTGTCGAATACTACAGAGGAAATTATTTTCTTTTTGGAATCCATTGCTCTCTGCTGACATCACGAGCACAGTGCTCTCTGCTGACATCTCTGTCCATTTTAGGAACTGTCCAGAGCAGCATATATTTTCTATGGGGATTTTCTCCTACTATTGACAGTTCTTAAAATGGACAGATGTGTCAGCAGAGAGTTCTGTGTTCCAAAATGAAAAGAATTTCCTCTGTAGTATTCAGCAGCTAAGTACTGGACTCCCGCGATCAGGCATTTTATCCCCTATCCAAAAGATGTGTAAGCACCGGAGTAGCCCTTTAACTGTGATGGCAGTGACTGGTTACAGTCTGCTCACCTCCTTTCACTACGGCTTCTTTGAGAGGGGCATAGTGAGCTGACTATAACTGTTCACTGTTACTGTTTAACCAGTCAAAACCACCACAATTAAAGTCACTTTTCAGCTCTCTGTTACATCGTAGAGAGCTCAAGAGTAAAGTGTTGGGCTGTAATTCTCCAGACCTGTCAGGTCCCGAGGCCCCCGGTAACTGACAGGTTCACTTTTAAAAACAGTTTTGCTGAAGAGTTAACCTGTGTAGCGTGTAGTAGCGCTGTGTGGCGTTACCCCCTAGTCCTATGCTGCACTGAAGGATGACTCCATCTGTTACTTCAGGAACCAGCATGATGCTATGAGGTCCATGTGAACACTAACCCCGCAGGCTGAATGGTTGAGAGAGTTAAAGGGGTACTCCAGTGGAATTTTTTTTTTTTTAAATCAACTGGTGCCAGAAAGTTAAACAGATTTGTAAATCACTTCTATTAAAAAATCTTAACCCTTCCAGTACATTTTAGCAGCTGTATACTACAAAAGAAATTCTTTTCTTTTTGAATTTCTTTTTTGTCTTGTCCACAGTGCTCTCTGCTGACACCTCTGTCCATGTCAGGAACTGTCCAGAGCAGGAGAAAATCCCTATAGCAAACCTTTGCTGCTCTGGACAGTTCCTGACATGGACAGAGGAAAATAATTTCCTCTGTAGATTACAGCTGCTAAAATGTACTGGAAGGGTAAAGATTTTTTAATAGAAGTCATTTACAAATCTGCTTAACTGTCTGACACAAGTTGATTTAAAAAAAATGTTTTCCACCGGAGTACCCCCTTAAAGAAAGGTGATCCTTCACACAAGAACTGAAACCTAGACTCAAGACCTGAGACGATGAGGTCCCAAAAAATATTTATACACTATAGATTTGTAGAATATTTATAGACTACCAAGTATACCAATAAATGACAACAACAAGAACTTGAAACTGTAAGGCTGGGTTTACCCTATGGAATTTCTAGCCTGACAAAACCCATTCCGAGATTTCGAGCTATTAGACTATTAAAACTAATGAAAAAACCAGTGGTACTTGTGCTAGAGCTGGTAGTCCATTTAAACATTATAAAACCCAGCGTATTCTGTGCAATCCAAGTGTCAAAAAGGTGGAACCAAGCTGCTGAAGTGTCACTGCTTGATGCACTTTTCCCTCCCCTCCCTATCCCTCCCTTATAATAAAAGCCTTATGCCTTATTTCAGGCTGACAGATTCCCAATAAAGTGTGACTGTCATCAAAATAATTTTTGCTCCAATAGCCACTTGAGACAACTATTTTAAGATTGAGCTTTGCCGTCAAATCGCATATCTACTGCCCAGCATGAATTTACAGTAAGGGCTTGTTCATACCGATGGATCCGCAGCATATTTTACGCTGCAGATCTGCCGACAATGGACCCTACAGTGTGACTCCAGATGTGCCTGCTCGGAGCGGCAATCTGCCACTACGAGCAGACACACTGCAATGTGCGAGTCGCCTAGCTCAGGGAGCAGGGGGAGCGGCCGCGATAAGTGCGAGTACACCGCACATACGTGCGGCGACTCTCACATCGCAGCGTGTCTGCTCTTAGTGGCAGATTGCCGCTCCGAGCAGGCACATCTGAAGGCACACTATAGAGTCCATCGTCAGCCAATCCGCAGCGTAAAATACGCTGCGGATCAATTTGTGTGCACGAGACCTAAACAGCGATGTCCTTACCTTGATGCATTACTTTGCTGGGCTGTGCACTGCAGTTAAAGGGGTACTCCAGTGAAAACCTTTTTTCTATTAAATCAACTGGTGCCAGAAAGTTAAACATATTTGTAAATTGCTTCTATTAAAAAATCTTAATCCTTCCAGTACTTATTAGCTGCTGAATGCTACAGAGGAAATTCCTTTATTTTTGGAACACTGATGACATCACGAGCACAGTGCTCTCTGCTGACATCTCTGTCCATTTTAGCAACCGTGCATAGCAGATGTATGCTAAGGGTAGCATAGTGGCTTAGTGATTAGCACTGCTACCGTGCAGTGCTGGGGCCTTGGGTTCAAATCCCACTAAGGACAACAATAAATAAAGCGTTATTATTATTATAATAACGTCAGCAAAGAGCACTGTGCTCGTGATGTCATCAGAGACCATTCCAAAAAGAAAAGAATTTCCTCTGTAGTATTCAGCAGCTAATAAGTACAGGAAGGATTAAGATTTTTTAATAGAAGTAATTTACAAATCTGTTTAACTTTCCGGAGCCAGTTCATTTAAAAGAAAAAAAGGTTTTCACCGGAGTACCCCTTTAACTCACACTGCTGAGCAGTGCTGGTTAACTCTTTGTGGGGTATACACACCACAGCCATCTATAGATAGCTGTATATACTGTGTAGAGTAGAAAGACATCCACTTACCAACCTGTATCCTGTCCTGCCTGGTCTGCTGTAAACCCACCCCTTAGTGATGGCATCATTAAAGGTGGAGCTGCAGCCGGAAGCCAGAGAAGTGAGTATGGCTGCCTGGGAATTATGGGGGTTGTAGTTCAGCAACAGATGGAGGTTCCCAGCTGTTGGGAACACACTGGTTAATGGGTGCTCTCCCTCATTATTTACCAAGGTGGATAAGGACCATTGTTAATGGCCCTCCCTAGCCTAAATTATGCCAACTTGTTACCGCCTAGGCCCAGAAGTTCCAGTTTTGATCCTTTGGGCCTGTTGGTGCAAGCTCTTCCTATTAACACTGTGGCGGAGGGTAACAGTTTAATAATTGGGGTTTAGCAATAGCTTTTTATGGCACTAACGTTAAGCCCCAGCTTAGTGATAGATTTCTTCTATAAGACAGCTTCCACCAGAGGTGTAGCTTCTGGGCTCTGATGCCAATTAAAATACTGGTCTCTTATGGGGAAGATGTGCTTTGGGGCCCCCTTATGCACCAAGGCCCCTGTGGGACTACTACCTCTGCTACCTTTATAGCTACACCTCTGACTTCCACTAGTAAGCTTGAAAATGAATATAAAAAAAACATGGCACATCAAGTTTAAAACAGCTGGAGTCTCCATGTTGGGAAGACACTGTGGGAAGGGTCTGTACACATTATACAAAATATACAGTGTGAACAAAGCCTTACCACTTACCAAGGGCTGGCTCCCTGGCTGTAGCCCTACCTCTAATGACATCATCACTAGAGATGGGGCTGCACCAGAGCAGGATCCAGGACTTGGTAAATGGGCATCGGCTTCTGTATACAAGTATATCCAGCTCTCAGCCCAGCAAATGGTTACAGGAAATCAGTGAATCGCAGCAAAATGCTGGGGTCAGGGGAAAAATGCCAAACCCAAAAAACGCTAAGTGAGGACACATCAAAAAAAAATGTTGTGTTTTTGTGTTTTCCTCCTTATCTTTTAAAAACCATAACTCTTATGTTCATATCTACAATTTTTTTTGCCCGACCAATTGTACTTTGTAATGATAGCTTTTAGTTTACTGCTAAATGTAATGTGAAACCAAAAAATTATTATTTATGGTGGGAAATTAAAGGGGTACTCCGATGGAAAACTTTTTTTTTAAATCAACTCGTACCAGAAAGTTAAAAAGATTTGTAAATTACTTTGATTAAAAAATCTTAATCCTTCCAGTACTTATTAGCTGCTGAATACTACAGAGGAAATTCATATCTTTTTGGAACACAGTGCTCTCTGCTGACATCACGAGCACAGTGCTCTCTGCTGACATCTCTGTCCATTTTAGGAATTTTCTCCTACTCTGGACAGTTCCTGAAATGGACAGAGATGTCAGCAGAGAGCACTGTGCTCGTGATGTCAGCAGAGAGCTCTGTGTTCCAAAAAGAAAATAATTTCCTCTGTAATATTCAGCATCTAAAAAGTACTGGAAGGATTAAGATGTTTTAATAGAAGTCATTTACAAATCTGTTTAACTTTCTGGTACCAGTTGATTAAAAAAAATATAAAAAAAGTTTTCCACCGAGTACCCCTTTAAAAAGAAAAACACAATATTGCAAGTTTGGGTGGTCTTGTTTCTATGCAGTGCATTTTATGGTAAAACATGGCATGTTATCTTTATTCTGTGAATACAATTAAAATAATGTCTAATTTATATAGCTTTTCTAATATTGAATTTCTTTTGAAAAAGGTAAAACTTTTCTTTTTTTACAAAATCAGTATGTTTAAAATTGTCCTATTCTGACCCCTTTAGTTTTTGTTTTCTTCCGTATATGGGGCTGTATAGATGGGACTTTTTTTTAGCACTTTTTATTAATTTTAGTTGGGATATATGATGTGACCAAAAAACCGCATTTCTTAGAGATTGTATTTCTCTCGGAAAATCTGTTCCGCTTTGTCCTGTGTCTACAAGACAAGACAATTCTAGTGTATGAATGGAAGAGTAGGGAGCTCCGCCCACCAGCTTTGAGAGAACTGCAAATTAGAGATGAAGCTTGCAGAGCAGAGATCTGCTAAAAAAAAAAAACATATGCAAATATTATAATGGACAGAAATAGTTCTGATTCTCATGAATACATACAGGTCAGCATATCCCAAAGAGTCACCTAGAATGACAGGTACACTTTAAGTCCCAGACAATAAGGGCATACAGGTGTGCTCTTTGCTGCCTAGGGGTTAAAGGGCAACTCTGGGCAAAAAGAATTCCCTGTCTGGCATTAATATACCATTCTTAAACATGTGAGCTAATGCTACTTTCACTGGGTAGCTTTATCTCCCAGATAAGTAGCACATTTTGGGCAGGTTATTCTCTGCATCCCCTGTGGTTACTAGAATTTACAGTTTACTATGTATCTCTGAGACTCACGTTGAATGTGTCACAGAGACACAAAGTGACTTTCATACCATACAGCTCTCACGTTGTCATGGAGCGGGACCAGCACAGCATCTTAGATAGAACATGAAGCCAATGAGGGAAGCATCAGCCCACGTGTTAGAGTACCTGTAACAAAAAAAAAATATGTTATCGGCTGGGGTCTGTGTATTCAGATGTGACCGGGGATGTGAATGAGCCAGGAATGGCAGTGCTCCCCTTTTCCAGCCTCAAATTGAAAATCAATCTAGGTCACGAGACTTAGAGACGGGAAAGGACTTACTAAGCACATACTTCTGACTGACTGAATGAATGCTCAGACCCCGACTGCTGACAACGTTTGATATGTCACTATGACATATCAAAGGTTTTTCTAAATGACAGGTACCATTTAAGCTTGACATGTTATTGCTGGACAGGGAGCCATCCTTTAACTTGAGTGTAATGCTAAGTTTCCACTTGTTTTTTTTGACAGTTTTTGGAAAAGTGTCACTGCAGTTTTTGAGCCAAGGTCAGAAGTGGATAAGGAAGAAGAAGTGTAAGTCCTTTCTTTATATGTCCTATTCCTTTTCAATACATTTCTGGCTTTGGCTCAAAAAAGTGTAAACTTAGCCTAATACAGGCACATTTTTATGTCCCCAGTTGGAGATCCATGATGCTGCTAATTCAGTTGATGAGATTTGCAGTTGGGATCTGTGATACAGTATTGTGAAATGGACCTGAGGATGAGCATGATGTACTGATGTATAACTAGGTGAAACAACAAAAGAACAGTATAGTATTGTGGCCATTATCTAACATAAGACCAGTAAGGCATCTGGAAAAAAAATAAATAAAAAAAAAATAAAAACAGAGGGCTGAAAACCTAGTTTGGGCTCCAGAATTTGGGGGGACATCATTGGCCAGATTGGGGGTAGGTTGGGGGATGGGGTGCAAGCTGGGGAACAGTGGACATAGTGGCAGTAAGACCGTAGGACCAGAAGAGGTGGCAACAGAGTAGGGGACATGTTGAGATAGGAACAGAGTAAGGATAATGGGACAGTAAGAGCAGAAGAGATAGGGAGCAAGAGACATGGGCAGATGGACACAGATCTGTTAGATAGGGACAAAACTGGGACATAGTGTGATGAGGACAGAGCTGGAACATGGGTAAGGCAGGTAAATGTGGTGGGGTCGGAAGGGGATAGCAGGGTAGGAGGCACCAAAATGCACCTTTGCCTTTGTAGATAGAAACTAGAGATGAGCGAACTTTTCAAAAATTTGATTCGGCCGATTCGCCGAATTTTCCGATAAAGTTAATTTCGATCCAAATTTTTTTGCGGCGAATCTATATCAAAAAAGGTTTTTTCTAGCCCACATACAGCCTCTATAGGGGTATAGAACACTTTGCTGTGTTGTAAAACGCATATGTAGGGTGCTGGGTTAGTGAAATAATACTGTTATTCAGAATAACAGTGGGTGCTACCCATGAGAAAATTTGAAATTCCCAGACCCAGGCCCAGCAGCGCCATCATTTTTTTATTTTAAATTTAAAACAACCTTTGCGTGTCCGGACCCAAGCGTGTGGGTACGAAGGACCAAATCCAACAAGCCCCCACAGGGCTCATGTGGCCGTGAGATTTAGGCGCAACGTCTCCATTTGCCCTGACCGGCCATTTGTTCCGAGACTTCTCGCCAAGGCAAACCATGTGAAGAACAACGTGACACCGCCATGACCTGCACACATGGTATGCTGAAGGGCCACTGAGACTTGTCCGGGCAGTGGAGGCTTAAGACACAGTGGAGGATGGGGAGGCGGAGTAGCACACTGTCGCAGGACCAACGGGCTGACAGAGTGTAGAAGGAAGCAGCATTGAGTACACACCAGGGCATCAGAATTCCAAAGTAAAAACAACCATTTTTAAAATAATTTTAGGAATATTTAGGACAGCGGGTGCTACCTTTATATTGCCTGAAGGACACAGCCTGGAGTTCGCTGATGCATGAGTACACACTAGGGCTTCACAATCCCTCCAAAAAAACACAACAATTGTAGAAATTTATGAAGAAGACTTTTGGATAGCGTGTGCTACCTATGAGAAAATTTGAAATTCCCAGACTCAGGCCCAGCAGCGCCATCAGTAAACCATATATTGCCTGAATGACACAGGCTGGAGTTGGCTGATGCATGAGTACGCACCAAAGCTTCACAATCCTTAATAAAAAAGACAAACATTTTTGACGAAAAATGTTAACAAATATTTAGGACAGCGAGTGCTCTCTATATATTACCAGAATGACGCAGCCTGGAGTTGGCTGCAGCATGAGGAGACCATTGAAATGTGTGATTTTTTTATTTGAATCAAAATTTGAGTCCCGGACCCCACCGTGTGGGTACAAAAGGACGTAATCTCACAAGCACCCACAGGGCTCATGTGGCCGTAAGATGTAGGCGCAACGTCTCCATAGCCCTGACCGGCCATTTTTGGTTTTTGTACCTTTGTTTAAGAACAAGCGCATATCCAAGAGTCCAGAAGACTCTATAATGCAGGACGGTGGACCATCAAAAGACATTCTTCTATAAAATAATTTTTTATGAAATAAAGAAGCAGAGTTCATGCCTCTGCGTATTTTTTTTTTGAAAATTTTACTTAAAAAATCACATGCAACAATCGTTCAATGGTGTAATGATTATTATTGTGGAAAATTCAAGTTTATTACTGTGATAATTATCAGAAAAAATAAAAATAAAAAAGACTACCCAAGAGTGTTTAATAACCCCATACATTGCACCATAAATGTTGAAATTTAAATTAAGCATGTATGTACGTATTTCAAAAATCCTTAAATGAAAGGCCCAAGCCCAGAAGCATCATGAAGTCAAGTAGTTCCTGAAAGACACAGGAGCAGTCAGGAGTAGGCATCAGTAGTACCCAAGAGGCTTTAATAACCCCTTACATTGCACGATCACTCGCGAGATCGAGCAATAACAGGTGTTTTAGATGTCCGGGGCTACACTGAACAGACCAGCGTGTGTCTATCTTTCACCGACAGGTGCGGGTAACCCGCTGAACCCCATTCGCGATAGGGATCAGGGATTGCAATTATTTGCCAGGAAAGAAGAATCACAACTAAGCGCGGGTCATAAGCTCGGGTTCATTAAGTCCCGCCCTTTGTACACACCGCATGTCTCTACTACCGATTGGATGGTTTAGTGAGGTCCTCGGATCGGCCCCAGCGGGGTAGGAGAAGGCCCTAGCAGAGCGCAGAGAATTTAAAGATCATTGTTGAAATTTCCATTAAGCATGTATTAGCTACTACTAAACTTCCAAAAATTGAAGGCTCAAGGCCTGAGGCATCAGGGAGGCAAGTAGTTCCTGAAAGACACAGGATGAGCCAGGAGCAGGCAATCGCAGTACCCAAGAGGGTTTCATAACCAACCCCTTACATTTAAAGATGAATGTTGAAATTTGCATTAAGCATGTATTTAGCTACTGCTAAACATCCAAAAATTGAAGGCCCAAGGCCTGAGGGCAGGGAGGCAAGTAGATCCTGAAAGACACCGAATGAGTATGGAGCAGGCATTCACAGTACCCAAGAGGGGTTCATAACCCCTTACATTTAAAGATCAATGTTGACATTTGCATTAAGCATATATTTAGCTACTGCTAAACATCCAAAAATTAAAGGCCCAAGGCCAGAAGCATCAGTGAGGCAAGTAGTTCCTGAAAGACACAGGATGAGCCAGGAGCAGGCAATCGCAGTACCAAAGAGGGTTTCATAACCCTAATTGATAACCCAAGAGGGTTTCATAACCAACCATAACTGGGAAATGTTGGTGTAGCAGCATGGTCAATCTACTCTGAGGCATCTGGCATTGGTGGCTGGAAATCCTGGCTGATCCATCCCTGATTCATCTTGACAAACGTCAGTCTCTCCACATTTTTGGTGGACAGATGAGTTCGTCTTGGGGTGACTATGGCCCCGGCAGCACCAAACACCCGCTCTGAGGGCACACTACTGGCCGGACAGGACAGCTTTTCCAGGGCAAATTCTGCTAGTTGTGGCCATAAATCAAGTTTTCTGCCCAGAAGTCCAGCGGATCTTCAATGGTTGTTGGCATGGCCATGTCAAGGTATGCTACCACCTGCTGGTTCAGGTCCTGCTCCATATCTACCTGCTGCTGATGAGTTGCTTCACTATGCGGGTGAATAAAGCTACTCATCAGCAACTGTAGACTCAGGCTGCTGCTGATTGAGCTGGTACTGCTCCTCCCACCCCTCCCCTCCCCAGCAGCCATGGCAGTGGAAGGTGAGCGCAGAGGGCCCCCCCGAGTCAGACCTGCGAGTGGATGGACCATGTGGCCGATAGGCATCAGCCAACTGACTAAGTAGAATCTCTCTGTAGTAGGTCAGTTTGTCCTCCCTCTCAGTGGGTGTAAAAAAAGGCCCCATTTTGGAACGGTATTGAGGGTCTAATAAGGTGGAGATCCAGAAGTCATCCCGCTGACGAATTTTGACAATTCGGGGGTCACTACGCAAGTAACTGAGCATGCATCGTGCCATTTGCGCCAGTGACTCTTAGGGACTACCTGCCTCCATCTCTACTGCCACGGTGTGTCTGGGTCCTCTGTCTCAACTTCCTCATAACCCTCCAGCTCCTCTGGCTGCTCCTGCTCCTCCTCTCCTGTCCGAAGACTAGAAACACCGGCCTTCTCATCCAACCTAAACTGTGCTCCGCTCTGTCCCTCATCATCCTCCTCCTCCAGTTCAGCCCCCACAGGGCTCATGTAGCCTTGAGATGTAGGCGCAATGTCTCCATTGCCGTGACCAGCCATGGTTTCAATAATTTGTTGAAGGAAATGTAGGAGTGGAATTACGTCGTTCATGGCGTAATCCAGGCGACTCGCAAATAATGTGGCTTCCTCAAATGGCCTCAGCAAACGGCAGGTGTCACGTATGAGCTGCCACTGGTTCATATTGAAGTTACACAGGGGAGTACTCCTATCTGCTTGGATCATCAAGAAATCGGTGATGGCTTTTCTTTGTTCGTATAGTCTGTCCAACATATGGAGGGTGGAATTCCAACGTGTGGCAACGTCACAAATAAGACTATGTTGTGGGATACCGTTCTGACACTGCAGCTCAAGGAAGGTGTGCTTGGCGGTGTACGGGTGGCTGAAGTGCATGCACAGTTTCCTTGCCATTTTCATGATGTTTTTGCAAATGGGGTGAAAACTTGAGGAAGTGCTTGACAACCAGATTAAACACATGTGCCATGCAGGGCGCATGTTTCACACTTCCTTGTCGCAGTGCGGACACGATGTTCTTCCCGTTGTCGGTCACCATGGTCCCCATTTCCAGATTTCGTGAAGTAAACCATACTCGGATTTCTTTACGAATGAACTTTAGCAGTTCCTCCCCTGTGTGACTCAGTTCGCCAAGGCAAACCATGAGAAGAACAGCTTGACACCGCCGTGCCCTCCCCACATGGTACGATGAAGGGCCACCGAGATTTGGACGTGCAGTGGAGGCCGAGGACACGGTGGAGGATGAGGAGGCGGCGTCACACACTGTAACAGGACCAACTGCCTGGGAGCGAGAGCATGGAGGAGGAAGCGGTGTGACCTGTCCAAGTTGCTGTTGTGGCTGTGCAGGAACCACATTTACCCAGTGAGCCGTAAAAGACAAGTATTGTCCCTGCCCGTAGTTACAGCTCCACACGTCGGCACTGCCGTGCTCTTTTGAACACACCGACAGGCTCAAGGACTGGCCCACCTTCTCTTGTACCAACTTATGCAGGGCTGGTACTGCCTTATTCGCAAAGAAATGACAGCTCCACCTCGGCTCAAGACATCAATTCTCTGAAAGGTGCAGAGTCCACCACTTGAAAAGGGAGGGACTGCAGCACCAGCAACTTTGACAGGAGCACATTCAACTTTTGCGCCGTTGGATGAGTGGGCGCATACTGTTGTCTCTTGGACATGGCTTCGCCGATGAATTGTTGGCGGAATGGCCGACTAAAAGCGGGAGAAGCAGGAGCAACAGAAGGAGGGTTTGACACACAGCTCCCTTCGGCTGAGGTGGTGGAGCCTTGGCTGGATGAAGGAGGAAGCGGATGGCCACTGGGTGATGCAGCAGGCTGGGCAACTACTTCGGAGCCACGGTTCTCCCAGGCCGCTTTATGGTGGCGAAGCATGTGTTAACGCAGGGCCATGGTACCGACATTGGGACCCTGGCCATGCTTCACCTTCTGCCGACAGATCTTGCATGTGGCTACGTGAATCTCCTCCGGATGCCTCATGAAAAACTTCCACACCGCCGAGTAGCTGATTTTCCCACCCGCAGTCCGCACTATTTGACTGCTACTGGCGACGTCTCCAGGAACCCCTGTTCCACTACCTCCTGGAAAGGTAGGCTGCCGCGAAGCAGGTGGCCTCCCCCAGGCACGTTTGGCTCCTGAATTTCCACTCCTGCCACCACGCTGACTGCCAACCGTGCTACCGCCTTGCTGCCTCAAGGGCAACCTCCATCTCTCTTCTCCTGATGATGATGAAGCCCCTTCTGCATCCGGCTCCCAATTGCGATCGGCTTCATCATCATCAACAGTTGTGTGCACGTCACTGATGTCCTCCTCAGATTCCCCAACAGTGTCTGCTTCAGGACCCTGAACACTTGCAACACCGCCTCCCACGTCACTCTCTGCATCACTACTTGGCCGCCTAGCGGAGCAGGCGGCGCATGTCTCCTCCCCTTCTTTGCTGTCCAGTAGCTGCTGACTGTCCTCCATTAGATCGTCCTAAGTAAATAGTGGAGCTGAACCCACAGCATAAGATACTTCTTTAGGAGAGGCAACTGCATAGGACAAAGGCAATGGGAGGACAGGGACTGCTCCCGGGCCATGTCAACTGAGGGTTGTGTCTGAGGAACCCACCGACTGTTGACTGGGGGTGTCAGATGTCACTTGTGATGATGTGGATGAGCGTGTTAACCAATCGATGACAACAGATGGGTTGCTGGTGGAGACACGACCGCTGGCTGATAATGGGAGCTCAGGACTCTCGCTGCAACTCCTGCTGCCACTTGCCCCAAGTCTGCTGCCAACTCTGCCTGAAGTATTTAGGCCTATGCCACTCCTCTGTGCATGTCCTGGCACTTCTCTGCCTGACATACTTAGTACATTTATGAGTGTATTACAATACGATACACTACTCTTTAAACAGTATTTGTCTAGAACAGCAGCAGGTGATTACTTACGGCTGTCCTTTCACAGTATGTAGGCCCTTGACAGATTAACAGGTACTAGATGGTACAATACTTGGATGTACTTATGCGGTATGCACTGATGAGGGCAGTAATATGCCTAACTATATGCAGAAAAAACTCTGTATTTTTGTAAAACACCAGCCGGTGGATACTATTGTTTGGACTTTGACGGTATGGAGCACTTTGACAGCTTAACAGGTACTAAATGGTACAATACTTGGATGTACCTATGCAGTATGCACTGATGAGGGCAGTAATATGCCTAACTATACGCAGAAAAAAACTCAGTATTTTTGTAAAACACCAGCCGGTGGTTGTAGTGTTGAGCGGCATAGACCATATTCAAATTCGCAATATTTCGCGAATATATGGATGAACATTCGTCATATATTCGCTAAATTCGCATATTCGTAATATTCACGTAAAATTTACGCATATGAGAAAATTTGCATATACAAAAATTTGCATAAACGAAAATTCGCATGTGCGAAAATTAGCATATGTGAAAATTAGCATAAGCAAATTTTCACATATGCGAAAATTCGTACGCCAGTCTCACACAGTAGTATTAGAGCCTTCTTTACACCACACAAGCTGGAAGCAGAGGGATGATCACTGTGAAGTGTACTGTGAAAAAACAAACAAAAAAACCCCGAATATTCGTAATTACGAATATATAGTGCTATATTCGCAAATTCGCGAACATGCGATATACGCGAATAAAATTTGCATTGCGAATATTCGCTAGCGACACTATGCAGTGGATACTATTGTTTGGGCTTTGATGGTATGGAGCACCTTGACAGCTTAACAGGTACTAAATGGTACAATACTTGGATGTACCTATGCGGTCTGCACTGATGAGGGCAGTAATATGAGTAACTATACGCAGAAAAAAATATTAAAAAAAAAAAGAACAGCCGGTGAATAGTATTGTTTGGACTTGCACAGTATGTAGCCAATGGCGTACGCGCAAAAAAATTCCAAAATCCAAAAAAGCGTATTTTGATCACTTTTTATACCATTAAAAAATGAATAAAAAGTGATCAAAAAGTCCAATCAAAACAAAAATCATACCGACAAAAACTTCAGATCACGGCGCAAAAAATTAGTCCTCATACCGCCCTGTACGTGGAAAAATAAAAAAAGTTATAGGGGTCAGAAGATGGCATTTTTAAACGTATACATTTTCCTGCATGTAGTTATGATTTTTTCCAGAAGTGCGACAAAATCAAACCTATATAAGTAGGGTATCATTTTAACCGTATGGACCTACAGAATAATGATAAGGTGTAATTTTTACCGAAATATGCCCTGCGTAGAAACGGAAGCCCCCAAAAGTTACAAAATGGCGGGTTTTTTTCGATTTTGTCGCACAATGATTTTTTTTCCGTTTCGCCGTGCATTTTTGGGTAAAATGACTAATGTCACTGCAAAGTAGATTTGGCGACGCAAAAAATAAGCCATAATATGGATTTTTAGGTGGAAAATTTGTAGGGTTATGATTTTTAAAAGGTAAGGAGGAAAAAACGAAAGTGCAAAAACGGAAAAACCCTGAGTCCTTAAGGGGTTAATGAAGCGATTCACGGCGATATTCGCATTCGTTGCGAATCAAATTTTTCATGAAATTCGTAATGAATTTGGGTTCGTCACCTTCAATTTGCTCATCTCTAATAGAAACTCTTGAACCAGACCAGATCATTACCCAGGAACCCCACCAGACTGATGTAGCCAGGGTCCCTGCACTTTTTCCACAACAGGATCACTGTTTCTATGAGCAGGATTCCTGCAGGACTTGACCCCTGAATACAGCACTATTCACATCTGCCATAAAAACAGGGACTTCTAATAATTGGTGAATGATTTATCCATATTCACACCTGCCTTGGAGACTGGTTACTACTTATTACGGTGAATGACATAGCCCTATTTACACCTGCCATAAGAGACCGGTGACTACTTATTACTGGTGGATGATATAGTACTATTCACACCTGCCATAAGAGACCGGTGACTACTTATTACTGGTGAGTGATATACTACTATTCACACCTGCCATAAGAGACCGGTGACTACTTATAACTGGTGAATGATATAGTACTGTTCACACCTGCCATAAGAGACCGGTGATTACTTATTACTGGTGAATGATATAGCCCTGTTCACACCTACCATAAGAGACCGGTGACTACTTATAACTGGTGAATGATATAGCCCTGTTCACACCTACCATAAGAGACCAATGACTACTTATAACTGGTGAATGATATAGCCCTGTTCACACCTGCCATAAGAGACCGGTGACTACTTATTACTGGTGAATGATATAGTACTATTCACACCTGCCATAAGAGACCGGTGACTACTTATAACTGGTGAATGATATAGCCCTGTTCACACCTACCATAAGAGACCGGTGACTACTTATAACTGGTGAATGATATAGTACTATTCACACCTGCGATAAGAGACAGGTGACTACTTATTACTGGTGATTGATAGCCCTGTTCACACCTACCATAAGAGACCGGTGACTACTTATAACTGGTGGATGATATAGCCCTGTTCACACCTACCATAAGAGACTGGTGACTACTTATAACTGGTGAATGATATAGCACTATTCACACCTACCATAAGAGACCGGTGACTACTTATAACTGGTGAATGATATAGCACTGTTCACACCTACCATAAGAGACCGGTGACTATTTATAACTGGTGGATGATATAGCACTATTCACACCTACCATAAGAGACCGGTGACTACTTATAACTGGTGAATGATATAGCCCTGTTCACACCTACCATAAGAGACCGGTGACTACTTATAACTGGTGAATGATATAGTACTATTCACACCTACCATAAGAGACCGGTGACTACTTATTACTGGTGAATGATATAGTACTGTTCACACCTACCATAAGAGACCGGTGACTACTTATTACTGGTTAATAGTGTTGAGCGGCATAGGCCATATTCGAATTTGTGATATTTCGCAAATATATTGACGAATATTCGTCATATATTCGCTAAATTCGCATATTTGTAATATTCGCGAAAATTTGCATATGCTACAATTAGCAGACACGAACATTCGAAAATGTGTGAAAATTAGCATATGCGAAAATTAGCATATGCGAAAATTAGTATATGCAAATTTTCCCATATGCGAAAATTCGTACACCAGTCTCACACAGTAGTATTAGAGCCTTCTATAGACCACACAAGCTGGAAGCAGAGAGGGATGATCACTGTGATGTGTACTGTAAAAAAAAAAAAAAAAAAAAAATATTCGTAATTACGAATATTTAGTGCTATATTCGCGAATATTTGCGAATTCGCGAATATGCGATATTCGCGATTAAAATTTGCATTGTGAATATTCGCGAGCAACACTAATCTTGATGCAAATTTTATTCGCGAATATCGCATATTCGCGAATTCGCAAATATTCGCGAATATAGCACTATATATTCGTAACCACGAATATTCGTTTTTTTTTTTTTTTTTTTTCCACAGTACACATCTCAGTGATCATCCCTCTCTGCTTCCAGCTTGTGTGGTGTAAAGAAGGCTCTAATACTACTGTGTGAGACTGGCGTACGAATTTTCGCATATGCTAATTTTCCGCATATGCTAATATTCGCATATGTGAATTTTTGCATACGCTAATTTTCGCATATACGGAAATTTGCATATGCGAAAATAAAACGCGAATATTAAGAATATGCGAATTTTGCGAATATATGAAGAATATTCGTCCATTTATTCGCGAAATATCGTGAATTCGAATATGGCCTAGGCCGCTCAACACTAGTCTTGTTTAGTGTTGAGCGGCATAGGCCATATTCGAATTTGTGATATTTCGCGAGTATATGGACGAATATTCTTCATATATTCGCAAAATTCGCATATTCGTAATATTCACGGTTTATTTTCGCATATGCGAAAATCCGTGCATGCGAAAATTTGCATATGCTAAAATTAGCATATGCGAAAAATTAGCATATGCGGAAATTTGCACGCCAGTCTCACACAGTAGTATTAGAGCCTTCTTTACACCACACAAGCTGGAAGCAGAGAGGGATGATCACTGTGATGTGTACTGTGGAAAAAAAAAAAAAAAGAATATTCGTAATTACGAATATATAGTGCTATATTCGCGAATATTTGCGAATTTGCGAATATGCGATATTCGTGAATAAAATTCGCATTACGAATATTCGCGAGCAACACTAGTGATGAATCTCCCCCATTGAGCCTGCCAGAGCCGCAGTGATCTGTGTAAGAAACCTATAGGCCCAGGCTGTTAGGGTCACCAAATGATATTACAAATACTGAGTGTCTGGTTAGGAGAAACAAATATAATGTACCCACAGGGAGTCAGCCATTTTTATAAAAAATTGCCAAAAATCCCTGAGATAAGTCATGCAGAATATGTTAAAAAGCTTTTTGGATTTTCAGCCAATCAGAAAGCAGCACTACTCAAATAGAACTCCCGTGAGGTCACACATGTGATGTCATAACCTTTGTCATCAGTGAGGGGCCTAAACTGTAGGAACCTAGGAATACACATTCATACCCGCCTGTGACTGGTAAGTATCACATCTTTTTGGTCTTTAGTGCAGTTCCATGTGCATTCCTAGAATAAACATGTAACTAATCTCTCTTTTCTTTTCCTATCTTAGATGCACACCTTCCAGGCTGTGGGGCAGCACATACACGGACACATTGGCCCAAATTCTAGAGGTAACCTCCTTTAGTATGCCCAGAGGAAGGGCAGTACAGTAGCCATGGATTCCCTACAGGTTTCCTCCCCTCTGGAGGTTTTTCCTGTCCTGAGTTAGTTACTGTCCGCTCTTTGTGAGTGATGGAGGTTACATAAAATCCCTACACAAACATTTTACTAAATAATAAATAAAGTTCCCCTTTGTTTAAACTGTTCTTTGACTTGTTCGACTCATTTATTTTATTTCTGTGTGTGAAAAATAGTGTTAGCAAAATGTGGATGACAGAAGTGTCCAAAACTGCTCTCCTGCCCGATCTGTACCATGTGATGAGGGGAGAGGCGGCTGATGCTGGGGGGTACAGTTGTCCAGGCAACCGTAGGGCACCCAGCAAGTTCTGATGTCTTATGCCCAGAAATGGTTGGCTACTCACTGTGTCAGAAGATTCTCATCCTATATATGAAGACCATCAGGAATCAAAACCTGTGGAGAGGAAAAGATGACCAGTTGCCTATAGCAACCAATCAGATCACTTCTATTTTTCAGAGGTCTTGTTGAGAATGAAAGAAGCAATCTGATTGGTTGCTATGGGCAACTGATCAACTTTTACCCTGCACGGGTTTTGATAAATCTCCCCAATAATTATTACAACCATGTCACACACTTAGGGTTGTCACCTGGCTGCTATTTTACCAGCACAGCTGGTATTTTAGACACCCTGACAGTATTTGTAATATAAAAATACCAGCAATTGAATGGCTGGTATTTATCTAAGCCCCCTGGGCTGTGATATGTAGAGATGGAGAGGCGGCGGCGATGACATGCGGCAGGCTCCATGGATCCTACGAAAGCCGGTGAGTAGTTGCCTAGCAACATCTGGAGGGCTACAGTTTGAGACCACTATACAGTTGTCACTAAACTCTAGCCCTCCAGATGTTGCAAAACTACAACTCCCAGCATGCCCAGACAGCTGTTTGGGCATGCTGTGATTTGTAGTTTTGCAACAGCTTTGAGGGCTACAGTTTGGAGATCACTGTGCAGTGGTCTCTAAACTGTGGCCCTCTAGATCTTGCAAAACTACAACTCCCAGCATGCCCACACAGCAGTTTGCTGTCTGGGCATGCTGGGATTTGTAGTTTTGCAACATCTGGAGGGCCACAGTTTGGAGATTACTGTGCAGTGGTCTCTAAACTGTAGCCCTCCAGATGTTGCAAAACTGCAAATCCCAGCATGCCCAAAGAGCAAACAGCTGTCTCGGCATGCTGGGAGTTGTAGTTGCATACCTCCAGCTGTTGCATAACTACATCTCCCAGCATGCCCTTCGGCTATCAGTACATGCTGGGAGTTGTAGTTTTGCAACAGCTGGAAGCACACTCGTTGGAAAATACTGAGTTAGGTAACATCTCCCTGACGAAGGAAGCTGTGCTTCTGAAATGCGTTGGAGGTATCTTGGATCTAATCCTGTACCGTAGTGACGTCACGACATCGGTATCCAGCAAACTGCGAACCGGGGCTACCACGGTAGAGAACGCCACCGGCCAGGACGTACTCCCGCAATCACCAACTAGGATCTTCGGTAAAAGGATACGCACTCTCCGCAACTTCTCAGAACAAGAGGAAGTGCGGGCATCACCGCCAAGAAAAACAATCACACAAAAACGCAAGCAAAACGCAAGTAAAATCTTTAAAGTGATTGCACTATAAGTCCAATATTCTGCGCACATCCATAGGTATATGTTTATAAGTGAACTAGACATCTATCCTGTATGTCTCAGTTAGATCTGCTCGTATCTAAATGGACATTCTTTGACTTGTAGTGCCACCAGCCAAACAACAGGATTTCACCACCAATAATATACTAATACAGCTAAATTCCTGGAACACGCTGGAACCCATATAAATAAGCATACCTACAGGTACATTCAGTACTGTTTCATTTATTTATTAATATATACACAATACGGTTAATAAATTATATATATATATATATATATATATCCCACATTTTTTCAGTGCACCCTAAAGAACAACTTAAAGAATAACCCTGCAAACAATTATACCACACTTACAGTTTGATCTTCTTCTTTTAGCCAGGTAGGTGTATCCACAATTTCAAGCATAAGCGCATACTGTAACATATATGTGTAATATACGCAAATATACACATATATATTGTATTAAGTTAACAGAACCTAACTGAAGGCTTTCCAACCAGTGTGCCTCCAGCTGTTGCAAAAGTACAACTCCCAGCATGCACAGTCTGTCAGTGCATGCTGGGAGTCGTAGTTTTACAACAGCTGGAGGTTTGCCCCACCAGTGCGAATGTACCCTAAAAACACTGCACTACACTACACTAACACATAATAAAGGGTAAAACACTACATATACACCCCCTTACACTGTCCCCACTAATAAAAATGAAAAACGTTTCGTAAGGGTGCGTTCACACGGGGGTATTTGTCAGCGGATCCGCAGCTGCGGATCCGCTGACAAAGGCCCCTAAATTTCTGCCCTCTTTGTGCCTGCTAATAGCGGCAATCCGCTGCTACCAGCAGACACACTGGGAAGTGCGAGACGCAGTGTATCCGCACATCCCGCACATCGCGGCCGCTCCCCCGGCTCCCTGAGCAACACAGAGAGCGGCCGCGATGTGTGTGAGTACACTGCAGGGTAACTCGCACATCGCAGTGTGTCTGCTGGTAGCGGCGGATTGCCGCTATGAGCAGGCAAAAAGAGGGCAGCACTTTAGGGGCCTTTGTCAGCGGATCCGCAGCTGCGGATCCGCTGACAAATACGCCCGTGTGAACGCACCCATAGGCAGTGTTTCCAAAATGGAGCCTCCAGTTGTTGCAAAACAACAACTCCCAGCATTTCCGGACTGACTGTCCAGGCATGCTGGGAGTTTAGCAACAGCTGGAGGCACCCTGTTTGGGAATCACTGGCATAGAATACCCCTATGTCCACTCCTATGCAATCCCTAATTTAGTCCTCAAATGCTCATAGCGCTCTCTCACTTCGGAGCCCTGTCATATTTCAAGGAAATAGTTAAGGGCCACATGGGGTATTTCCGTACTCGGGAGAAATTGCTTTTTCTCCTTTTACCCCTTATGAAAAGGAAAAGTTGGAGTCTACACCAGCCTGTTAGTGTAAAAAAATTAAAATTTTTACACAAACATGCTGGTGTTGCCTCATACTTTTATTTTTACAAGCGGTAAAAGGAAAAAAAGACCACCAAAATTTGTAACGCGATTTCTCCTGAGTACGGAAATACCCCATATGTGGGCGTAAAATGCTCTGCGGACGCACAACAAGGCTCAGGAGTGAGAGAGCGCTATGTACATTTGAGGTCTAAATTAGTGATATGCACAGGGGTGGCTGATTTTACAGCGGTTCTGACATAAACGCAAAAAAATAAATACCCACGTGTGACCCTATTTTGGAAACTACACCCCTCACGGAATGTAACAAGGGGTATAGTGAGCCTTAACACCCCACAGGTGTTTTGACGAATTTTCGTTAAAGTTCGATGCTCACTGGTACTTAAGGACCAAGGGCGTACCTGGTTGTGAGGCCCGGTCGCAATTGCGACCCTTGCAACCTCTATAGCTAAGCCACTGGGGACAAGGTAAAATTCAGAGGAGGTGAGGGAGATGAGAGGGAGATAAGAAAAGCATGAAGTAACCCCAACTAATAGCAAGCCTTTACTTCAGCCATGATCAGAGAATTCCTAAAGGACAATTCATTATCTTCCGGCGAAAAGCCACAAATCTACCGACCCTTCAGTAAGTGACTTTAATCTCAAGCCTAATATAGCGCAGACCTAAAACTACTAGTCCGGCCGTAAGAGTCAAGCATATATGCAATATCAAGTCCAGGCACTGCAAGCTGTGTGGTCCTATAAAGACTGTCTGTTAAACCTTTTAGGAGACTTTGGTTGAGCGCTGTGGAGATTGTACCACCTATCTTCAAGTTAGTAAAGCCTCCGTTAAACTGCAACCTAGTGTGGAGTCAATTCTTTCCTTACTAGCCTGTGGGGAGACAGAGTTCCCCAGACCTGTAGTACCCCGGGAGATATCAAGACTACAGTGGCGTCACGTGACATTAAGGGTTAATACCATCCGACCCTGGGTTCATAACCCCCCAAGAACCAAGTAGCTAATCCCAGCGTAGCGGTGGCTGCTGACCTCACCCGTGGCCACCACAGTAAAGTAAGCAGAGTACTCCTTTAAAAAATTTAGTTTTGAATCTAGGAGCCAGGATAAAAAGGCTTTTATTTTTTATTTTTTAAACAACCAGTGCAATTTTTCAGTTTTTGAGAGGTGGTTGTTTAACCGGTTGTCATCTAAGGACGAGCCGGCTCGTCCTGAGATGGCAACTAGAGATGAGCGAACTTTTCAAAAATTTAGATTCGGCCAATTCACCGAATTCTCCGATAAAGTTTGTTTCGTGCCGAATTTTTTCGTGGCGAATCTATATTAAAAAAGGCTATATCTAGCCTACATACAGCCTCTATAGGGGTATAGAACACTTTGCTGTGTTCTAAAATGCATATGGAGTGTGCTGGGTTAGTGAAATAATACTGTTATTCAGAATAGCATGCAGATTACCGGTCTCGCTTTTAGAATCACTGCCGCACAGCAGCACAATTACAGAGCCTGGTGGTGGCATCAGTGTCATGAGACCATATAGTGGCTGAATGACATAGCATGGAGGTGTTGGCAGCATGAGGAGACTATATAGTGGCTGAATGACACAGCGTGGAGGTGTTGGCAGCATGAGGAGACCATATAGTGGCTGAATGGCACAGCGTGGAGGTGTTGACAGCATGAGGACACCATATAGTTGCTGAATGACACAGCTGATTTGGAAGCTTGCTTCCGTCGCCCTATGCATTGACCCGATGTGGCATGTCCACAGCATGGACATGTTGTCAGCATGAGGAGACCATATAGTGGCTGAATGGCACAGCGTGGAGGTGTTGGCAGCATGAGGACACCATATAGTGGCTGAATGACACAGCTTGGATGAGGCTGAAGCATGAGGAGACCATATAGTGGCTGAATTACACAGTCTGGAGGTGTTGGCAGCATGAGGAGACCATATAGTGGCTGAATGGCACAGCGTGGAGGTGTTGGCAGCATGAAGACACCATATAGTGGCTGAATGACACAGCGTGGAGGTGTTGGCAGCATGAGGACACCATATAGTGGCTGAATGACACAGCATGGACATGTTATCAGCATGAGGAGACCATATAGTGGCTGAATGGCATAGCGTGGAGGTGTTGGCAGCATGAGGACACCATATAGTGGCTGAATGACACAGCTTGGATGAGGCTGAAGCATGAGGAGACCATATAGTGGCTGAATGACACAGTCTGGAGGTGTTGGCAGCATGAGGACACCATATAGTGGCTGAATGACACAGCATGGACATGTTGTCAGCATGAGGAGACCATATAGTGGCTGAATGACACAGCGTGGAGGTGTTGGCAGCATGAGGAGACCATATACTGGCTGAATGACACAGCTTGGATGTGGCTGAAGCATGAGGAGACCATATAGTGGCTGAATGACACAGTCTGGAGGTGTTGGCAGCATGAGGACACCATATAGTGGCTGAATGACACAGCATGGACATGTTGTCAGCATGAGGAGACCATATAGTGGCTGAATGACACAGCATGGAGGTGTTGGCAGCATGAGGAGACCATATAGTGGATGAATGGCACAGCCCGGAGTTGCCAGCAGCATGAGTAGGCACTAGGCCTTCACAATCCCTAAGATTAAAAGATGAATTAAGAAATTTAAAGAATTAAGAAATTTAAACCAAAGATTTTGGATAGCGGGTACTACCTATGAGCAAATTTTAAATTCCAAGACCCAGGCCCAACAGCGGCATCAGTAACCCATATATTGCCTGAATGACACAGTCTGGAGTTCTTCAGATGATTCTATGGCCAAATTATATGCTAAACTATATATACCTGCCCTGAGTGTTTTCCTAAGATTCTGCCTCCAGTTTCACAACTACAACTCCCAGCATGCCCTCACAGTCAATAGCTGTCAGGGCATGCTGAGAGTTGTGGTTGTGAAACAGCTGTAGGCACCATGTTAGGAAAACACAGGAGCACAGCATAGATGAGGTAAGGGCCGAAGTCGGCTTCCTGCTCGGCCTCAGTGAGCAGGATTGGAGACAGCAATATAACACTTTAGAAGGTAGGAAAAACATTTTAATAGGCGGTGGGGGTGGGGGGGGGATTTGGTAGGCTACTCTCTAACACACACATCTCTGCGCCCCCACCACCACCTAACAGGTAACCTCCTGTTATTATTCAGAGACTGTGCCTCCATGTATTAACCCCTTATACATTTTCATTTTTTGCTCCTTGCCTTTAAAAAATCATAACTCTTTCAATTTTGCACCTAAAAATCCATATGATGGCTTATTTTTTGCGCCACCAATTCTACTTTTGGGGGCTTCCGTTTCTACGTAGTATATTTTTCGGTAAAAATTACACCTTATCTTTATTCTGTAGGTCCATACGATTAAAATGATACCCTACTTATATAGGTTTGATTTTGTCGGACTTCTGTAAAAAATCATAACTACATGCAGGAAAATTAATACGTTTAAAATTGTCATCTTCTGACCCCTATAACTTTTTTATTTTTCCGTGTATGGGGCAGTATGAGGGCTAATTTTTTGCGCCGTGATCTGAAGTTTTTAACGGTACCATTTTTGCATTGATAGGACCAAAAATGCACTATTTTGGACTTTGGAATTTTTTTGCGCGCACGCCATTGACCGAGCGGTTTAATTAATGATATATTTTTATAATTCAGATTATGTTTATTTTTATTTACACTGTGTTTTTTTTTTTATTGGAAAAGGGGGGTGATTCAAACTTTTAATAGGGGAGGAGTTAAATGATCTTTATTCACTTTTTTTCACTTTTTTTTTGCAGTGTCATAGCTCCCATAGGGACCTATAACACTGCACACACTGATCTTCATCATTGATCACTGGTTTCTCATAGGAAACCAGTGATCGACGATTCTGCCGCATGACTGCTCATGCTTGGATCTCAGGCACTGAGCAGTCATTCGGCGATCGGACAGCGAGGAGGCAGGTAGGGGCCCTCCCGCTGTCCTGTAAGCTGTTCGGAATGCCGCGATTTCGCCGCGGCTATCCCGAACAGCCCACTGAGCTAGCCGGCAACTTTTGCTTTCGGTTTTAGCCGCGCGGCTCAGCTCTGAGCGCGCGGCTAAAGGGTTAATAGCGCACGGCGCCGCGATCGGCGCTGCACGCTATTAGAGGCGGGCCCGCTGTGATATGATGCGGGGTTACTGTGTAACCCCGCGTTATATCAGGAGAGCAGGACCAAGGACGTACCTGTATTTCCTTCGTCCTTAAGGGGTTAAATAATGTTTCTCTGTGCTGGCGCCTGTGAGAACATAAGATTGTTCTGCTAAGTCCATATGCAGAACCTTGTACTAATACAGAACCATGAGCTACAGGGATGTGGATCCACTGGTCCCAGCTACACCTCAGGTGCTTTTCCCCAGCTAGTATCTCAGCTTACACTGTCCTCTGGATTGCAGCAACAATGTCCTGTACAATATATTTGTATGTACAATTTCACTATACTGGATAATGTTAAGAATCCTCAATATTAACCCCTTAAGGACCCAGGCTTTTTCCATTTTTTCATTTTCAATTTTTCCTCCTTAACTTTAAAAAATCATAACTCTTAAAAATTTTCACCTAACATTATATATAATGGCTTAATTTTTGCGTCACTAATTCTACTTTGTAATGACATTAGTCATTTTACCCAAAAATCTACGGTAAAACGGGAAAAAAAATCAATGTGCGACAAAATTGATGAAAAAACACTATTTTGTAAGTTTTGGGGGCTTCTGTTTTTACGCAGTACATTTTTCGTCAAAAATGACAGCTTATCTTTATTCTGTAGGTCCATACGGTTAAAATGATACCCTACTTGTATAGGTTTGAATTTATATCACTTCCGAAAAAAATCATGAATACATGCAGGAAAATTTATACGTTTAAAATGGTAATCTTTTGACCCCTATAACTTTTTTATTTTTCTGTGTTCAGGGCGCTTTGAGGACTCATTTTTTGCGCCGTCATCTGAAGTTTTTAGCGGTACCATTTTTGTTCTGATCAGACTTTTTAATCACTTTTTATTCACTTTTTTGTGGTATAAAAAGTGATCAAAAATGCGCTATTTTGGACTTTTTTTGCGTGTACCCCATTGAACGAGCGGTTTAAAAAGCGGTATATTTTTATAATACGGACATTTATGCACGCGGCGATACCACATATGTTTATTTTTATTATTATTTACATAATGTTTTTTTTATTTTTGGAAATGCCGGGTGATTCAAACTTTTATTAGGGGAAGGGATAATTGAAAGGGTTAATGATATTTTTACACTTTTCTTATGCAATATTAAAGCTCCTATAGGGGGCTATAACATTGCATGTACTGATCTTTTACACTGATTGATCCATCTCCATAGGAATGGATCAATCAGTGTTTTCGGCGATTGAATGCTCAAGCCTGGATCTCAGGCTTGAAGCATTCATTCGGCGATCGGACAGCACAGGAGAAGGTAAGAAGACCTCCTCCTGTGCTACAGCTGTTCGGGATGCCGCGATTATACCGCAGCGATCCCGAACAGCTCCCTGAGCTAGCCGGGCACTTTTACTTTCGTTTTTAGCCGCGCGGCTCAGCTTTAAGCGCGCGGCTAAAGGGTTAATAGCGCGCGGCACAGCGATCAGTGCCGCGCGCTATTAGAGGCGGGTCCCGGCTTCACTATGACGCCGGGCCCACCGCGATATGATGCGGGGTCACCGTGTGACCCTGCGTTATATCGCAGGACCGGGATTCATGGCGTACGCATACGTCATGGGTCCTTAAGAGGTTAATGGACTGTCCAGGAATGTTCCAAGCCATGCTGTCCCTCATCCCCTCCACCCCATCCCCTGTCTGCTCACACACATCTCCCCCTCCACCCACCTCCTCGGTCTCCTCACACAGATCTCCTCACCCCCACCCCTCCCTTACACCCATCTCCACAGCTCACCTCCTCCTTCCCCGTCCTCGCTCTCTTCACTCCGCAGCCAGTTCTCTCCCTCCGCGGTGCTGATAAATCATGAGGAGGCCATAGTCAGTGTCAGAAATGTAATGGCAGGGTCGGAGGCAGGAAGACGTCAGGGTCTTGGAGAAGGCGTGTGTGCGTCTTTTCCCAGCAGCCCCAAGCCTCTCCGGCCCTGCAGTCCTTTTTAAAGGGCCCGCACCCGGCATAGGAGATGTGCTGGCAGCGACAGACTCCCCTTCCTCAGGCCCGGGCCCTCGGGCAGCACCCGAGTGCCCAACGTGCTGCACCACATAAAGCCCAATACATCTCACACCTTTACACCCTGTGGCACACCACAAGGGCATCTTGGGAGAAAAGAAATGAGGGGCAGCTTTTTGTGGTTTTTTTTTATTTTTGGCTAAAAAAAAACCTCAAACAAAAATTGCGTCTGTTCCTAGGCTTAGACTGGGATTAAAGGAAAACTGTTACCCATTCAGTCACACAAAACCCGATACACAGTTATGGTGCAGGTGAACATGAGACCGATGCGAGCTCTTTGACCGATATGCGTACCTGTAGTCCAGCGCGGCGTCCCTCTGAAGGTCCGCTTCTTCCTGCACTGAATTGCACGCTGGAGGCGGCCCGCCGGCTGGACTTGAATATTCATGGGCGCTGGCCATGTAAGTACTCAGTAGGCACAAGCGCTCACGTGACCAGCACCCACACCATAACCCGGTGTTTCGGGTTTAGTGTGGGTGAACGGGTGACTGTTTTCCTTCAAACACAGCTTATGTGTGGCCTTTTTCAAAGCCCACATTGCTTCATCTTTTTTCCCCCCCCTTCCAACAGATGTCTGTCCAGCTGTTGTTGCAAAACCACAACTCCCAGTATACCCTGACACTGACAGCCTAAAGCTGTCAGGGCATGCTGGGAGTTGTAGTTTTGCAACTGCTGGACAGCCACAGGGGGTCACTGATGCAGTATGTCAATCTCGGCCTATGCTGCCTGATCTTGAACTGGCAGCAGGAGCCACAACCACTTTAAATCAGTAAGCAGCGCTGGCTGCCGGGACGTCTGATGAATAATATACTTCCACTCCGTACCACAACGTCAGAGACGTCACTCGTCATACTTCACAGCAGCCAGCGCTGCCCATTGGGAGAGATTTATCAAAACCAGTCCAGAGGAGAAGTTGCTGAGTTGTCCATAGCAACCAATCAGATTGCTTCTTTAATTTTTTTAGAGGCCCTTTCATGGGCTATGGGCAACTTTGCAACTTTTTCTCTGGACAGGTCTTGATGAATCTCCCCCATTGAGCCTGCCAGAGCCGCAGTGATCTGTGTAAGAAACCTATAGGCCCAGGCTGTTAGGGTCACCAAATGATATTACAAATACTGAGTGTCTGGTTAGGAGAAACAAATATAATGTACCCACAGGGAGTCAGCCATTTTTATAAAAAATTGCCAAAAATCCCTGAGATAAGTCATGCAGAATATGTTAAAAAGCTTTTTGGATTTTCAGCCAATCAGAAAGCAGCACTACTCAAATAGAACTCCCGTGAGGTCACACATGTGATGTCATAACCTTTGTCATCAGTGAGGGGCCTAAACTGTAGGAACCTAGGAATACACACTCATACCCGCCTGTGACTGGTAAGTATCACATCTTTTTGGTCTTTAGTGCAGTTCCATGTGCATTCCTAGAATAAACATGTAACTAATCTCTCTTTTCTTTTCCTATCTTAGATGCACACCTTCCAGGCTGTGGGGCAGCACATACACGGACACATTGGCCCAAATTCTAGAGGTAACCTCCTTTAGTATGCCCAGAGGAAGGGCAGTACAGTAGCCATGGATTCCCTACAGGTTTCCTCCCCTCTGGAGGTTTTTCCTGTCCTGAGTTAGTTACTGTCCGCTCTTTGTGAGTGATGGAGGTTACATAAAATCCCTACACAAACATTTTACTAAATAATAAATAAAGTTCCCCTTTGTTTAAACTGTTCTTTGACTTGTTCGACTCATTTATTTTATTTCTGTGTGTGAAAAATAGTGTTAGCAAAATGTGGATGACAGAAGTGTCCAAAACTGCTCTCCTGCCCGATCTGTACCATGTGATGAGGTGAGAGGCGGCTGATGCTGGGGGGTACAGTTGTCCAGGCAACCGTAGGGCACTCAGCAAGTTCTGATGTCTTATGCCCAGAAATGGTTGGCTACTCACTGTGTCAGAAGATTCTCATCCTATATATAAAGACCATCAGGAATCAAAACCTGTGGAGAGGAAAAGATGACCAGTTGCCCATAGCAACCAATCAGGTCACTTCTATTTTTCAGAGGTCTTGTTGAGAATGAAAGAAGCAATCTGATTGGTTGCTATGGGCAACTGATCAACTTTTACCCTGCACGGGTTTTGATAAATCTCCCCAATAATTATTACAACCATGTCACACACTTAGGGTTGTCACCTGGCTGCTATTTTACCAGCACAGCTGGTATTTTAGACACCCTGCCAGTATTTTTAATATTAGGGTGCGTTCACACGGAGTAATTCAAGAGGAATTTACTCGAGTAATTGCTCTTGAATTCTCCGCTACAAACTAATGCACATCCCCTCTGCCCATTGACTTTAATGTTATTTCTGCTGGCCTGTTCACACTGCGGAAATTCTGCTAGCAGAATTCCGACACTGAATTCCGTTCCGCTTGAAGAAAGAACATGTTCAGTCTTCATGCGGAATCCGCTAGCAGAAATCAATTGAAGTCAATGATAAGAAAAAAATTCCGCCCGACAACGTTTTAATTCCGTGCAAATTACGCGCAAATTTCCTGTTTGTTTTTTTTTTCACCCATAAATTTTTCAGCGTGAATTACTCTTCATTTACTCCATGTGTACGCACCCTAAAAATACCAGCAATTCAATGGCTGGTATTTATCTAAGCCTCCTGGGCTTTGATATGTAGAGATGAAGAGGCAAGAGCTAACCCCGACCCTTCCCTCTGCCAGCTGAGCTCTGATTGGTGAAGATTTCTCCCTCAAACACAGGAGATCAGCACACAGCACAAAGGGAGAAGATTAACCGCTTAAAGACCACAGGCGTATGGGTACATCCATGCTCCCTGGTACTTAAAGGGGTAGTCCAGTGGTGAAAAACTTATCCCCTATCCTAAGGATAGGGGATAAGTTTGAGATCGCGGGGGGTCCGACCGCTGGGGCCCCCTGCGATCTCTCTGTACGGAGCCCCGGCTCTCCGCCTAGATAGCGGGTATCGACCCCCGCACGAGGCGGCGGCCGACACGCCCCCTCAATACATCTCTATGGCAGAGCCGGAGATTGCCGAAGGCAGCGCTTCGGCTCTGCCATAGAGTTGTATTGAGGGGGCGTGTCGGCCGCCGCCTCGTGTGGAGGTCGACACGCCCCCTTCCTGCGGGCTGTCGGGGCTCCGTACAGGAGATCGCAGGGGGCCCCAGCGGTCGGACCCCCCGCGATCTGCAACTTATCCCCTATCCTTAGGATAGGGGATAAGTTGCTCACCACTGAATCACCACTGGACTACTCCTTTAAGGACCAAGGGCGTACCTGAATACCTGCGAGAATTTCCAGCACCCCGCACGCCATGCTGGGCAAGGACCGGACCGGGATGACTGCTGATATTTATCTGCAGGCATCTTGTGCCAATGCCCAGGGGGGTCAGGACCCCCCCCCCCCCCATGTCGGTGATCGCCGCAAATTGCCGGTGAATTCACACCAGCGATTAGCGGCAATTCCGGGTCATACGGGTCTCCGCTAACCCAGTGACC
The DNA here is from genome assembly GCF_029499605.1 of Hyla sarda. Lineage (NCBI taxonomy): Eukaryota > Metazoa > Chordata > Amphibia > Anura > Hylidae > Hyla > Hyla sarda. The sequence continues at coordinate 147,521,337 of NC_079193.1, forward strand.
CTCCTATCCCTGCTATTGGGCGATCGAACCGTTGGTGACCAGCGCCGCAGGTCACTTACCCTCGGCAGCAATGCCCGACGGCGATCCTCGGCGGCGATGACATGCCGCAGGCTCCATGGATCCTACGGAAGCCGATGAGTAGATACCTTGCAACATCTGGAGGGCTACAGTTTGAGACCACTATACAGTTGTCTCTAAAATGTAGCCTTCCAGATGTTGCAAAACTACAACTCCCAGCATGCCCAGACAGCTGTTTGCTGTTTGGGCATGCTGAGATTTGTAGTTTTGCAACAGCTTGAGGGCTACAGTTTGGAGATCACTGTGCAGTGGTCTCTAAACTGTGGCCCTCTAGATCTTGCAAAACTACAACTCCCAGCATGCCCACACAGCAGTTTGCTGTCTGGGCATGCTGGGATTTGTAGTTTTGCAACATCTGGAGGGCCACAGTTTGGAGATTACTGTGCAGTGGTCTCTAAACTGTAGCCCTCCAGATGTTGCAAAACTGCAAATCCCAGCATGCCCAAACAGCAAACAGCTGTCTCAGCATGCTGGGAGTTGTAGTTGCATACCTCCAGCTGTTGCATAACTACATCTCTTAGCATGCCCTTCGGCGAACAGTACATGCTAGGAGTTGTAGTTTTGCAACAGCTGGAAGCACACTGGTTGGAAAATACTGAGTTAGGTAACAGAACCTAACTGAAGGCTTTCCAACCATTGTGCCTCCAGCTGTTGCAAAAGTACAACTCCCAGCATGCACAGTCTGTCAGTGCATGCTGGGAGTTGTAGTTTTGCAACAGCTAGAGGTTTGCCCCCCCATATGAATGTGCAGGGTACATTCACACGGGCGGGTTTACAGTGAGTTTCCTGCTTCAAGTTTGAGCTGCGGCAAATTTTCTGCCGCAGCGCAAACTGCTAGCTGGAAATTCACTATAAACCCCGCCAGTGGGAATGTACCCTAAAAACACTGCACTACACTACACTAACGCATAATAAAGGGTAAAACACTACATATTCACCCCTTACACTGTCCCCACCAATAAAAATGAAAAACGTATTGTAAGGCAGTGTTTCCTAAATGGAGCCTCCAGCTGTTGCAAAACAACAACTTCCAGCATTTCTGGACTGACTGTCCAGGCATGCTGGGAGTTTAGCAACAGCTGGAGGCACCGTGTTTGGGAATCACTGGCGTAGAATTCCCCTATGTCCACCCCTATGCAATCCCTAATTTAGTCCTCATAGCGCTCTCTCACTTTGGAGCCCTGTCGTATTTCAAGGAAACAGTTTAGGGCCACATATGGGGTATCTCCGTACTCGGGAGAAATAGCTTTTTCTCCTTTTACCCCTTATGAAAAGGAAAAGTTGGGGTCTACACCAGCCTGTTAGTGTAAAAAATGTTACACTAACATGCTGGTGTTGCCTCATACTTTTATTTTTACAAGAGGTAAAAAAAAAAAAAAGACCACCAAAATTTGTAACGCAATTTCTCCTGCGTACGGAAATACCCCATATGTGGGCGTAAAATGCTCTGCGGACGCAAAACAAGGCTCAGGAGTGAGAGCGCACTATGTACATTTGAGGCCTAAATTGGTGATTTTCACAGGGGTGGCTGATTTTACAGCGGTTCTGACATAAACGCAAAAAAATAAATACCCACATGTGACCCTATTTTGGAAACTACACCCCTCATGGAATGTAACAAGGGGTATAGTGAGCCATAACACCCCACAGGTGTTTTGAAGAGCCAGAGATACACGAGCGCTGTAAATAACCCTGCTGCATGTGCAAAGGGAGCAAGGGCACTGTGCAGGGTCCCCTTGAGATCAGACACTTATTCCCTGTTCTGTGGAAAGGGGATTAGGAGTAAAGTAGCGGAGTACTCCTTTAACAAATTTTGTTTTTAATCTAGGAGCCAGGATAAAAAGGCTTTTTTTTATTTTATTTTTTAATCAACCAGCGCAATGTTTCAGTTTTTGAGAGGTGGTTGTTTAACCGGTTGTCGTCTAAGGACGAGCCGGCTCGTCCTGAGATGGCAACCGTTGCATGGCGCTATTAACCGGCTTTTAACCCTTTAGATCGCAGCTGTCAAAGTTGACAGCGGTGTCTAAAAGGACATTTAAATCATCCCTGGTGGTCCAGCGGGGTGGATCGCCCCCCTGCAGCGCGATCGCAGGGTGGGGGGGGAGGGTACGGTGTCCGTTTTAGGACAGCATCAGCCGTCAAGCTGTACCTCGCTCATCCTTCAGCCAAAACTGCGTCCCGCCTCCTCCCTCCTCTGTCAGGAGTCATTCAAAACCTTTGTCATCCTTAAGTCTGTCATACCTCGGATGAAACTGAAAGTGCTGAGTCAGCAGAGCTTCAGTAGACCTGCTAGCACAGAGTTTGTGATTGGCTGCCAGCAAAGATACTGTGATTGGTTGATGGGAGCGTAGGTGTGTGTAGTCCTGCTCCACTGTTTGTGGATGCAAAATGTGGATGACAGAAGTGTCCAAAACTGCTCTCCTGCATGATCCTTACCATGCACGATCTGTACCACACTTCTTTACAAACCCTAATCCTCTAATGTACCCAGCTTTTCCCGATTCCTGCAAAACAAACCTGCGCTCTCAGCTTTTCCCCTATTCCTGCAAAACCTACAGTTATGTAGTCAGCTGTAGGTTTATCAGGAGTTGTGAAAAGCTGAGTCGAGAACTGTAGGTTTTTCAGGAATCCGGAAAAGCTGAGTACATAACTGTAGGTTTTGTAGGAATCGGGAAAAGCTGAGTACATAACTGTAGGTTTTTCAGGAATCGGGAAAAGCAGAGTATACAGCCGTAGGTTTTTCAGGAATCAGGAAAAGCTATGTACTCAGCTTTTCCCGATTCCTGCAAAACCTACAGTTATGTACTCAGCTTTTCCCAATTCCTGAAAAACCTACAGCTGAGTACATAACTGTAGGTTTTGCAGGAATCAGGAAAAGCTGAGTACATAACTGTAGGTTTGGCAGGAATCGGGAAAAGCTGAGTACATAACTGTAGGTTTTTCAGGAATCGGGAAAAGCAGAGTACATAGCTGTAGGTTTTGCAGGAATAGGGGAAAAGCTGAGAGTGTAGGTTTGTTTTGCAGGAATCGGGAAAAGCTGGGTACATGAGAGGATTAGGGTTTGTAAAGAAGTGTGTCAAAACAGTGGAGCGGGACTGCACACACCTACGCTCCAATCAACCAATCACAGTATCTTTGCTGGCAGCCAATCACACACTGTCTGTGCTAGCAGGTCTGCCGAAGCTCTGCTGACTCAGCACTTTCATTTTCGTCTAGGGAATGAGAGAGTTTAGGTTGACAAAGGTTTTGCCTGACGCCTGACGGAGGAGGGAGGAGGCGGGACGCAGTTTCGGAGGAGGCGGGATGCAGTTTTCGCTGAAGGATGAGGGAGGTTCGACTGAAAACTGACAGCGATTTGTCTGAGGGAGGAGTCGGGACGCCGTTTTGGCTGAAGGATGAGCGAGGTACGGCTGACGGATGATGCTGTCCTAAAATGGACACTGTAGGGGGGGCAATCAAATGCTGAGGTAGCCGGAGGGCTTACCTCTCCTCCTTTGGCTGCTGTGGCTCTTAGAATGATAAAGCCTGGCAGGACCAGCTTTATCAATCAAGCGCAGAGCCCACAGATCAATGTGGTTCTATGAAACCACATTGATCTGTATGAGAAATCTAATGATTCCGCCTAAAAGTCCCCTAAGGGGACTAAAAGTGTAAAAAAAAAAAAAAAAAAAAGTTTAAAAAAACACCCATTAACCCCTTCCTTATTAAATCACCCCCATTTTCCAAAATTCCATATAAAAAATATGTAACCATAATAGAAATAAACATATGTGGTATCGCCGTATGCGTAAATGTCCGAACTATAAAAATATATCATTGATTAAACCACACGGTCAATGGCGTACACGCAAAAAAATCCCAAAATCCAAAGTCCAAAATAGCATATTTTTGGTCAATTTTTATATAATGAAAAAATGAATAAAAAGCGATCAAAAAGTCCGATCAATACAAAGATGGTACCGCTAAAAACTTCAGATCACTGTGCAAAAAATTAGCCCTCATACTGTCCCATACGTGGAAAAATAAAAAAGGTTTAGGGGTAAGAAAATGACAATTTTAAACGTATAAATTTTCGTGCATGTAGTTATGTTTTTTACCAGAAGTGAGACAAAATCAAACCTATATAAGTAAGGTATCATTTTAACCATATGGACCTACAGAATAAAGAAAAGGTGTAATTATTAGGGTTGAGTGGCATAGGCCATATTCAAATTTGCGATATTTTGTGAATATGTGGACGAATATTCATCATATATTCGCTAAATTTGCATATTCGTAATATTTGCGTTTTATTTTTGCATGTGCGAACATTCGCGTATGCGAAAATTAGCATTTACGAAAATTTCCATATTCAAAAATTAGAGTAAGCGAAAATTTGCATATGCGAAAATACGCATATGCAAATTTTCGCATATGCCAAAATTTGCACGCCAGTCTCACACAGTAGTATTAGAGCCTTCTTTACACCACACAAGCTGGATGCAGAGAGGGGTGATCGCTGTGATGTGTACTGTGAAAAAAAAAAAACGAATATTTGTAATTACGAATATATAGTGCTATATTCACGAATATTCGTGAATTCGCGAATATGCGATATTCGCGAATAACATTCGCATTGCGAATATTCGCAAGCAACACTACTGGTGAATGACATAGCCCTGTTCACACCTACCATAAGAGACTGGTGACTACTTATAACTGGTGAATGATATAGTACTATTCACACCTACCATAAGAGACTGGTGACTACTTATAACTGGTGAATGATATAGTACTATTCACACCTACCATAAGAGACCGGTGACTACTTATTACTGGTGAATGATATAGTACTGTTCACACCTACCATAAGAGACCGGTGACTACTTATTACTGGTGAATGATATAGCCCTGTCCACACCTACCATAAGAGACCGGTGATTACTTATTACTGGTGAATGATATAGCCCTGTTCACACCTACCATATGAGACCGGTGACTACTTATTACTGGTGATTGATATAGCCCTGTTCACACCTACCATAAGAGACCGGTGACTACTTATTACTGGTGAATGACATAGCCCTGTTCACACCTGCCATAAGAGACCGGTGACTACTTATTACTGGTGAATGATATACTACTATTCACACCTACCATAAGAGACCGGTGAATACTTATAACTGGTGAATGATATAGTACTATTCACACCTACCATAAGAGACCGGTGACCACTTATAACTGGTAGATGATATAGCCCTGTTCACACCTACCATAAGAGATCGGTGACTACTTATAACTGGTGGATGATATAGCCCTGTTCACACCTGCCATAAGAGACCAATGACTACTTATAACTGGTGAATGATATAGTACTATTCACACCTACCATAAGAGACCGGTGACTACTTATTACTGGTGAATGATATAGTACTATTCACACCTGCCATAAGAGACCAATGACTACTTATAACTGGTGAATGATATAGTACTGTTCACACCTACCATAAGAGATCGGTGACTACTTATAACTGGTGGATGATATAGCCCTGTTCACACCTGCCATAAGAGACCAATGACTACTTATAACTGGTGAATGATATAGCCCTGTTCACACCTACCATAAGAGACCGGTGACTACTTATAACTGGTGAATGATATAGTACTATTCACACCTGCCATAAGAGACCGGTGACTACTTATTACTGGTGGATGATATACTACTATTCACACCTGCCATAAGAGACCGGTGACTACTTATTACTGGTGAGTGATATACTACTATTCACACCTGCCATAAGAGACCGGTGATTACTTATAACTGGTGGATGATATAGCCCTGTTCACACCTGCCATAAGATACTGGTGACTACTTATAACTGGTGAATGATATAGCCCTGTTCACACCTACCATAAGAGACTGGTGACTACTTATAACTGGTGAATGATATACTACTATTCACACCTACCATAAGAGACCGGTGACTACTTATAACTGGTGAATGATATAGTACTATTCACACCTACCATAAGAGACCGGTGACTACTTATAACTGGTGGAGGATATAGCCCTGTTCACACCTACCATAAGATACCGGTGACTACTTATAACTGGTGAATGATATAGCCCTGTTCACACCTACCATAAGAGACTGGTGACTACTTATAACTGGTGGAGGATATAGCCCTGTTCACACCTACCATAAGAGACCGGTGACTACTTATAACTGGTGAATGATATAGCCCTGTCCGCACCTACCATAAGAGACCGGTGACTACTTATAACTGGTGAATGATATAGCCCTGTCCGCACCTACCATAAGAGACCGGTGACTACTTATAACTGGTGAATGATATAGCCCTGTCCGCACCTACCATAAGAGACCGGTGACTACTTATAACTGGTGAATGAAGCTCTATAGCAAACTTTAGTGACAGTAAGGAGATCGTGCAGTGCAGCCTGAAGTGATGGGGAAATAGCAGAGGTTGCAGCAGAGATGGCAGCACAGGATGTGGGGGGAGAGGTGTGACAGGGCGGGCGCCCATCAGCGGGTGTCGCAGCAGGCATCGCACACACAGTGACAGCACAGGCGGGCACAGAGCAGGATACTATCTCAGGCGGCCCCGCCCCCCTCTCTAGCTCCGCCCACTCCAAGTTAGAGCGCTGGAGAGTGTGCAGCTGCTGAGCCGAGGAGGAGACTGGACTGTGCCCGGGAAGGAGCTGCCCTGCACGGAGGTAGGAGCCTGGCACATTCCTGCTCGTTGTCTAGTGTGGAGGGTGAAGATTCCCTCTTATGACTCTGGGTACCTCAGTGCGGGGCGTACGCGGCACCGCTGCGGTGTGATAGCCGCGTCTTTCCAGCTTGTATAGCAGCAGCTCCGGGACAGCGACCCTCATGCGGGGGGCTGGTGTGGCATGGAGGGTACACTGGGGCAGCTGGCATTGGTTTGTAGGGGAGGCAGAAGTTGCTGGGCACATGACTCCAGCTCATGGAGGGCACAGCGTGTACCAGTGCCATAGTGCCCACTCCTAGTGCTCATGGCCAGTTTCTCTTCCTACTGTGGAGATGCTGGGAGTTGTGGTGCTACAGTTGGGGTGACAGTTGCAGAGCACTCTTAGCTCTGGCTTATTTTAACCCTTTATAGCGCTGTTGGATGATTATAACTATTGAATACATAGGGGGGTTGACTGACAATACTGGGTTATGAGGAAGCATAGAGTTGCGCCTCTTTTTGCACCACTTTCTGTCTTTAAGACCACTGAGGAGATTCAGCAAGGAATCCGTGCCATTCCAAATGGTTTGGAACCAGGGCCTACGTCCGTGGCATCCCAGTGACAAATGGCACTTCTCTGGCGGATTCCACTAAAAGGATGAACATTCTGCTTGAATCGAATTCCTGGTTGGACGTTCCGCCAAAGAACTTGTGACGGGTGTACGGGGCAGTGGAATTCCTCTTGAGATCAATGCTGCTGCAAGCCGTATACGCACACAATTTCCGTAGTGTTTACGGACATTCAGACTCCTATCTGCTTGGTATCAGTCCTATCGATTTCAATCGGAGGCCTTCGTAGCAGATGCTGGCAGTAGTATTTTTTTCCAGTATAAGGGTGCGTTCACACATGCATATTTTTTGCTGCAGATCTGCACTTCAATGGGCAGAAAAATCTGCTGACTCAAATCTGCTGCAGATCTGCAGCAAAAAATACGCACGTGTGAACGCACCCTTAGGGTGCGTTCACACGTGCGTATTTTCTGCTGCAGATTTGCCTTAACAGATTTTGCAGCCCATTGAAGTCTGTGGGCAGCAAAATCTGCTAAAGCAAATCTGCAGCAAAAAATACGCACCCTAAGGGTACCCATTCAAATCAATGGGTAGCAAAATACGCAGCAGCATAAGTGAAACACAACGTGAGTTTGCAAACAAATCCGCCTGTGTAAACGCACCCTAAGGGCCCGTTCACGCGTGAGTAAATTATATATGAACGTGTGAATTGACCCTAATACTGGACACCCTTCCAGAAGCTCCACAGACCCTATTATAATGAATGGGATCCATCGGGCGCTGTCCATGAACAGTATTCAGCACTGATGTCATGTCCATTCTGCGCCAATGACTGAGCAGAATGCCTGGACACACATATACACTGCGGCAAGTAGCCATACAGATCAAACCATATAGCCCTGGCATTTTTTTCTGTAGATTTTCTGGCATATTGGGGGGAGATTTATCAAAATCTGTGTAGGGGAAAAGTGGCCTTTTTAAAAAGTGATCTGATTTGTTACCATGGGCAACTGCTTCCTTTTTCCTCTCCACAGATTTTGATACCGTATATACTAGATTATAAGCCGAGGCCCCTAATTTCACCCCAAAAACCCAGGAAAAGTTATTGACTCGACTATAAGCCTAGGGTGGGAAATACATAATTCCCCCCCCCCTGTCATCATCCCCCTGTCATCATCCAGACCCCCGTCATCATCATCATCCCCCCCCCCCCCCCCTTCATCATCATCGCCTGCCAATCCCTTCAATCAGTGGTCTTCAACCTGCGGACCTCCAGATGTTGCAAAACTACAACTCCCAACATGCCCGGACAGCCATCGGCTGTCAGGGCATGCTGGGAGTTGTAGTTTTGAAACATCTGGAGGTCCGCAGGTTGAAGACCAGTGCCGGGCCTTCGTCATCATCCAGACCCCCCTTTTAGTTTTCTACTCCTCTCGGTGGGAAGGAAGGGTGAGCTGGTCCGGGCCATCTATGGTGCAGGGACTGTCCGGTGGGGAGGGTTAGTCGTTCCAGGCTGTCCATCTTCACCGGGAGGCCCTCTTCTCCGCTCCGGGCTGGCCCCGGACTAGTGATGTTGCCTTGATGACGCACAGGGACATTCATGCGCAGGGACGTCCCTGTGCGTCGTTGTCAAGGCAACATCACTAGTCCGGGCCGGGCACCAAGCAGAGAAGTGGGCCTCCCGGTGAAGATGGACAGCCCGGAACGACTAACCCTCCCCACCGGACGGTCCCTGCACCATAGATGGCCCGGACCAGCTCACCCTTCCATCCCACCGAGGGGAGGTGAGTAGAAAACTAAAGGAGGGGTCTGGATGATGACGAAGGCCCGGCACTGGTCTTCAACCTGCGGCCCTCCAGATGTTTCAAAACTACAACTCCCAGCATGCCCGGACAGCCGATGGACACCGCACGGAATGCATCGCGGTCTTTCTGTGGACACGAAATCTGAATTTCTATGCCTAAAACATCTGGTGCAGAAATTCCACTGTGTGCAGGGTGCAGCAGAATCCTCACAGAAATTCAGGCATGTGAACATAGCCTCATGGGAGCTACATAAAAACAGCCACCCATGGAAAAAAGGACAACCACTCTCTAGTAGACATGCCATGTATGTTTAAGTCTAAAATACCCCTTTAAAGGGGTTATCCAGGAAAAAACTTACTTTTATATATCAACTGGCTTCAGAAAGTTACAGATTTGTAAATTACTTCTATTAAAACATCTTAATCCTTTCAGTACTTATGAGCTGCTGAAGTGGAGTTGTTCTTTTCTGTCTGAGGATATGTTCACACTCCGTAATTCCCGCGGAATTTCGTGAGTGGAATTCCGCAAACGGAATTACGTGCTGTGAACAAAAACATCAGTGTGAATGGGTCTTCCGCGAGACCCGTTCACACTGCGGAATTTCAGCGGCGGACAATTCCGAAATTGTTCCGCGCAAAGAAAGAATATGCTCATCCTTTGCGCGGAAGTCTGCTAACACTGCATAGCCGTCAATGGCGACAGCGCAGTGCCGCGCGGTCCTACTGTCGAAGTATTGCGGAGGCGGCCGCCAGTATGGAGTCTCCTGGAATACCCCTTTAAGTGGATGCAGTATTCAGCAATCTGTACGCTGGATGCATCCGCAGAACTCAAAGTTAAAAACTCACCTGGGATGCAGAGTGTTCTGGTGTATACAGAAGATTCTCCGTCCCTAGACATAGTCTCTGCTCTAAATACATACTCTTGTTTTACCTGCTGGGAAGTGAATGACATCCACAGAGGTTGTCATTGTGGTGCAGTATTTCTGCCTAGATTTAGGTCAGTTCCTCCTACTGTGTATTTTTCTTGATAGGATGGGGTTGTTCCATATTATTGCAAAAGGTAAGTATCTGTAGAGTGTAGCTGACCTTGTACCAGGCTCTCAGGAGTTGGCTGTTTAGCCTGGCTGCACTGTGTAACACAGTGTTTCCCAACCAGGGTGCCTCCAGCTGTGGCCAAACTGCAATTCCCAGCATGCCCGGACAGCCTTTGGCTGTCCGGGCATGCTGGGAGTTGTAGTTTGGCCACAGCTGGAGGCACCCTGGTTGGGAAACACTGGTGTAACAACAAGTGCCTCTCCTTCTGCTGCTCACTATTAGAGGTTTCCGCTTGTGCGCTGTATAAGCAGGATGTTTATGCAGATACACATGTGGTTTCAGTATTTAGGTTGTCGGTGCTAATCGCTCTGGTGATCCCACACCAGACACGGTGAAATGCAAATCAGCACTCCAGCGGCAAGTCTTCAGAGGAGAATGTAGGCGACTGTGCCCCGTGCACGCTTTACTAGTCAGGAACAGGTGCTTTCCTAGGGTGGAGCTGTGGACAGGACAAAGAGACGTAACTTAAAACTCTTCTTTCAGAAGAAGATGAGTGAATTAAACAATAGGAAGAGATCATCTTTCACTTTAAATTTACTATAAAAATAAATCCCTTATTCAGATGGGGCTGAAAGAGAATCAAAACTCTGCTGTGTGAACAAAGGCCTTACATCTGTTTGCCCTGTTGGGCCCCTTTCACACTATAAAGTTGTTCCGTTAAAAGATCCGCTATATAAATCTGTTAGAATAGCCTTAAAATCGGATGTTAAACGTCCGTTAAAAAATTTCATTCAAGTCTGTGGGATTTTTTGATTATCCATTATAGCCAGTTATGAATAACGGACGTTATTTGGGACGGAAGAAAAAAAACGGCACGTGCACTAATTTTTCTTCTGTCACAAGAAACGGGTAAATTAACGGACATTATTTTTAACAATTAAGTCTATGGCAATCGGATGAGCCTTTATGTCATCCGTTTGCACCTGGTTTATAATATCCGTTATTACTTCTGAGCATGCTCAGAAGAGGTGACATCAGCAGACTCCTGCAGTGCTGAGGGACTACTACTACTCCCATCATGGAACAGACTTGTTTCCATGATGGGAGTAGTAATTCCCTGGCTGTGGGAGTCTGCGGACAGTTGGGGAGGCTACATTAGTGTTTGTTCTACAACCCCCATCATGGAACAGAGTCTGTTCCATGATGGGGGTTGTAGTACAGGGGCTGAGGTATTGATTACATCGGGTCCCACTTCTGAGACCCAATGCGATCAGAAGTTATTAAGCAGGGGAGCGGGCGGCATGGTCCGCAACCCTGCGATGTATCGTGTGTGTGTTTTCTTTCATTTTTAAATCCCCCGCGGGGAGCCCTGAATGGCCAGTACTGAGGAGCCAATCAGGGCTCTCCGCTGGGTTTTTAAAATGAACATTGTGAGTAACAGCGGGGGCCATATGTATATTAAAGGCTCTGTGGGGGGGGGGGGAGACACATAGCCTATATATCTAGCCCCCCAGCGCATTTATAATATGCCCCCCGCAGCGCATTAATAAAGATATACCCCCCGACGGCGCATTTGTAAATATATACCCCCGCCATCACATTTATAATGTGCCCCCCCGCAGCGCATTTGTGATATGCCAGCGCAGCGCTATATGTGAAAAGTATATCTATCAGCAGTGCATCGGGCCAGCAACCGGCTGGCCCAATGATGCTGATACAATACTTTTCATACGTAGTGCTGCAGGGGCATATGGGGGGGGGGGGGGGGGTTCAGACATATAACGTTATCTGCCCCCAAGTGCACTTCTATATACATATGCCACCACAGCGCTATGAATGAAAAGTGTCATTGGCTGCTGATAGATAAACTTTTCGCATATAGCGCTGCGGTGGCATAATATGACATGCGCTGTGGGGGGCACATTATAAATGCGCTGGCGGGGGGTATATATTTATAAATGTTCTGGTGGGGAGGGTCATATCTTAATGACTGCAGGGGGGAACATTATAAATGCGCCGGCGGGGGGGGCAAATCTTTATTAATGTGCTGCGGGGGGCATATTATAGATGCGCTGGGGGGGGGGCTAGATATATAGGCTATGTGTCGGCCCCCCCCCCCTTCAGATCTATATATCTCACCTCCCACAGCGCTTTTAATATACATATGGCCCCCGTTGCCACTCAAAATGTTCATTTTAAAAACCCCGCTGGGAGCCCTGAATGGCTCCTGAGTACCGGCCATTCAGGGCTCCCAGCGGGGAATTTAAAAATGAAAGTAAATACATCGTACATCGCAGGGGAGTGGAACGTGCCGCCTGCTCCCCTGTTTAATAACTTCTGATCGCATGGTGTTTCCTAAGTGAGACCCGGTGCAATCAATCCCTCAGCCCCTGTACTACAGAGTCTGTTCCATGATGGGGGTAGTAGTACAAACATTAATGTACCCTCCCCAGCCACTGGCAGACTCCAGCAGCCGACAAATTACTACTCCCATCATGGAAACAAGTCTGTTCCATGATGGGAGTAGTAGTAGTCCCGGCTGTGGGAGTCTGTAGGCAGAGGTGTTAAAACGGCTTGGCTGGGTTCACATGTAGTATTAGCTAAAACCAGGAGTGGAAATTACATACAGATAAACTGTAATGAAAACCATTTTGCACCACCTTCTTTGTTTTGGACCCATTGATCAAAATGCTAACTAAAATACTATTTGGGAGATTTATCATTGTCTTTGGAGCTGTGTTTGTGTGTAGATTTGTCTAACAGTTGATTATGCACAGTGTTTCGAGCTCTTTTTTGCTTACAATTTTTTATTTTTTTTATTTTTATTTTTTGTACAGTGTGTACAGACCAGCTCTTAAGGTTAGTCTTTTGCAGTGGTGATGAATGTATCAATTGAGACTTTGCAACTCAAAATGTCACAAATATTTGGGCAAAAACACCTCCAGAATGATCTGTAAAAATACCCAGGCCAGATTCACACGGCCATCTAGACCCGTCCCGTTCTTCTCCCGTCAAAAAATAAAAATAAATAAATAAATAAAAAGATAATAACTGATGCAAATGGATGTTATTCGTTTGGATTCATTATTGTTCATGCTCAGAAGTAAAAACGGATTGAAAAAATGGATGCAAATGGATGGCATTAAAGTCTCATCCGTTTTCCATAGACTTCAATGTTAAATTTACTGTTCTTTTTTTCTTTTATTTTTTTTTTGCCGAAGAAAAAATACTGCATGTGCCGTAAAAAAAACAGAAATGAGTGCAGACGGATACAAACGGATGCAAACGGATTGTAAAAAAATCCCATTGACATGAATGGGATTTTTTAAATCTGTTTACAGCCTGCAAGAATGGAACCAAAACGGGAATAAAAAAAACGGGGACAGGCGGCCGTGTGAATGCACCCTTAGCTTTTTATGTGTATGTGTTGAAAATTCACAAAATTTTGCGCAGCCGGATGAAAAAGTTGTAAAATTTAGCACAACTAATAAACCAGGGAGATTCTAGGAAATGTGACCTGCACAAAATGTATCAAATGCCCTGCGAACATTTAATAAATTTGCTTCACCTACACATTACCAGCACACAAAAAAGGTGTAGAAAAATGCTACACCTACAATTTAAA